>NC_081570.1:11148939-11224891 GCF_022355385.1 Mustela nigripes
GGGGGCTCGGCGCACCTGTGGGTCTTCTCGTGGGCCTTGCAGGCGGCCGGGTCCGAGAAGGCCTTGCTGCACTCCCGGCACGAGAAGGGCTTCTCGCCCGTGTGGATGCGGATGTGCCGCTTGAAGTTGCCGGTGTGTGTGAACTCCTTCCCGCAGTCCTGCGGGGCCGGGGACCGGGGCGTCAGGGACCCGCAGTGGGCGGCGGAGGAGGGGGGCGGCGGGGGGGGGGGGGGGGGGCCGCACCTCACACTTGTGGATGACCGAGCCGTAGGCCTTGGACTCCGTGCGGTCGCCGTAGGTGCCGGAGCGCAGGCCCCGGGCCTCGGGGCCCAGCTCGTGGCCCGAGTCCGTGCTGGCCGACTCCTCGCTCTCCTCGGGGGCCTCCCCCTTCTCCAGCGGCGGCCCCTCTTCCTTGACCTCAGCCGCGCCCTCCTCCTCCCGCTCTTTTCCTTTCCTGGCCGGCTCCACCTCCATTTCTGCTGCGAGAAGGGCAGACACTGAGGCCTTGGGAGGGCGAGAACCGGCCTCCACCCGTGGTGCCCTCAGAGCCAGCAAGAGGCAGGGGTCTGGTCTCTGCCGCCCTCTGACCGTGGGCACCCGCTGGGTCCCATCCGCAGACAAGCCCGCTGGGCACCCACCAGGGAGGGTGCTCTGGGCTGCTCAGAGGGGGCCTGTGTCCCCAGGGCTAGCAGAAGCACAGCCGGGTACATCCCTGAGAACCAGAGGCCAGACTCCGGCGCAAAGCTAAAGCGGGACTGACCGTGGGATCCGCTAGAGGGGTCCGGGGGGGACCCAGGGGCACAGGTTGAGGGCCAGCTACTGGGCCGGCCGGAGGCAGGGTACCTTGCTCCGAGCTCTCTGACAACACAGCCTCTGCCTCTGCGGCTGCCATGCTACTGGTCGGGTCGGGCTTGGGCTCCACAGGCGGTGGCTCCCGGGGGGCGTCAGCCTTCTCCGTCTGCTCGGCCCCTGGGTGTGGCGTGGGAACACCGGAGGCGGGATTAGGGCCTGCCATCCAGGGGCTGGAAGGCTCTCCTGGACCAGGTCCCCAGCAGTGGCTGAGGCCCGGGATGGCAGCCCAGCACACCCCAACTCGGGCTGCTTATGCCTCTGCTCTGGCTGGAGCAGGCACCCCGGTGCGAACATGTCACTCTGGGTGACGAGAGCTCCAAGGGAACAGAGGTCAGTGCCGCCTGCCTCCCGACCCCAGGAACCCCCCGAGGAAGCCGCTCGCCACACCAGGGCCCGGGCCGCGGGGAGGGGGTGGGACGGATGGCCGGGCCCTCGGTGCCACAGCTCACCACTGGCCGTGGTCTCGGCCTGGCCACCCCGCTCCTCCTTGGGCTCCCTGCCCAGGCCTGTGGGGGGACCGCTGCCGGCGGGGTCCAGCTCGCTCAGCGTGGAGGCAGCCGCCTTCTCCTCTTTGGCTCTCTTGTCTCCTCCTGGAGATGGAACAGGACAGACCTGCCATTTCCGATCACGTGGCCACCACCTGGAGGGGTGAGGTGGCCCCACACTTGCTCGCTCTTCCAGATCCTCCCTGGGGATACTGCTATGGAGTGGTTCGCCTGTCTGTTCCCGGGGCACCTGCTCCACACACCAGGCTGCTGGCCAGGCCCAGGATCACCAGGCCTGGCCGCCGCTCCTGTGGGGCTCCCACGCTGGTCGGGGACATACCTCACACGCAAAACAATGCCACTCGTCAGAGTCAACACTTAGGAGGGGAGCGGGGTTCTCTGCAAAGGGTGCCATGAGAATCTGGCCATACCCAGTGTCAGGAGGAAGGGCAGAAGAGGGGAGGGGCTGCCGGAGGGGCGACCTCCGTGTGCAGAGGCCTGGGCCAGGCACACCCCCCGGCTCTGTGGGGCAGCAGAGCACAAAGCAAGCAAGCAGGGAAAAGGTGGGGAAGGGAGAGGCAGACGGGCCCCTCTGAAGGCCTTCCCGAGACTCTTACTAGCAGCCCATGGGGCGAGCAAGGCCAGGTAAGGAAACTGAAGCCCAGAGAGAGGAAACAAGAGAGTCAGAGGCAACAGGCCACCCAAAGCCGCCTGCTCAGAAACAGCCACCAATCCTCTTACCTTCCGTGGCCGAGGCCACCGCGCTCTCCCCAGGGCTGGCGTCTGGCTCCACAAGGGACTTGAGGGCATGGCAGGCTGTGATGATGTCCTGCATCTGCAGGAAGCTGGCCACGGCCAGCACATCATCCACGTTCTCCGCGCTCAGGCTCAGCTTGGCTGTGTACATGAACTCCAGCACCTGACCAAGGCCTGCCAAGGACACAGACAGCCATCACGGACCTGCCTCAAGACCTGGCACTGGCAGCTGGCCCAGCCGCCCCACTGGGCAGCAGGACCGGGGGATCTGTGGAAAGCAGAGTGGCAGGCCAGCAGTGCCCCCTCTCTGAAGTACCTCTGAAGTACCCCGACAGAGGGCAGAGGGGGTAACAGCCACCCCGCATGGAGGACAGCAGGTGTGAATGCTCACTTAACACAGAGGAGAGGGGTATGAACGCCCACTCTCCACAGAGACAGTGTGAATGCCTGCCCTGCACAGAGACAGTGTGAACACCCACTCTGCACAGAGACAGTGTGAACCCCTGCTCTGCACAGACAGTGTGAACACCCACTCTGCACAGAGACAGTATGAACGCCCACCCTGCACAAAGACAGACAGTGTGAACACCCGCTCTGCACAGAAGGTGTGAACGGAGGATGAGAGTGTAAACACCCTCCCCGCACAGAGGACAGTGGTGTGAATGCATCCCCTTCCCCAAGGATACTCTCTGCTGCTCAGCCACCACGCACCCCAACTGAAGGACACTCCAACAAGAGGGTATCAGCACTGGCTCTCACGAGGGCTCTGTCACAACTATCCGACCTCCAAGCTAGTCACTGAGACCCGTCTGGGTCTCAATTTCCGTATCTGTAAACTGGGGGAACACCACCTCACCCTAACCTTCTCATGGCAGGTCCTGCCATTCTGGGTTAGGAGCCAAATCCAAGACCAGTTCTCCCTCTCAATCCCCAGGTGTTCCTGACACCCCTCCGAGCTACAGCCATGGCCATCCCCATCATGGTCAGCACAGGGGTAGGGGTGCAGGACGGACTCGACCATGGGAAGGGGTCAGGGGCTGGGAAGAGCGCCCCTGTTCTCTGTCCCTCCTGATGAGCTATACTGGGTACACTCCAGCCCAGAGCTTACCGTGAGTCCTTCCTGTCCGTTCTCCTCTGACCACCTAGGTCCCCATCAAAACAGGCCCCTCGAAGGTGGAAGGAACTCGGTGCCCACACTTTCATGGCCTGGGTGCCCTATGGGAGGCCTGGTGCAGCCCACAGCTCGAAGATGCCCCACCCCCCGGGAGGGCAGGGGCCACATCGGGAATGTCAGGAGGGCCGTGCATGGCACAGATCCGACCACAGCCTCCGAGCCTCCGCCAGCGTGGCCCTGGACCCCACGGGGTACCTGCCGCGTTACTGATGTCCAGGTGTACCACGTCCTTCTGGTCCACAAAGAGCATCTTGAAGTACTCGCTGCAGGCCGCCAGAACTGCCTTATGGGCTTTGAAGTCAACACCGTCCACCACAAAAGTGCAGTCACACAACAGTCCCAGCTGCCGCTGCTGGTTCAGCTGCTCCAAGACGTGCTGGCTGTGCTGGGGAAAATCCATGGCTGCGGAAAGCCGGAGGGCCTTCGTGTTAGCACAGAGAGGACGCCAGCCCTCCTTCAGGCAACCCCCGAACTCCCGGGTGAGAAACGCAACGGAGAATGGGAGAAGGAAAACCATGGAAGGTTGATAACGCCAGATTCCCTCTGCAAGCCAAGGCTGATCAGCGGCTCCTAGATCCCTGGGTTTACTGGCCAGCAAAGTTCCAAAAACCAAAAGCACTGAGGGACCAACACAAAACAGCCAACTTTGTGTCTTGCCAGGTAACAACATTAGAAAGTTGAAAAACACACACAAAACCCTGATGACGGTGACTGTTAAAAAAGAAAAGATGAGGGGCGCCTGGGTGGCTCAGTGGGCTGGAGCCTCTGCCTTCAGCTCAGGTCATGATCCCAGGGTCCTGGGATCGAGCCCTGCATTGGGCTCTCTGCTCAGCGGGGAGCCTGCTTCCCCCCCCCTCTCTCTGCCTGCCTCTCTGCCTACTTGTGATCTCTATCTGATGGATAAATAAAATCTTTAAAACGTGGTCAGTTTAACATCGTTTACAAAAAGAATGCATGACATAATCTTAGGAGGACAGATCTTTCAACTTGATACGTTTGGCTTGATGTAAACCTTTCTATTTTGGATTTTGCCTCATTCTGTCAAGCACAGGTGAGATGTGTGTCTGGGAAGATGTTCCCTCCCATCGTTTCAGGAACTGGCGCTCTCCTGCGGCACCCACAGGGCTCTGGCTCCGGCCCTTGGGGGCAGAGATCTCTCTCTCTCTCTGATCCGCAGGCTCAGGGAACTGCATGACGCTGGGGTCTCCTGTGCCTCCAGTAACCTCTCCAGGGTCCCAGGAGGGAGAGTGAACTCTGGCCCCTGACCCTGAGAGCCACCGGGCTGGCCTGTTTCACTGTCAAAGGCCTCACGTAATGCCTGGAAATCCTACAACTGTCTCAAGTGAAAATGCTCAGAAAAATTCCATGGCCCGGTGCCAAATAATCACAAACCACCACAAGCCATGACTAAATAAGTATCTAAAACAGCTCTCTCCTTCCCAGCAACACACCAGGGTGCAGCTTGGACCAGCATTTTACAGGGAAAACAGCAGGCCCTCGTTCAAGAAAGACCCAGTTTCAAAGTAAAAGCCAACACCCCCACTCCCGGGATGGCACTGCACAGACCCCAACCTGGGGCTAGGCTGGCAGGCCCCGGTCCGGCATCAGAGGCCTGGGTCTGCTCAGAGCTGCCCCAGGCTGCTTCTGGGCAGGTGGGAATGGCACTTTGGGGCTCCCAGCCCCCAGGCTTCTGCAGCCCCTCATGGATTCCCACTGTTCTGTGACATCAGCCTCCTGGGGGTGAGTCACCGTGCGGGAGCCCTGACCACGTATGATGGTCTGGCTGTGATGAGCATCGAGGAAAGCCATGCCTGCCTCCCCCCCCGGGGGGCTTAGGTGGCACTAATCGCTGCAAAGCCTACCCACCCCGTGGTATCTGGAAACTTTTCAAGCAGGGCTAGGTGTTTGCTGAGCGGCGGGGGGGAGGGGGGGCGGTGTCACCTGGCAGGCAGGGCTCCAGGCAGGGAGTGGGGGCATAGGGGTGACAATGGGCTGTGAGCCACATGCCAGCCTCTGTCTGAGCCATGAGTTCAGAGCAGCCGTCGCCGGAGACCCAGAAACGGCCTTTCCCTCCCTCGAGCACCCCCGCCCCAGCGCTCAGCCTCAGTCCCAGCCTCCACACTCCCACGGCTTCTTGGTTCTTCACTCTGGCCCCTCGCCTCCGGGCCCCTCCCCGGAACAAGCAAGTTCCTGTTGTGACCTGAAGGAATGAACGCGAGAATTCTTGGCTGCTCTGTGCCCGAGCTGGTAAACACAAAAACAGAGATGTTTCTGGAGAACATGGAAAAGAACCAATGTCCAGTCCATGGGTTGAAACCCCCAGCAGGCCTGGGTTCCAAAGGCAGTACACACCGGGCAAGGCGTACACGGAATGACAGTGGTGGGCCAAGAGAGGCCGAGTCAGCTCACCCCCGGATCCGCCTTCTCGCCAGGGCCGGGGTGGGGGGGGGGGGGGGGGGGGGGAAGATGTGAGCGCATGTGCACCCGGGCCGCCCCCGAGTCCCTGTCACTGGCCACTCCCTATGTCCCCGGAAGCCCAGGTGCAGAACCCCCTTCCAAAAGCAAGAAAGGGAGAACCACCAGCACCCGGAGGGCCAGATGCTCCCTCAGCTTCAGAACAAGCCCATCCGGCACTTGGCAGCAACCCGGCTCCTCCACCTTCCCCAGCAGCCAACCCGAAAAGAAGGGGGAGGAAGTGTCTCCCAGGTCTAGAAACAATCAGGGAGCGTCCCCCCAACAACCGCACCCCTCCCCCTCCAAGGTACAGAGTTGGTCCAGGCCCTTGGGCGGGAGCCGGTGGAAGGCAGGGAAGGCAGAGCCCTCCAGCTGGAAGGCGATCTGGCCTGCTGTGAAGCGAGCCCCCAGAAGAGACGGACCCCAGAGCGGAAGGGGGCTGCCACAAGCCCTCGAGCTGCTGCGGGAAGGGCACAGAGCTGGCCCTCCTGTGGCTGGACGCGGGGGGGAGCTCTCCTTTCAGAGACCTTGGAGGGGCCAGTAAAGGTCCTGGGAGAATATGGCTGATGGCCGGGTACCCCCTAGACCCTACCCCTGGACAGCAGCAGGTGCCGGCAGGGAACGCTAACCACGTTCTTGCGATGTGAGCTGTGGCCTGGACATGGGTGTAGGGAGCGGAGCCCCCCAAGGCTGCCCCCAAAGCTGTTCCAACGGAGAAACACTTCTAAGGTGCATCTGGTCTGACAAAATCGAAGAAAGAAAAGGAAGCGAGGGGCGCCGGGGTGGCTCAGTGGGTTAAGCGTCTGCCTTCGGCTCAGGACATGGTCCCAGGGTCCTGGGGTCGAGCTCCCTGCTCAGAAGCAAGTCTGCTTCTCCCTCTGCCTCTGTGATCTCTCTTGCTTTCACTTTCTCTCAAATAAATAAATAAAATCTTTTAGAAAATAAAAAGAAAAAAGAAAAGGAAGGGAGAAAACGGGAGAGGGGGAGACAGGAAGCGGCGGAAGACCGGGAAGGGGCAGGAGCGGAACCACGAGGAAGGAAGGAAGGATAAGGCCGCAAACGCAGAGGGGCCTTCAACACAGGTCCCGGGCCCCGTCCCGGCCGTGGAGGCTCCCCGAGTGCTCACAGGGTCCCCCCCAGGCTGTCAGCAGCACTGGGGATGTTATAACCCCCCAACTGGCAGATGGAGCTCAGAGGTCCCCCCAGCTGCCTCCTGCGCTCCCCTCCGCCAGCTGGCCGCCCACTAGAAAGCTCCAGCAGCTCTTTTCTCCCTAAGGCAAGGGGGTGAGCAGGTGAGGGGCCCCCTGCCATGGTCCTCCTGTCAGAGGGGCCGCACCAGAACCGGGAAGTGCCCCACTGCCAGAGCTAGGTGAAACACTAGAAGATCTAGAAGATCTAGAAGATCACGGCAATCCTCCCACCGTCTCCTGTTTCCTTCTCCGCGCCACAGTGAAAGGAACCCACGGTGATCTGGCCAAGCTCAGAGGTGCTCGGGAGGAGGCGAGGGCACCTGCCTGAACCACACAGCTGGACGTGGGGGCCCGCGGGCACTGGGAGCTGCCCACCCCAGTCAGTGCACGCACCCAGGGGCCGCTGCAGCTCAGTAGGACGGACAGCCCCGCCACATAACGTCTGATCAAGTGCGACTCTCCCAGCCCCGCCCCTGCAGCTCAGGGCCTTCACTGGAGCGAAACTAGAGGGGTTCCCTCTGCCTTACTTCGTCCTGCTTTAAGGGTGATCAATGTGGCCTTAAAGCTACTCTAAGACAGAAAACGCAAACAGAACAAAACCACGGGGCCCACCAAGCCCAAAGCCCTCAGGTTAGATGCAGAAAACGAAGCCCCAAACTGGCACATGACTTGTCCATTCCAGAAATGGCCCGACCTTCCAGAAGCTCTCCACTGCACTCCTCACTCCTGCCCTGCGCCACTTCCCACGATGCTGCTGGCTGCTCAGCGCTGATCCCTGACGAAGGGGCCAACGTCTGGCGTCAGAGCTGTCTGGCCGGACACAAAGCCCTGGCCTGCCTCACAAGGAATCCGTCTGGGAACAGAAAAGCGAGGGACCTGGAGAAGCCTGCAGTGTGAACTAAGCAACGTGAACACGGACGGCCACCGACAAGTCCCCCCATCCTGCACACCTGCTAGGAGATCCCGGCTGGATCTGGGCGGCTCTGACCGACCAGAGCCAAGGACTCGGTGCCAGCTCCAGGCCTGGCCCTTAAGAGGGCTGCAGACTCCGTGCGGCTCTCCTGCAACCCAGCCACCCCACCGCAGGGATGCCCAGGCTCTCCTGTTGGGGCCCTGGAGGAGACGCCACAGGCACAGGCCACATGATGAACTCTGAGGCCCTACTGGACAGTGGCGTGCGAGGCGCTTTCCTGGACCTTCCAGCCCAATTACTAGCTGAATGCTGTCATACGAGTGACCCCAACACCTCGTGGAACAAAAGAAACTGCCCAGTCAACCCACAAAATTGGGAGAATAAACTGCTGGTGGTTTAAGTCACGAAGTTTTGAGACAGTTGCTCACAGCAAGAGAGAACGAATACGGATGGTAAAGTTGTAAAGAAAAGGCGATGAGTAACAAAACGTCCAGGACGATGGTTCTGTGTAGATGGGAGACAGGTAGGAGACGGGAGGAAGGGGGAGGAGGGGGGAGGGAGGAGGAGGAGGGGGGACGGGGGAGGAGGGGTCCTCCGAGACATTGGGAGTGCTCTATTTCTTGTCCTAGATACACCTAGATTTATTATTGATAACTTACTTATTATTTAAATTAAATTTAAAAATAAATATTAATAAATTAATAATATTTATTATTAAATTTAAATTAAACATATACATTTCATATACTTTTGTAGGGCAACATGCTTCAAAAGCTGACAAAAGTTGACAAAATTTTGAATAAGAAAAAAGTGAGGAACAGGTGCCAACCTCAACCTTGCCGAGACGGGGCTGTGCAGAAGCCCGCTTGCCACCGCTCGCACTGGGGCTGCGCTGGGGCCCAGGCCTCATGTTTCAGGGTCACTGAGTCGGGGGCAGGGGCACTGGCCTGGGGAAACACAACCCGTCCCACCCATGCTTCAGTTCCAGAACACCTGCAAGCACACGATGACATAAGGAAGGGCTCCCCTTGGGTGGTGAAATCCCAGACCCCACAGCCCCGCTCCCAGTAACTATGAAATGGCATTTACGGGAGTCTCTTCAACACGGCCAACAACAGGGGGCACGCGCAGCACCACAGATCACCTAAAATCTAAGAACACGGGTACTCTGCTGTCAGGCTCTGCTCTGAGTGCAGAGGCGGCAGAGCCCCTGGGGTCAACCTGGGGAGGACCCCGGGCCCCAGCTGGGCCACGCATCAGCAGTGGATCGCCAGCAAAGCCCCTCCTCCAGCAAAATGGGGCCAATGGGACCGCCTCCCAGGTGTGGCACAAGCTTCGGTTTGCCACCGTAAGCACAGAGCCTGCACCGAGCCTGACTGGTGGTAAACATTCCTCAAACTACTGTTAGCAGGAAGCAGAGATGCAAATTATAGCTTTATTTTTAGGCCGAAGACCATATCAGATGGTTTCTACATATCCTTTCCTGCTGGGTACCTTGGGTAACTATTTAGTGACTTGACCTTGTTAAGACGCTGTAATCATAACCCATTATTCTTTCTAAAAGCAATCTGGAAAAAATCCCAGAGCCCAATTAACGTTAAGAGAGGGAGGGAGGGAAAGCAGGGGCGCTGGGCAAGAACCATTCAGAGCAATTTTCTCTGTCGGGGAAGCACTTTATATCGAACAACTGTTCTGTTAAACCCCAAGGGCGCTCCCGGGGGAAGGCCAGAGCGCCTGCCCAGAGCTCTCAGTGGGTCCGCAGAGCATGGCCCCATCTCAGAGTCACAGGGGCATCTGTCTAACATGAAAGATTACCCAGGTTATTAGCAAGCACTACACGGCATTCAGGGTTTCCAAACTGCCACACAGAGGGAAGCCATTAAGCCAGAAAACAACCAGCCCAGCGCAAGGAGCTGCTGATTTGACAAACACAAGAAGTCCCTGGCTCCCCGAACACCGCTGCGCCCAACTACAGGCCTGGGCAGGACACAGCCGCCTCACGTCCAGGGGCAAGGGACAGGGATCACCACTCTGCTTCCAGATACCTGGCATTCCAGATTTTCTGGAAACACAGGTGGTTCCCATCTCCAGCTTAGCACATACAAACTCAGGCCAAGCAAATGCAAGTGTGGTTAAGCCTTGCAACCGGGACACGTACTGGCCCAACCCACCATCCACCCCGTGTGACACCCTCTCCCTTGTCAGAGCAACACCGCAGAGGCAAGTACCAACAACCAGCCCTTCTGGCACTGTTCTCGTGGCCCTGCAAATACAGCTTTTATATTAAGCTCATGTTTCTCAAACTTTTTTTTTTTAAGATTTTATTTATTTGACAAAGGGAGCACAAGCAGAAGGAGTGGGAGAGGGAGAAGCAGGCTTCCCGCCAAGCGGGGAGCCCAATGCAGAGCTCGATCTCAGGATCCTGGGACCATGATCTGAGCTGAAGGCAGACGCTTAATGACTAAGTCACCCAGGAGCCCCTGTTTCTCAAACTTCTAACATCACTTTCCCCTTTAGGGTAAATACACAAACTCATTCAGCCCTTCCCAACAGCCCTAGATTCTGATACTTGATCCTCTACTGGGTAATGGCTCCACTCTGAAAATCACTGCTACCTCCCACATAACCCCACCAGCCAAGATTCAGCTGTATTTCCTGTGAAGCTTGTACTACCAAAAAAATATGGATTTTTAAACACCTAAAAATTGTACCTAAATATAAAACTAGGGATGCTTGGGTGGCTCAGTTGGCTGAGTGACTGCCTTTGGCTCAGGTCAGACCCCAAGGTCCTGAGATAGAGTCCGGCATCAGACTCTACTGATTGGGGAGCCTTCTTCTCCCTCTGCCTGCTGCTCCCCCTGCCAGTGCGCGCTCTCTAACAAATAAATACAATCTGTAAAACTAATAATAAATAAGTATAAAATTTAAAAATTTTTAATTATTTATTTATTTGACAGACAGATCACAAGTAGGCAGAGAGGCAGTCAGAGAGAGGAGGAAGCAGGCTCCCTGCTGAGCAGAGAGCCCGATGCGGGGCTCGATCCCAGGACCCTGGGATTATGACCTGAGCAGAAAGCAGAGACTTTAACCCACTGAGCCACCCAGGCACCCCTAAATTGTTTTTTAAAAAGATTTTATTTATTTGACACAGACAGACATAGCGAGAGAGGGAACACAAGCAGGGGGAGTGGGAGAGGGAGGAGCAGTCTCCCCACCAAGCAGGGAACCCGATGCAGGGCCATCCCAGGACGCCCAATGACTGAGCCACCCAGGAGCCCCTAAAATTAAATTGTAATACTGCCTTTGCTTTTCTAATTGTACAACGACCATGACCTCTAACAGGTAACCACACTTCTGAAGAGGGAATGGCCATCCCCTTCCCTGACACCCGATGAACCCCCACTGCTGACTGGGAACGGGGCTGACTGGGAAGGCTGGCCGGTGCTGAGGAAAGGGCGGTCCCCTCTCCCCGCGCCAGTTCAGGACCCATTATGCCAGGACTTGCTATGGGGACTCTAAACTCTTGACAGAGGGTAAATTAAGGGCCTTGCTTCCACAAAGACAAACTCAGAATATGTGGGACTTGGTGGCATCTGCTCCGTCTCCCAGCACCCCGCCCTCCACCCCCCCCGCCCCCCCGTGCTCCGGGACCTGGCCTGAAAGGAGGCCCGTATGTTGCCCCGCCTGCCCTGTCAGGTTCAATAAACTCACTGCTGGGGTGGGACTGCTGACTAACTGGCTCCTCACAGTCAAGGTCGCTGACAGTACCTACCCCACAACCTTGCTCTCACAGGGCTGTAAATCAAGTCCGGCAACAGGCCTGGCGAGTGGTGATTCCTGGCCTTTCTGAGTGCAACTAACTCAAGGTCAAATATTCTGCGGATCTTCATGAAATAATCATTGTACTTTGAGTGCTTGTTAACTGAGAAACTAAAGGGCAAGACCACCATGGAAGAAAGCATTTCCATTCCACTAATCACAACGGCATCTATCCGTACTTGAGAAGTAACGAGAATGAGAAATGTCCTCCAATATACAGAAGATCTGTGGGGTCAGACAGCTGGGCAGGGACTCCTAATCATCACCGTCCCCTCTCAGGGTCAGTGGGCCCTAAATCAGGAAACAGACACACGGAAAAGGCAAAAGTACTTCCCAAACGCTGAATGAACGTCTCCCCTGTGCCGGTTGTAGGTCTAACTAGAGCTACGAGCGTCGTGAGGAAGACAGGTCATAAGTATAATACATAAGCTCACAGACTAGGCGCTGTGAAGAACGTGAAACAAAGTGTGAAGTCAAGAGGCAGAGGCTATTTAATATTTCAGAAAACAGTCAAGGAAGGCCTCTCGGAGGAGGTGACACTGAAGCAAGGACCTGAATGAAGAGCAAGCCATGCCACCATAAGCCCAGGGGCCATTGCAGGCACCGAGAAGAGCAAATGCAAAGGCCGTGGGGCTGGCGTGACCTTGACAAAGGGGCTGGCCTGCCTGGAGAGGAGGAAGCCAGCAGGAGAATGAGAAGAGTCAGCACCAGCGGCTGAGATCTGCCGGGGTCTTAGAGGCAAGTCGGCCTCTGGAGTCTTCCAAGTATGCTGCGGTGCCCTGGCAGACTGGGTGCAGAGGAGCGATGGCCGGCGGGCAGGAGGGCGTAGAGGGACACTGGGGGAGGGGCAGGGATGGAGGCCCCGCGCTGGGGTGCACGTGGTCAGAGCCGGAAGCTGCTCGGGAGAGCCAACAGTGAGCTGATCAAGCGGAGGCATGTCATGAGAAAAGGAGTTGAGGACAACACTAAATTGTTGGCCTGAGAAACTGGCTGAGCACAGGCGCCGTTTGCTGAAGTGAGGAATGATGGCGGGCGACGGGAGGGCAGGGCGCACAAGAGTTCTGCGGGGCCAACACAGCTGAGACGTCTCCAGGGCTGGTGGATGAGGTCACAAGATGGACCGAGGTCCCCACGGGAGCAAACACTGGACCCAGAAGAGGAAACAAGAGCACCCAGGGGCTCGGTCGGTGGTTCTGGCTCAGGTCACGAGACGGAGCCGCACGTCGGGCTCTGCACTGAGCATGGAGCCTATTTAAGATTCTCTCTCTCCGTCTTCCCTAACCCCTTCCCGGCCTCTCAAAAAAAAGAAAGAAAGAAAGAAAGAAAACGAAGAAGAAGAGGAAACACCAAAAGACTCCGATCCAAGGACACGCATGTGAATCATCGGGGCTCCAGTCTTAGCCAGGCGGCCTCAGGCAAGCTTCTCCAAGTTCGAGACCGCTCACCCGTTCAGCAGGAAACCACCACACACGCCAGAACTGGGATGACCGAAACAACAGGAAGTACTGCACGAATCCTGGCAGAAGTGGAATCACACATTACTTGTCTACCAGAAGTCTGACGGACACACAGGCAATCAAAACGGGAAAAAAAATGAACTAAAACAAACCAGGTTATCCTAAGTGCACCCCCTTTACTCGTGAATCCACGGCCCCTCTTCACAGCAGGTGGAGAAAAAAGGAGGAAGCCACAGTCTGGTCCAAAGTGACCACAGCCCTCGGACTTTGTTCCCGTCTGGCTCCAAACGTCTGCTGTGAGGCCTTTGTTACTGTGTCACTCGGGGCAGAAAGCCTGGGGAGAGTCGCCCATTGAAGTTAAATATGGCTAGACTCAGGGGGCGCAGCTGCACATCTGGTGGGCTACAGGACGGAGCCTGGTGGACACTGCGGAGCGCTGCCTGAGGCCGGTGCCCTGCTGGGAGCCCCAGCTCCCCCAGCAACAAGGCCAGCTCTGCCTAAGTGCACCCCCGGCCAGGACCTGCCACTGGGGAGCAAGTCCCAGATGCTGTCAGCACCTTCTGATGACTTCTGAGGGGGTGCCACCCCCAGGAAGATAGGGCACCTAGCCGCATCTAATAAGACGCAGGAACAAGGGTGAGAAGGATGTTCAGAGGAGGGTAGCATAAGCCTCGGGGCGTGCCTGAGGGAAGACGGTGTGTGAGCGTGGAGACCCGGTGGAGGGAGGAACACGTGGGGAGACACGGGGCGGAGCCGGGCACGCAGGGCCACGCCCACACGCCAGGACCCAGCGCTCACCTCCCCCCATGTGCCCCACCCCACACACCCCACACATGCTGGGAGCCTGGGCAGGGACTTGGGCAGGAGAGGGCCATGGTTAGGCTCACATTTCAGGAAAGTCACTCCGGCCGCATCAGTATGGAGAACAGACTGGAAGGGGAAGGATCAGAAGCAGAAAAAGTAAGTTAGAAAGTCCCACGGTGCTAGACCCTTGGGATGTGAAAAGGGGACAATGTCACCCCCAGCTGGCACCGGGAGGGTTTGGCTGGTGGCGCAGGATCTGCCGCACGCTCACACGACCCATTCGGAGCAGCTGTGCTAACGGCCCAGCAACTAAATATGATAATATCCTTTGAAAATTCTAAGTACCTCTTCTTGGAGTGGCTCAAAGTCCCTTAACAACAAACAGTACCCGACCGTTCCCAGGGGAAGCTGGGCCAGGTGGTTTGTCCGAAACCATAAACCCAAGCCATGAAACCCTAGCTCATAAGCAAACAAAAAGTTCATGTCTCTGGACATACAAGAGATGGGGGGGGCGGTGGGGCTCAGAGAAGCAGGGCAAGCACAGGAATTCATGCATACCATTTCTGCATTTTGTTTTACCACTTATAAATGTTAGCTATTCAAGAAACTAAGTGAAAAAAAAGGAAGGGAAGAAAGAGAGAAAGAAACTGTCCCCAAAGTCAGAGCTTATTCATTTCTATTTATTATAAAACCTTGAAGACATTTTCTACAAGACCTGATGACTCAAAACTTCTCAACAGGAAAAAATTTCTCAGAAGGGAAATGGAAAATTATGGTAATTTGCACAAAGAATGTGTCACCAGAGAAATGTTCATGAGCAGAAATTCCTTACGGGGACAAAACTGAAAATCCCCTAGACGAGCAGCTGGCAGCCTCTGCCAGCCCCAGCCGAGCCGCTCGGATGTAGTGAGCGATGAGGCACGTGTGTGAGCGCGCACACGCGCGCGCGCACACACACACACACACGCGGTTCTGCACGCAGCCCCAGGGAGCTGACAAGATCCTGGACCCAGTTACCTCTGCTGCCTTGGCATCAAACCAAAGCCAGTCGAGCACCTTGCACAAGAGGATATAACCCTCTGCACCTCACTTTCCCCGCTGTAAAATGGGGGTGATGACACCCGTTCCCACCGCATAAAGCAGCCATGGCCACCATCACTCCTGTTTGTCACGTGTGAAGCCACACTAGGGATACTGGTGAGCCGTAGACAACAGGGGAACTGAATGCTGGAACCCCTGCCCTTTTAAAAATGGGCGGTGAAATCTTATCAGTCCCCCAAGACAAATGAAGCTTTAGCCTAAAAGCAGACCAGGCAAAGGCCTGCCAATGGCAATGCTGACTCTACTCAGGGGTAACCGAAACACAAGACAGAGGTGCTCAGCCTGGAGGGCAAAAGCCTCCTGCTTCCTACAAGATTGAGGACTGGCTGTTTGGAGGTGAATGTGTCTGGACTTGAAGGCAGCACACGCGTTTCACATGGCTGACTTTGACTGGCCTTGCTTCCTCCCCAGGATGGGTGACTGCTAAGTCCCCTCCCTTCCAGGGAAGACATAGTAAGTGTTAAATAAACGATTTCATTAACATGATCGCCAGATTGCAAATGCGCGCATCTGAAGTAAAATAGATCCCATGCGCCTGACGATAAAAACGACACCTTCACCCAGCACACTTTTTCTTTGAAGACTCCCTGTACTGGAAACTCTGAACAGGACCGACACAGAATGTGTATCTATACAGACGGAGGATGTATACAGCAGAAGCCAACGTGAAATTGTATACTGACTACCCCTGATAGGATTAAACTGAAAAATATTTAGTGAGACTTGACTGGGGAAAACTAAATGAGTGCAAGGGTATTTCGGAGGAGTATTTGGGGGGAGCGCACAAACTCACGTTAGGTCTGGGTAAAGAGCAGTCAGGGACGCAATATCTCAACTTCCCAGCATCTTTAAAAACTGCTGGGCTCCTCAACTCCAGCGGCTGCAGTGCAGCTCTAGAACAGTCCCTGGACAGGAGCCCTGGGAGTTAAGATTAAGGAAGCTCAGGGCCCCGGCTTGCCCTTGCCCTTGAGCGAACAGTGCTGGCCGGCCTCCAGCCCCTCACATCCCCTCCACCTGCAACAGCCGTGAATCAGCAAAGAAGCCGGAAGCCTTTGAACGGACCACTTGCCTCCCTGGCGGGTTTTCAGCCAGTGACTTTGAAGTGAGAGCGTCTGAGGGAAACTTGGAACGCACCCCCAACTGCTGCCCAGCTCCCGATTCCCAGTCCGAACGCAGGTAGCCTGAGAGAGAGACAGAAACAGAGACAGAGACAGAAAGAGGGACAGATGGATACACAGACGTATAGTGGGCCAGAGACGGAAAGAGTGCGTGCATGGACTGACTGTAAGGCATGCAGACCAGCCCCCAGGGACTCCTTGGTGGGACCCCAGGGAGGAAGGCTTGGAACCTGAGCTTAATTCTTAGTATGAAAGGCTGGTCAGAAATCTAAATGGGGCACCTGGGTGGCTCAGTGGGTTAAAGCCTCTGACTTCCGCTCAGGCCATGATCCCAGGGTCCTCGGATCGAGCCCCACATCGGGCTCTCTGCTCAGCAGGGAGCCTGCTTCCCCCTCTCTCTCTGCCTGCCTCTCTTTGTGATCTCTCTTTCTGTGTCAAATAAATAAATAAAAATCTTAAAAAAAAAAAAAAAGAAATCTAAATGATCTTCCTCTCTCCGTCCTTCCCTCCCTCCCCCTCCTCCTCCTTTCCTAAGTCATCTCCACACCCAACACTGAGCTCACGCGCACAACCCCGAGAACCCCGAATCAGGAATCACACGCGCCCCCCGACTGAGCCAGCCAGGCGCCTCTCCTTGCTCTGTTTCATTCATATGACCCTCATGGTCCCACCTTCCCAAAAGTTAATACAAATTTGGCGTGAATATTTATAGCCTATGTTGTAAATAAGGGTTAGTGGTCTGGCTATACAAAAGGCTCCTCGCACAAACAACCATGAAAAGAGATGTCCCCAGAAGAGCTTGCACTCGGAGGCACCTGGCCGGCTCAGTCAGTGGAGCGCGTGACTCCTGATCTCGGGGTCGTGCGTTTGAGCCCCATGTTGGGGGTAGGGAACACTTAAAAAAATAAAACCTTAAAAAAAAAAAAAAGAAAAGAAAAGAAGTTTGTACACAAAAGTTCGTGACAGTGTTACTCGTAATAGTCAAAGGTAGAAAGAACCCAAACGTCCATGTACTGACAAATGGGTAAATAAAACGTGATCTGTCCATGCAAGGGGATTCTGGGACATAAAAAAGTAATGACACATGCTACAACACTAATGAGCCCTGAAAACACTGTGCTAAATGAAGCCAGCCGAAAGACCACACGTTACATGATTCCATTTGCATGAAATGCTCAGAACAGACAAATCCTAAGGACAGAAAGCAACTGTCGAGAGCTGACAGAGATGGAGGGGGGAGTGACTGCAGATGGGTGGTGGGTTTCTTTCTGAGATAATGACAATGCCTTGAAAATAGTGGTGAGAACTGCACAACTCTGGGAATATGCCGCAAGCCATTTAACTGTACACTTTAAATGGGTGACTTGTGCACAACGTGAATATCTCAACAAAGCTGTTACAAACAATTAGTAAGAAAAAAAATCTCCCAACAGCAAAATGAGTCAAAGAAATGAAGAAGCAGTTCATAAAAGAAACATCAGTGGTCAATATATTCTGTATGGGAAAAAGATGTTCAGCCTGACTAATAAAAAAATATAAAGTGGGGCTCCTGGCTGGCTCAGTGGGTTAAGCCTCTGCCTTTGGCTCAGGTCATGATTTCAGGGTCCCGGATTTGAGGCCTGCATCGGGCTCTCTGCTCAGCGGGGAGCCTGCTCCCCAACCCCACCCCCGCTTTCTGCCTACTTGTGATCTCTTTCTCTCTGTCAAATAAATAAATAAAATCTTTTTTTAAAAAAAGAAAAGAAGTACAAGATACCACTTCCAGGATCAAACTGGCAAAAATCTAAAAGACAGTTTCCACCCTGGGCCAGGGCGTGTTCAATGAAATGGTACCTTTGTCTAGACGGCAGCCTGCCCACAGGAGGCAAAGTTGAATTCATTTGTTCGCTGGGTAAAAGCTAATGCTTGGATGTTGGTAACTGATCCGAGAACCCACAGTGCAGATGCTATGGTTTCCCAGTCTGATTGGGGATTTCACCCAGCTGGAGGGAAACTGGGAGTCCTGGGAAAGGGCTGTGGGTAGGGCTGTGGGGCTGCGTGGCTGCGCCCAGAGAAAACACAGCCTTGCTAATACGTAAGTGCCACCCTGTGAAGCAGCGGGAGGTTACAGAAATCAGAGGCTCTTTGTTTCCGAAGAGGTAATGGGAATGGCTGCCGGGGCTGCCTGCAAAGGGTTGCAGGCTACAGGCTACTTCATCCATCCCAGCAGTGATCCTGTGGAAAGGCTCCCCAACAGCCCCCAGCTGGCAGATAAGCCAATCAAGCTTAAAGGGGTTGTCAGCAGACCTAGGTAGCACTGACACACCAGATTCAAGGCCACGTCCAGATACTCTAAAAGATAAGAACTTTCCACTTCAGAAAAAGACAAAAATTTCCATAGACAAATAGACAGACATGGAATACTAGGCTCTACAGATCCTTAGCTTGTCCCCAAAGGGCAAATTCTCTTTCATTAATTGGCACTTACCCACACCTTCTCCTTATACTAATAAGGTTACAAAACATCTCATAAAAGCCCTAAGTGGACATCACTAAGTCTTCATTCAAATCTGTTTCCAGATGAAACACAAAATTAAGACTCAGAAACATCTTGATTTTCTGGAGGCATGGCACAGCAGGTACCCAAGCCAAGTCTCAGAGCAAACATCTACAAAGGCTGAAGAGGACTTGTGAGACAGCTTTTAAAATGCACCAAAGAACTGGCAAGTCAGTAAGGAACACTGAGGGGTCAAACAAAGTCAAGCAGAGGCTGGAGTATGGAGAGCAAGTGAAGCTTTGAGGGTGGGCGTCAAAGCCATCTGCAGGACAGAGCAAGCAGGGGTTCCCTCTCCCTCCCAAGGGCAGAGGTCTTATGGGAGTGCCCTCCAGAATAAAGCTGGGGCCACAGAGAGTTACAAGTCAGTGGGGAAAAAAAAAAAAAAAAAAAAAAAAGACTGCACAGAAAACTGTCTATATGAAATCTTGGCATCAAATGGGAGGAGGGTAAAATCCCTAGATGGCCCCCAAACAGATGAGAGCCCAAATTCACACATCATAATGATTAAGTCAGGCAGATACACTTCAGGCAGATAAAAAATGATGCCAGAATGAAAGTATTAAATGCAAAAAGGGATGAGATCTAGTCAATAATAAATGAGTAAATCTAAACAATACTGAGCTAATGATGTCTTCTAAAATTTTAAAAAGAACTAAAATACCCACCTACAGAATAAAAGGAAGGAGTGATGGGAATTAAAGTGTGCTAAGATCCTTAACTGAGAGGAGGGTGTGAGAGACTAAAGTTAGACTTTGGTAAGTTATATAAACTAAGAGATATACCATGTTCATGGAAGGTTCAATATCCTAAGAATGTTAATTCTATCCAAATTGATGTGGAGTAAGATGAAAGCAATGCTAATAAAAGACTGCAACAATTTTTATGGAATTTGACAAGCACAATCTAAAGTGAAGATAGGGCGCCCGGGTGGCTCAGTCCTTAAGCTCAGGTCATGATCCCAGGGTCCTAAGATCAAGCCCCACATCAGACTCCCTGCTGGGCAGGAGGTCTGCTTCTCCCTCTCCCACTCCCCTTGTTTGTGTTCCCTCTCTTGCTGTGTCTCTCTCTGTCAAATAAATAAATTCTTAAAATAAAATGAAGATGGAAGAGCAAAGGGCCAAGACCTTACCAGATGCCAAGAAACTGTTACATAAAAATTTAGTCATTAAGTCAGTGTGATATCAGGACAGAGATAGAGAACAAATGGTAAAGAGCTCAGGAACAGATCCACACATTTGTGGACACTCACTATATTATAATGGTTACTGGTGACATACACAGATCCACAAGAAAGGGATGCATTTTTTCAATAAATAGTACTAGGACAATTTGGTACACTTACTAAAAAAACAGAATGAGCTCCTTACCTCATAATACACACAAAAATAATCTTAAATGGGCTGAAAACCTTAATGTAAAACACAAAATCACAAAATGTTTGGAAGACAATACTTAGGGGATTACCTTTATAAACTTGAAGTAGAGATGAAGTTCTTCAAAAGGAACGTAAAGCACTAACCATAAAAGAAAAACAGTGATGAACCTTAAAATTCAGAATTTGTTTAAAAAAAAAAAAAAAAAAACCTCCAGTGAAAATACTAGCCATAAAATGGAAACAGGGAGTTAAAGCACATATAACTAATGAAGGATTTGTATACAAAATAAAAACCAAAAACAAACGAGAAGTCTATATACAAGAAAAAGACAACGGGAAAGGAAGCTGAACAAAAGATTTAAGCAGCTGTTTCACAGAAGCTGAAGCCTGAGTGACCAATAAGTATATGAAAAGATGCTTAGCCCACTAATAATCATGAAAATGCAAATCAAAACCACATGAGATATCACTCCCATCAGACTGCTAAAAATTTTCAAGTCAAGTAAAACCAGAGTTGGGAGGATGTGAAACAAGCAGAATTGTCAGTTCAACTGTGAACTGGGGAAAGCATTCTGGAAACAGTCAGGCATTATTTGGTCGAGCTGAAGCTCGACCCAAATGTGACCCACTCCTGGGTCCACACCCTGCAGACGTGGCATGTGCGTTCCAGAAACGTCCATAGCATCACTGTCTCAGCAAATACCGAAAACAATCTAAACGTCCGTAAGCAAGAGAAAGGACAAATAAATTCTCTTGCAATGGGACATATCCGTCTGAGAAAGCCAAGTGCAACTATGGGCACCATGGATTACCCTCCAGAACACACGCCAAGCCAACCACATAAGACACCAAAGGAAACAACGCCATTATGTTAAGTTCAATGGCACGCACAATGAGACAATACATTGTTTGGGAATACGAACACACATGGTCAAACTTTACAGAAAGGCAAGTCAGTGATAAAAGCAAAACTCCAATGACCTGGGGGTGAGACGACCAGGATCAGGGAGGGGGCGTCCAAAGCTAATGGTAACATTCTTACTTGTAAACTGACTGCTGGGCACATGGGTTTCCTTGTATCTTTATTCTTTATACTGTGCATGTTCCTTTGTATCTACTCAATATTTAACAACTTACAAAATTAAACAATGTTCTTTCTGACTTGAAACAATGTTTGGAAGCATGAACTTGGGCAGCGTAGTTACAGTGAACCAGGAAAGTCCGTGACCGGGCCCACGCCGCCCTGGGACTACCGGAATGAGAAGGGCTTCACCCACCAGGCTTCGGAGCCGGTGGAGACACAGCTTCCCGCTGGGCGGCAGCGCCTCCCATTCGGGACAGGAAGGTGGCCTCTTGGTTGAACAGTTCCAGCATGGGAAGTGGTGTGGGTGGGGTGGGGAGACGGGCTCCACGGCCAGGGCTCTTAGGATAAGAAGCTCGGTGCTTTTCTTTCTTTTTTGGTTTGTTTTTTTCCCAGTTTTACTGAGAAATAATTGACACACATCACTGTGTCCGCTGAAGGTGAACTTGGATGGTTTGAATTCCCATGTGCTGTGAGATGATGACCGCGGCAGGTTCAGGCCATTTCTCATAGGGACACAGAAAGGAAAAGAAAACATATTTTTTGTGATGAGGGCTCGCAGCATTTACTCTCTCGACAACCCGCCTGGATGTCCCGCAGTGTCAGCTCTCCTCACCAAGTCCTCTGGCAGGTTTCTGATGCTACAACAAGACTCACCACATCTGCTTTCTGGCCAGTCCCGCCCGCCCTCAGCTGGAACTCCCCCTCCGAGCTCTGCCTGCAGCCGGCTGTGTAGACAGGAGTGAGCAACTCTCCATTCTAAACAGACCTTTGGCTTTCTTCCTTTGAAGCTCAAGGCTTCAGTCTCCAGTTCCCCACCAGTAGGCCTGATTCCCTGAGCCCAAGCCCTGGATTCCTGTAGAAGCGGTGGTGATGACATGAGGGAGTAGCCCTTGGACTTGAGGTCAAGCTGCTGCTGGCCCCAGCACCTCTGAGAAGGCCAGGCCCCCGTGCTGACACTCAATACACATGCCTGCAGACAACCCAGAAACCCCTCAGTGCTGAAAGGCTTCCTCTTTGACCTTTATTATTTCAGTCATCTAGAAACTGACGGGCAAAAGGAGATAATAGTCTCGAAGACAACATGTTTTGGGCACACAATGTATTTGAAGTTTTTCATTTTCTCTCGGGCTGGGTCCCTCCCTTTTGTGGTGCCACCCTGCCGAGACACGATGTCTGGGAGTCTAGGTCCCTTCTCACCACCACCCGGGCACCACCCTTTGAGGAATTCCGGGAAAGAGTGAGCCTCCTAGTCTTTTACACAGCAAACTGGCCACACCCCGAAGCCCCGCCCACAACCGCTGCCCTCAGACCCACAGGGGCTCCGCCCATGCAACCTAATCAAACCATGTGACTCCTTAAAAACGGTCTTCCCAGGACAACACAGGGACAGACCGATGGACAGAAGAGCTTTGGAAGGACCCGCAGATACTACTAACAGCTATCTGGGAGGGGAACTGCGTCAGGCACAGAAGCCAAGCGTTGTTTTTTTTTTAAAGATTCATTTATTTACATGAGAGAGAGAGAATGAGTCGGGAGGGCAGGGGGCAAAGGAACAGGGAGAGAGAATCTCAAGCCGACTCTGCACTGAGCGCTGGGCCTGATGGGCTTGAACCCACGACCCTGAGATTACGACTTGAGTGGAAACCAAGAGTCACACGTTTAACCAGCGGTGCCACCCGATGCCCCTCCACGCTGCATTCTTCAGAACCTCCTGATTTGTGCACCTTGTGCATATCCCTCTACCAAACATTCTTCTTCTTCCTCTGCAAACTTTCTTGCTTGACCCTCTCAAGGGTCCTTTTCTCCTAACACCTAACACCAGTCACCAATGATGGGTCAAGGGCTCCAATAAGCACTTTTTCAAAAAAGATTTTATTTATTGGGGCACCTGGGTGGCTCAGTGGGTTAAAGCCTCTGCCTTCGGCTCAGGTCAATAAAATCTTGGGAGAGAAAAAAAAGGTTTTATTTATTTATTTGACAGACAAAGATCACAAGTAGGCAGAGAGGCAGGTGGAGAGAGAGGAGGAAGCAGGCTCCCCACAGAGCAGAGAGCCCGACGCGAGGCTCGATCCCAGGACTCGGGGATCAGGACCTGAGCCGAAGGCAGAGGCTTTAACCCACTGAGCCACCCAGGCACCCCTCCAATAAGCATTTTACATCCATCACCTCTTCGATAATTCCAGCCAGTAAAGTTATGGGTGAAGTCATCAGTATCCCCACTTTGCAGCTGGGAAAACTGAGGCTTGGAGGCCGAGTATTTTGCCCAAAGGAACACATCCGATAAGTACAAGAACTAGTCCAAGCCCAGGGATGCCTGACTTAGAAGTACTGCGGGGTTCCAGCTGAGGATGATCTGATCCCAGGAGATGTTTGGCAGTGTCTGGAGATACGTTCCACCACCAGAGCTGTGGGTGGGTGGGTATTACGGGCATCTCTGGGTGGAGGCCAGGGATGCCACAGCCATCCTGGAGTGCACAGGATAGCCCATAACAAGGATTTATGCAGCCCCAAAGATCAATAATGTCAAGGCTGAGAAACCATGCTCTACTGGAAAAAGACAGAAAAACCATCTCCCGACGTAAACGCTCATCGTCAGGTCACACAGCTCACCAAGTTTATGTCCACACTCCCGCCAGAAACGAGATCCACCATCAGACATCAGATCACCCATCCTGTCCTCTGGCGATAGCACGCCAACCGCACATCACACCGGAGTTCTGATCAGCCCAACTGCCAGTCCCCCTTCAGCCTAGCAAGGCTGAGCACCCGCCCTCCGACAATGTTTACTGAGCACCAGCTATGTCCCGGGAAATGAGGTACACAGTGGGGCTACCAGAAGAAATGATCCCCGGTCTCTGCCTGCGAGATGCTGGTGGGCCAAGAGGGAGACAAAGGAACCCACGATTATAATGGGAGACCCGAATGCACTGGGAGATGAGGACAGGGTGCTAAGAAATCAACAGAGGAGGAGCTCCGACCTCAGCAGCAGCGGGTAGCCAGGCAGCACCCGGAGAAGGCTTTCCAGAAGCATTTGAGCTTGTGGGAATTAAACAGGCAGAGGCAATCCTTCCCTTCCCAAAGGACCCTTCACCAGACCTTTCAGAGCATGCTCTCTGAGAATCCACAGAGGGACACCTTTCATCGGAGAGCTTGGTAGAACTCACAGAGCAGTCGCTGATCCCCTCTGCGCCATCTGGATAATTCCTGCCCTCAGGGAGGCCACAACCCGGTTTCCCTAGGGGTGCGGGCCTTCGTGGACTGCAGCCCTCGCCGGCCTCCCTGGCTTCGAACCACCCCGCGCCCCGCAGGAGGAGGTAAGTCCCCTTTACATGGCAAACCCTGGGAAGTACGCTCTTCATCTCTCAGGAGCCTCTAAACGATCCTGTGAGCTAGATGCTGTCGGCCCTGTCAGACAGATGAGGAAATGGAGGTACAACAGTGAAGTAACTGGCCCTCAGAGAGTCAAGACACGGGCAGGCAGGGATTCGCACTCGACACCAGAGTCCTCGCTGTCTCTGTCTGAGGAGCCCCGGATGGGTGTCAGTCCGAACGCGCTGCTCACTCCGAATCTTCCGGGCTCCGGCAGGGCCTTCCAGGCTCCGGCGTCCTTCTCCTTTGTGCCTCCCCCGCGCTGCTCCTTGCACTAGACTGTGATCATCCACATGGCTAAGAGCTCCCTGCGCCCAGCATCGAGTCTACATCCCCAGCACTTACCCCAGAAAACGCTGAATACATCCACGAGTCTGGACTCCCGGGGCCCAAGCAACATCAACCCACCCAAAGCCAGAGCAGTTCGCCTCTTCCACCGATGCCGTGGACTTTCCCCTGAGGCTGGGGCCAAGCCTCAGAGACAGCAATTTAGTCACACAGGGGACCCAGCAGGCTCTCTCAGCCAGCTTTCCCTCCAGCCTGAACAGTCATGATTCGTTCTTTTTGGTTGTACACCAGATGCTTATGTTTGGGGACATGCTGCACAAAAATATGTATCTTTAAACATTAGAACCTTAAAAGGTATGAATATGTGCTCCCCACTCTGTCTTTCCCTTTCTGCCAGATGGGGTGCATACACAATGGCAGGAGCTACAGCAGCCAAATTTGACCATGAGATGCAAGCCTGGGTTTGAGCAAAGAGAGCCACATGATCACTAGAACCCTGTTCCTGGATACTTCACAGAATAGAGCAGGAGGCCCTACCAGCTCTGGCTGCCCTCCAGACGTTCGATGAGAGGAGAGGAATATACTTCGAGTTTGTTTTGGCCACTGTGTTTCAGAATTGCTTTGCTGGAGCATGTTAGGTTAGGTTGTACGTGATTAAAACAAGGTGTGAGCATTTGCCCTAGTCTGGTCTTTGTTGGTAAACCAAGCATAAATGATGTAGCTGTAGCCACAATTTCCCAACCAAACTCAGATGTTGTCATTACTATATAACTTGAAAGAAAAAGCTATCTTGAAAGGGTGATCTGAGTCACGCTGAGCCTAGAGAAGAAGGACAAACAAACTGACCTCCTGGGTTGTTTCATCCTTGAGCATTACAGACATACCTCAGATTTCCAAGTAGCCCAGGCTACTCTTTTCTGACAGTGTGTCTGCGTAAACTCCAGCTTGGCTCTCTTCCTCCAGCTCATTACCTGAATCAAAGACACCCAAGCAGAAAATCTGATGAGAACCCGAAAGGCACCTGCTCCCTAAAAGCTGCCCTTTCACGCATCCAAGAAACACAGGCAAACCCGGAGCCCTGAGCCAAGAGCCTGGCACCATGTAAGCGCTCAGTACAAGTTTCTCTGCATCGTTACTGGCCTGCTGCATGCCAGACCCGGGGCTGGACACCAGGGACATAAAGGTGAGTAAACCACTCCCAGTCTCTACACTCAGAATACCTGCTCACCAAGAGACATAACGAAACATTAAAAAGCAAGAGCAACAAGACTGTGCCCAGGTTCCCGAGTTGCTACAGCATTAGCATCACCCCCGGGATGTCTCAGATGCCCTCGCTTCTCATTTCATACCCTCACCCTCAGTGACTACACCCCCCCCCAACTTTAGGGACTTTTGATGAATGAGAACTGCTACCTCACCACTGGACGTTCCCCTGGAATGTCTTACAGGCACCACTTTCCACATGTTCAAAACTAAATGTATCTTCCCTTCTCACACCTGCTCCCCATCCTGTTCCCTATCACACTGGGTGGCATCACCACCCACCGGTCAAGAAGAGGAGGTCAATCCTGACACCTCTCTGCCTCTAACTCCCTCATCTAAGAAATCACCAAGTTCTGTCAGTTCTCCAAAACCTCTCTCTCCACCCTCTGCCTCTAACCTGACTGGAGACCGCCCTCATTTCTCGCCTGGATTACTCCAGGCCGGCTCGCTTCACCACATCCTTCACACAGCCAGGTGGTTATTCTAATCCCCTCTGATTCCTAAATGGCTTCCCATTAACCTAAAACTTCAAGTCCTTAACTAGGTTTACAAGGTCACCTAGGACCAGTCCACTGGCCAGCTTCTTTAGTCTTACCTCTTAGCTCTGTCTCTAGGCAAAAAACTTAATTATTACACTGGCCCCTAATCTTTCTCACAAACCCCATCTTCAACTGGGGAGTGTTTCTTGCCTCCACTCTCCTAAGCATCATTTTGGTCTCTGCTTCTTGGGGAGCAGACGCCTGCCTGGATTCGCCTAGACTGAGTGAGGTGCCTCTACTCTTTCCAAGTTTTCTGCTTTCCATCCATCCGGCCGGATCGTGAAACAAATAATCGCAGCAATGAACACAGAGAGCATTTACTTTGTGCCAGGAAATGTTCTCAGCACTTTATACCTACGGCCTTTTAGAACAACTTTAGGAGGCAGGTTTTATTGCTATGTCTGCTTTAGGTCTGAGGAAACTGAGGCAGAGAGCAGGAACCCAAGGTGCTTCAGAACACCACTGGGAAGCAGAGAGCCGGGACTCAAACCCTGGCTGCCAGGCTCCACAGTTCACACTTGAAACCACTAGACCAGGAGCAAGTCGGTCCGGTTCACTAGCTCTATCCTCACAACCTATCAGGTGCCAGGCCACCGTCTGCGGAAGGAAGGAATGAATGAAATAATCTCATACAGGGGTTAGTGTGGACCTCCCACTCTGCCAGCACCTCCTGGTTGTGGCAGGCCCATGCCCTCCGGCCCCGACCCGCTGAAGTGAGCTGTCCCAGCACCCCGTCACCCTGTGGCCGCAGAACGACCACCCGCCGCGGCGCGCGGGGGAGGGGGGGGGTCAAGAGACGGTGACAGCCAGGCGGCGGGGGCGGAGATGCTGCCAGCTGGGGTGTCACCCAACCCGGGGAGCGACCCGCGCTCCCTCGCAGGAACTGCGGGTCCGCTCGCCCCTTCCGCGTCCGCTCGCCTGGCGGCGCCCCCCACCCCAGCTGCCTCGCACCCTCCTGCCCCGTGGGGTCCCCCCAGTCCGGGTTCCCTTCCCATTCCACTTCCCTCCCCTCCCCCACACAACCGTCCCCGGCTTCCCGCCGCGCCCCATCCTTCGCCGCTTCCGCCCAGCTCCTGGGACTCGGCCAGCCCCGGGCGCTTGTTGACCCTCACCTGCCATGTCCCGGACCCCACTGTAGAGGGAGGTGCATCACGGCCGCGAGAAGGCCGGGGACGGCACTTCACAGCAGACAAAGGGCGCCGCCATGTCAGAGTCGGGCGGAACCGACCTCGCTGGCTTCCCGGCTGCAACTTCCGGCGCATGCGCAACGCTTGCGCTACCCCGAGGACCGCGGACAGGCGCATGCGCTCACGTATCCAGAAGTTCTGTATTACAGTACTTCTGCACTCAGAATTGTCCTCATTGTAACCCTTCCTTGGTTTTCTATTCCAAATATAACAGTAACAGCTTTCTCGCGTTCAGCGATTACTGTGTGCCAGGCACTGTGTTAAGCACTTTACGTGCATGATCTCATTAAGTCTTCTCGCTAACCATGGATCGTCTTTTTCTCCCCCTTTTTGAAGGGAAAACGGAGCCTCAGGAAGAGTAAATGAATTGTCCATTGTTAAGTGTCTTAGAAGTGGAGGAGCACAGACGTGAACCTAGTTGTGGCTCCCAAGTTGCAGATCCCCGCTTATGTTTTTCTGCCTCCTGAGCCAACCATTGCCCCATTTCCTATTTAGGGCAGATCCAGGATTAGCCTGCCTGAGAAGGAGGGTGCTGGGAACAAAAGTGTCTGCAGACTCGAACAGTCCTGTGGCCTCTTTCCAGCTTTGCAGCACCTCTACACCATTGACTTCTCTACTTCCTCACAGTTCGTGGGCTTTCTCTTTGCTTTACTCCCGATCCTGTTTATTTCCCAGGAGGGTTTGTTTTGTTTAGATTTTATTTATCTATTTGAGAAAGAGCGTGAGCTGGCTGGGGGTGGGGGTCGCAGGCAGGGGAGAGTGTATGTGTATGTGTGCAGGGAGCAGAGGGCCAGGGAGAAGCAGGCTCAATCCCAGGACCCTGAGATCATGACCCTGAGATCATGATCTGAGCCAAAGGCAGACGCTTCACCGACTGAGCAACCCTGGCACCTTCCCATGGGTTTTAATAACACTCTTGCCACCACCATGAACTTCTTTGGTCTCTTTTCTTTCTGTGACATGGATTTGGTAAGCTTTCCAACCCTCACTAAATCCAAGCACGCCTTTTCTCTTTGCTGGCACCCAAACAGCCATGCACAGTTGGACAAAGTACCCTAAGGGGCAGACTGTTCCCTACAAATTCATGATCGCTAGCCTGGAGAGGAACTTCAACAAATGTCGGTCTGGCCAAGTCACTCCTCTTCCCTTCACAGTCAGTAGGGACCCTAAAAAGCTCAGCAGCAGTTGATTTCACCCTTTTCTTTTACAGGAAAATCATAGCAAATCTGATAGGACCCCTCTTGTCCTCCTAACACAAAGGACACAAATACACCTCTGTGTCCTTCTGTGTTGGATGTAGTCAGCTCAGACTTAACATCTATTCCTCCAGAATCTAAAAAGGTAAAATTCCATTTCCCAGACTCAGGTGCAGTTAGAATTCCAGATGCAGATGGATTCTGCCAGTTAGTAAGACTGGACGGAAGGAAGAAGGGGGGCAGTAGCTATTTGTCCTCCCGTCGTTAGCTGGTTGCCGCTGGCAAGCAAGGTCACGCAGATGTGAGGGTTTGCAGCAGCACATGGCGGCTAGTCTCCAGCTTCAGGAGTGTTCAGACACACCTGTGAGATGGTGACAGCCAAACTCAGCATTCTAGTGTGGGGGAACCAGCTTCTAGTCCCAAATTTAGACCCATGGTGATCTTGCCGGTGATATGTTGAATGCAATAATCTCGGGGATAACTTCTTGATTTCTTATCTTCCTGATTGTGGCAGAAGTAATAGCCTCTGGTTGGTGAGTTCTATGGCGTTCTGGGAGTCATATTACTAGAGGACCCTCTAGAGACCTTTCTTTCAACCCCCGTGATAATGTTAAACACTTAATTTTCTGTATTAAATCCCTTTCTGCTTAAAAAGAAGTCTGAAGGGGCGCCTGGGTGGCTCAGTGGGTTAAAGCCTCTGCCTTCGGCTCAGGTGGTGACAGTCATGATCCCAGGGTCCTGGGATCAAGCCCCGCATCAGGCTCTCTGCTCGGCAGGGAGCCTGCTTCCTCTCTCTCTCTTTCTCTGCCTGCCTCTCTGCCTACTTGTGATCTTGTCTGTCAAATAAATAAAATAAAAAAAGAAGTCTGAAGACAACATGAAGGATCCTTTTACAATGGAAATGTTCTGTACCTTGACTGTGTATCGCTGTCAATATCCTGGTTGTGATATGATGGTACTATAGCCTCACAAGATGAGAGCACGGAGGAAAGTGGGTGAATACGGGGTGGTGGGATCGCTCTGTATTGTTTCTTACAATGGCTTGTGAACTGGGGTGCATGGGTGGTTCACTCAGTTGAGCGTTCGACTCTTTATGATTCTTGATTTTGGCACAGGTCATGATCTCAGGGTTGTGGGCTCTGCGGTCAGCACGCTCTCTCTCTCTTTCTCAACACAAAAACATGGGCACCTGGGTGGCTCAGTTGGTGAAGAGTCTGCCTTCAGCTTAGTTCATGATCCCAGGGATAGAGCCCTGCATGGGGCTTCTTGCTCTGCAGAGGACCTGCTTCTCCCTCTCCCTCTGCCTGCCGCTCCCGCTGCTTGTGTTCTCTCTCTCTCTGTTGAATAAATAAATAAAATCTAAAAAAAAAAAAAAAAAAAAAAAAACCCACAAGAACAATTGCATGTGAACCTACATTTTTTTTTCAAAATAAAAAGTTTAAAGAGAATGCCCAGCAAGGTTTCTATTTCTGCAGGAAACTGACCTCCAAGGGGGTCAAGGCATTAAGGATATTATCACTTATCACAGTTAAGTATTGTTGCCTGGGGGAACGTGCCTAATAAAGATAGGCTTTAGTAGATGGAGTAGTTGCCACGACCTACCATTAGAGGAGGAGGACCGTAAGGACTATCACGTAGGCTGTCTATTTATAATTGCACTGAAGACATTCAAAAAGGAAATATTTAGGGTTTAAATTCTCAGCTCAAGACAGGACCAGAGAAACAAGGGCCATTCCTGACAACTCTAAAAACGTTATCTCCTCTCTTGTAGCTACAGGGCTTATGTAGCCAAAAATTGGACAGAGCTGATCCTGTGGACTGCTGAATTGTAATACAATTACAATAGAAGTTGTATTCACAGGCTGGCTAGGTGCATTGAATGGGAACGAGTGGCACTTAGCAATTAAGATGGGGGGTGTTTGGGTGGAGGCAAAAGACTAAGTTCCCTGACCTCTCCAAATCCAAAATTCAGTGAAACTCTTACCTTGGATGCAGCACCCTCTTTTCATTGAATGAGACTGATCCTGCTTTCCTTGGAAAGCACGTAGGTCCTTATCTGAGGAAGTTACTTTGCAAAGAGATGCTGATTCCACTCAGAGATCATTATCCTTTATTGGTTTCCAGATCTGCCCCAGTCCAAAGTGCCCCAGGGAACAAGCACGTGGTCTGACCTAGAGGTGAATTACTGATTTAGGAAAGCAAGCAAGCAAGGAAGGGGAATTAAAAAGAAGCAAACCCCAGCTAATCCGTGTGCTGAAACGTAGAGAATATACCTGTAACTTAGACATGTTAAGTCAGGGAGGAAGGAACATAAGATTAAACTTGGCTGAATTTATAAATATTAGTGAACCCAAGAGACCCTGGGGTTTTAACATCCCAGATCCAACAGCTGAGAATGGTTCTAACAGCACAGTTGGTTGATTGATAGTTGAGACCCAATAGTGGTCTTCATTAAATGAAGGTGAGATGCCAGAAATTCCTTAGAACAATCCAAAAGAGGAAATCTACAAATTCAGGCTAGGTGGCCAAGAGCAGGAGCTCAGTATACCCTGCTGCTGAAATGAGTGAAGGATGCTGGTTGCCTGATTTCTTACTGGTTGGGCGGGGGGGGGGGGGGGGGGGGGGGGGGTGTTGCTGCAGTCTATTACTTCAGACCACCCCCTCCCACTCCTCCTCTCCGGTCCAATCCCCTCTCCCCTTAGCTGTCTGAGGGACACACGGGGCCCCTCACTGTTTCTGGAGTCTCCAGCCAAAACCTCACCCACCCCCTACCCTAATGTCCCAAAGCTCAGTTATCGTTTACACGTGGGTCTTTTCCCAACCAGGAGAACTTCAATGGTTGGCTAACTGTGTGGCTATAAACTTGAAAGGCTGTAGATAAACTGACAAATGTCTATTTATGCAATTTAGCTTATCAATTTGATCACACACAGGTTGAAAATCATGAACTATGTAACAATATATTATTAACTTATAAATGCAACGATGTTTTCTTTGCCTGTTCGTCATGAAATGGTTTTCTTCACTCTTCACAGTCATCCTTCACATACACTTTTTCAATTCACGTCCATTCTGAAAATGTTATAAAGTACTAGATAGAATAGGGCATACTGGCTCGCTCAGGTGGTGGAGTGTGTGATTCTTGATCTCAGGGTCATGAGTTTGAGCCCCATGTTGGGCACAGAGTTTACTTTTAAAAAGAAAAAAAAAAAAAAAGGAAAGAAGGGGTGCCTGGGTGGCTCAGTCAGTTCGGTGTCAGACTCTTGAGTTTGGCTCAGGTCATGATCTCAGGATTGTGAGATCCAGCCCCACAGGGGGCTCTGGGCTGGGTGTGGAGCCTACTTAAGATTTTCTCTATCCCTCTCCCCCAATACTCTCTGTCTCTTTCTCTCTAAAATAGATAAATAAATCTTAAAAAAAAAAAAAAATAAAGGGGCACCTGAGTGGCTCAGGGGTGTAAGAGTCTGCCTTTGGCTCAGGTCATGATCTCAGGGTCCTGGGATAGAGCCCCACATTGGGCTCCCTGCTCAGCGGGGAGTCTGCTTCCCCCTCTCTCTCTGCCTGCCTCTCTGCCTACTTGTGATCTCTCTCTCTGTCAAGTAAATAAATGAAATATTTTTTTTAAAAAATAGAGGACTATATAAAATAATACAATAAAATATTAAACTAGATACAAATAACAAAATATTTTCTATTTGCCCACCATCCAGATTCAACAGTTGTTTGCCTACAGATACTTAATACATCATCCTTTCTTTTTTCTTTCTTATTTTTTTGAGTAGGCTCCATGCCCAGTATGGAGCCCAATGTGGGACTTGAACTCGCAATCCCAAGATCTAGACCTGCACTGAGATCAAGAGTCAGATGCCCAATCAACTAAGCCACCCAGGTGCCCCTGGGTGAATAAAAATAAAAAATACTGAAGTATTTTATTTATCTATTTACTATTTTTTAAAAGATTTATTTATTTATTTTAGGGAGAGAGCCACGAGGCAGGGAGGGGCAGGGGCAGAGGCAGAGGGAGAGGGAAAAAGAGAAACTTCAGCCGACTCCGCTCTGTGCATGAGCCCTGAACAGAGCTCCATCTCACGACGCTGAGATCATGACCTGACCTGAAACAAGACTCAGATGGCCAACCAAGTGCACCATCCAGGCACCCCCTTCCACGCTCCGAAATATTTTAAAGCAAACCCCAAGTAGGTCATTCAACCCTCCTATTGCTCAGCGCGCAACTCTTACGTATCCATGATGTAAGATTTAAAAAAAAAAAAATCTTCTTTTTTAATAAAATCTTTTTTTTTTTTTTTTTTTTAAAGAATGTCCTTTGGAATCACATCCTCTAGACCATCCCACATTCTGGATTTCTCTGTTTGCTTCCTCGTGCGTCATCTGAATAACTCTTCTCTCCTTCCATTTCCTGCAAATTCAAGGGAGAGGGATAAGTAGGTTCAGGTCCAACATTTGCAGTAAGAGCATGTTCTAGATGCTGCTGAGTCACATCAGGGCCCCCCTCAGTGGTGCTAAGATCAATAGCGGGTTTGGGTGGGAGCAGCCCGATTCCTTTTTTGGAAAGTTCCCATCAACTTCCCACTTAACAGTTCCTTCCTTTGAAGATCCTTGCCTGAATCAATGATTTCATTAGAGGTTGTAAAATGATGCATTTCCTTTTTTAAAAAAAATATTTTATTTATTCATTTGACAGACACAGATCACAAGTTGGCAGAGAGGCAGGCAGAGAGAGTGGGGAGGAAGCAGGCTCCCCGCTGAGCAGAGAGCCGGATGTGGGGCTTGATCCAAGGACCCTAGGATCATGACCTGAGCTGAAGGCAGCGGCTTCACCGACTGAGCCACCCAGGTGCGCCCATAACATCCCTTCTTGATTCCAGGATCCAATCCAGGATCCCACAAAGCGTTTCGTTGCCTTGTCCTCTTAGTCTCCTTCCTTCTGTGATGGTTTTTCCGTCTTATTTTTTCATGATCTTGACTGCTTGAGGAGCACCAGGCAGGTATTTGACAGAATGTCCTTTGGTTTGGTTTTCCCTATATTTTTCTTGTGGTTAGACCTGGGTGATGGCGTTGGTGGGAAGCTGGGGCTTCCCCTTCTCATCACACGATCGTAGGAGAACAGGTGTCCACAAGTGCCCGGTCAGTTTTAAGTCAAATCACACAAGCAACAATATCCAGCTAGAATTTAATTGTATTTTCTTTGGCTTTTGCAGGGACTATCAGTTTTCTGTCACTGCTATGGCAAAGTACCACAATCTAGTGGCTTAAGGCAACATGTGTTTATTATCGGTTGGTCAGAAGCCTGACATGGGTTTCACTGTGCCGAAATTAAGATGTTGTCAGGGAGGTTCCTCCATGAAGGTCCTGGGGGGGAAAAATCCCTTTCCTTGCCTTTTCCAGTTTACAGAGGCCGCCCGAATTCCTGGGCTCATGGCCCCTTTACACCTTCTTCAAAGCCAGCAATGACAGGTGAGTCTCACGTCCTGTCTCTGGCCTTTTTTTCATCAACACATCTCTTTCTAACCCAGCCAGGAAATGTGTTCCAATTATAAAGACTAGTGTGATTGAATTGTGCTCAAATAATTCAGGATAATCTCTTCCTTTCAAAGTGCACACCTGTGACAATGTGATTTATCATAAGAAATATATGTTATCTGCTCTTTGTCCAATTCCTGGCACAGAACTCTCACCCTTTCAAACTGCCCAGGTGCTGAGAGCAAGAAAGGTGTGTTTTGGGGGCGCCTGGGTGGCTCGGTCGGTTAAGCCTCTGCCTTTGGCTCAGGTCATGATCCCAGGGTCCTGGGATGGAGCCCCCCACATTGGGGTCCCTGCTCAACGGGAAGCCTGCCTCTCCCTCTTCCTCTGCTGCCACTCCCCTTTGCTTATGCTCTATCAAATGAACAAATGAAATCTTTTTTTTTTTTTTTAAGGTATCTTTGGGGCACCTGAGTGGCTCAGTGGGTTAAAGCCTCTGCCTTCGGCTCAGGTCATGATCCCAGGGTCCTGGGATCGTGCCCCACATCGGGCTCTCTGCTCAGCGGGGAGCCTGCTTCCTCCTCTCTCTGTTTCTGCCTGCCTCTCTGCCTACTTGTGATCTCTGTCAAATAAATAAATAAAACCTTTTTAAAAATTAAAAAAAAAAACATGATTTACTTTCCTTCCCCAGAAAAGGCACCTTTTGTTATGTATTAACAAGGTAACTTTTATTTTTAAAAATTTTAAAAGATTTTTATTTTTATTTGTTAATTTGAGAGAGAGAAAGAGAGAGCGTGAGCAGGGGGAGGAACAGAGGAAGAAGGACAAGCAGACTCTGCACCGAGCATGGAGCCCCACACGGGCCCAATCCCAGGGCTCCAAGATCAGGACCTGAGCGGAAATCAAGAGCTAAACGCTGCACCGACCAAGCCACTGGGATACCCCATGAGCTGGCTTTTTTTTTTTTTTTTTTGAAGGTTTTATCTATTTATTTGACAGACAGCGATCACAAGTAGGTAGAGGCAGGCAGAGAGAGAGAGAGGGAGGCAGGCTCCCTTCTGAGCAGAAAGCCCCATGTGATGCGGGGCTCAATGCAGGGCTCCATCCCAGGACCCTGGGATCATGCCCTGAGCCGAACGCAGAGGCTTTAACCCACTGAGCCACCCAGGAACCCCTACCTGGCTTTTAGAAAGACCCTAAATCACCTAAGGACCTGGTGGCCAGGGGAACCAATTAGAACTTTCAGCCCCACCCACCAACGTCAAGGAGGGTGCAGAGGCTGGTGGTGGAGTTCGGTCACTAATGGGTAATGATTTAATCCTCCGTGAACAGACTGGGGGAGATCGAGGAAGAATGGTGGCCTTACAGAGTGTTAGAAGCTCCGTTCCTTTCTCCGCCCTCTGCCCTGTGCATCTCTTCCACCTGGCTGTTCCTGAGTTGCGCACTTTTATAATAAACTGGTAATCTAGGGGTGTCTGGCTGGTTCAGTCGGTTAAGCGTCTGCTTTGACTCAGGTCCTGATTTCTGGGTCCTGGGATTGAGCCCCGTGTCGGGCTCCCTGCTCAGCAGTGCTCTGCTTCTCCTTCTCCCTTGCCTTCTGTGATCTCTCTCGCTACTACTCTATCTCAGATAGATAAATAAAATCTATAAACTAAATGAAACAGAACCCTAGGGGTACCTGGGTGGCTCAGTCAGTTTAGTGTCTGCCTTCAGCTTAGGTCATGATCTCGGGGTCCTGGGATGGAGCCCTGTACCAGGCTCTCTGCTCAGTGGGGAGCCCGCTTCTCCCTCTCTCTTTGCCAACTGCTCTGCAGGCTTGTGCTTTCTCTCAGTATCAAATAAATAAATAAAATCGTAAAAAAAAAAAAACTGGTAATCTAGTAAGTAAAATGTTTTACTGACTTCTGTGTGCCACTCTAGCATATAAGAGGGGGTCATGGGAAGCTCTGATCTAGAAATCAGAATCACAGAGGACAGTGTGGAATTACAATTAGCATGAGCAGTGGGGGGACTGGCAGTCATGTTGGAATGAGCCCTTCATCTGTAGAATCTCGCTGACTCTAGGTAGTGTCAGAGTAGAGTTAATCGCTTGCTGGCATGGGGAGAAATCAGACACACACATCAGAATTGATGTTAGAAGTGGAATGCCCTTAATCACTTTTTGAAGTCATTTTTTGCTGTGTCAGGAAACGTGTTCACAGGTTCCGGGGCCTAGGGCATGGCCCTAGGGCTATCTTTGGGGGAGCACTATTCTTTGGGGGAGCACTATTCTTTGGGGGAGCACTATTCTTACGCCATGCAGAGTTACTGGTAATGTACAGAGATGATACTGTTACATTTAATGAAACAATACTGATTTTCAATTCAAAGTATATTTCCAACAAATGAGCAAACGAACTGAAACAGACTCACGAATACAGAGAACAAACTGGTGGTTGTCAGAGGGTTGGGGGGGTGGGCAGTTAGGCAAAATAGGCGAAGGGCATTAAGAGGTACAAACTTCCAGTTACAACACTGGGGGGCCTGGATGACTTAGTTGCTAGAGCATGTATCTCTCTTGATCTCAGGGTTGTGAGTTTTGGTATTGGGGTTCTGAATTTGAGCCCCACCTTTGGTGTAGAAATCACTTAAAAATAAAATATTTAATTAAAAATAAGAACATACAGGGGCACCTGGGTGGCTCAGTGGATTAAGCCGCTGCCTTCGGCTCAGGTCATGATCTCAGTGTCCTGGGATCGAGCCCCGCATCGGGCTCTCTGCTCAGCGGGGAGCCTGCTTCCCCTTCTCTCTCTGCCTACCTAACTCTCTGCCTACTTGTGATCTCTCTCTGTCAAATAAACAAATAAAATCTTTAAAAAATATAAAAAAATAAAAATAAATAAAAATAAAAATAAGGAGGTACAAACTTTCAGTTTTAAAACGAATAAGCCAGGGTGTCTGGGTGACTGGGTCTTGATCTCAGGGGTTGAGCGACTGACTCTTGATTTCGGCTCAGGGCGTTCTCTCAGGGTCGTGAGATCGAGCCCTTCATCAGGCTCTGTGCTCTGTATGGAGTCTGCTTGTCCCTCTCCCTCTGTTCCTCCCCCTCACTCGCATGCTCTCTCTCTCTCAAATAAATAAATAAAATCTTAAAACAACAATAATAATAACTTAAAAATAGAATGAAGAAGTCACAAAGATGAAAAGTGAAGTGTGGGAATGGGGACCGTAGCTGATAATATTGTAATAATTTTTTTTTTTTCGTGACAGATGGTAACTACACTTCCCGCAGTGAGCATTTCCTACTATGTGTAAATGTCAAATCATTAAGTCTCTGTCAGGCACCTGAAACTGACACAATATTGCACGTCAACTACACTCCCCTTAAAAAATGGTGCTAATAAAGTAAATACCTTTTTTTTTTTCAATAAAAACATCGGTTGATTTAAAAGAGGCTGTCGATAAACGTGTCCTCCTCAAATTCATATACTGAAGTGGAATCCCGAGTGTGGTGGGATTTGGAAGTGGTGCTTTTGGGAGGTGATTAGATTATGAGCATGGAGTCCTCGTGAAGAGGTTGGTACCCAGATACAAGGGACTCCAGGCAGCACCCCTGCCCATTTTGCCCCATGAAGACCCTGCCGTTTCCAATCCCTGGTGAGTCCTCACCAAACACAGATTCCGTGAACATCTTGATCTGGCCCCAGCATCCAGGGTTGTGAGAAATCCATTTTCTTTCTTTTTTGTTGTTTTTTAAAGATTTTATTTATTTACTTATTTATTTATCTGACAGAGAGAGAGAGAGATAGATCACAAATAGGGATAGAGGCAGACAGAGAGAGGGGGGAAGCAGGCTCCCTGCCGAGCAGAGAGCCCTATGCGGGCGGGGCTCGATCCCAGGACCCTGAGATCATGACCTGAGCCGAAGGCAGAGGCTTAAACCACTGAGTCACACAGGTGCCCTGAGAAATCCATTTTCTTGTTGAAGTCTGGGCAGACTGATGTACAGAATGGGTGGGAAGTGGCTGGAGTGGAGAGAAATGGTGTCTGTTCGGTAAAACAGCCTCCCAGTGGTGACCTGACAACAATTCTGTTGACATAACCCTGAGCATCAAAGCGATCCGCTAGCTGCCCCGGGCCAGTTCCTGCGGCTCCTGGCAGATCCGGATCCGGTCCAGTAAATATAAAAGGTCTGATTCTTGGGTGGGGAACTACATCCTGGGAAAAGCTCCTGAGGCATTCTCCTCCTTCCAGAGCTAGAAGTTCTCCCACTGTGGCTGCAGCAGTGACCGCTCGCTCTCGAAACCCCCCAGCGACCAACAAGCCAGCGCCAGAGTCATGGGCCTTGAGACAGATCTGGAGACCTGCTCAGGTAATAGGTGGTGGGCAGGGGTCCTCGGCACCGCAGAAGGACCAGCTGAGGTGGGGCTTGGCAGGGCAGACACCCTCTCTGGAACTGCCAGGATTCTCAAGCCAGGCTGGTGGGCTTGGTGGATTCCCTGTGTTAACGAACCTACCAGAACATGAGCTTCCTTCCAAGACTGTGTCGTGAGGAAAAGCACATAGCGAAGAGAATTTATTTAGGTAACTCAAGAAGTGCACTGTTGGAGAGTCCAGGCTCTGGATTTGCATGGAGCTGCTATGGTCCTTGCTTCATTGATAAGGGGGAGGGACTGGCTCATGGCTTCTCCCTGAGCTGAGTCCGGAGGGTACAAAAGTAAGACTGCAGGAATGCCAGCACGTCTGGATCCTCAGACGGCTCCAGGCACTACCAGTGGCCTCCAGGGCTAGAGATGAGGTTGTTTCGGGGAAGGGAGGGGAGAGCAGCCTGGTGCTCCCTGAGGACCACCATTTGCACAAGCCGAGCCTCAGTTTCCTCATCTGTAAAAGATGGCAGGACCTTCCTCTTGTTCAAGGACCTCATCACTTCAACAGTGTGGTCTGTGGACCAGCAGCATGGGCATTCCCTGGGGAATCGCTAAAAATGCAGAGCCTCGGGGTGCCTGGGTGGCTCAGTCATTAAGCCTCTGCCTTCGGCTCAGATCATGATGCCGGGGGTGTGGGATCGAGCCCCACATTGGTTCCCTGCTCAGTGGGGAGCCTGCTTCTCCCTCTCCCACTCCCCTTGCTTATGTTCCCTCTCTCTGATGTCTCTCTCTCTGTCAAATAGATAAAAAAAAATCTTTAAAAAAAAAAATGCAGAGCCTTAGCACCACGCGCCACGCCCCCCCCCCCCCCCCCCCCCGCCCCGCCAGCATACCAGAGTCCACTTGGGAAATTCCTACACACAGAAACTCTGATCCCCGGGGCTCTGTTCCAGAAGGCAGACGGCTGAGTAGGGGAAAGCCGGGATTTCAACTCAGGTCTCCCTCGTGCTGAAATCCATGCTCTTAGACCCCACTCTCTAACCATCTTTGTGTGTCAGCCAGTTGGGCAGTGAAACCCCGGCGGAAGGAACAGGTGAATGAAGGAAACCACAGCGGACGGACTGTGCTGACACAAGCCTTCGGTCTCCTTCCTTCCAGGTGGGAAGCCTGCCTGCCGCCCGAAGGCCATCCCTGCCGCTCACCTCACTTTTGTTATCGACTGTGCTCGTGGCAAACAGCTCTCCCTGGTGGAACCCCTGGTGCCCCCCCGAGCCTCCGGTCCTCATCCAGGACCTGTCACTCCTCCAATGAAGACCTATATCTTGTTCTGTGGCGAAAACCCGCCCCACCTGACTCAGGAGGCCCCTGTGGGTGGGGGACTCCTGGCCCACCCCGGGGGGGCCCAGCCAGCCCGCAGAGGGCCGGTGGCCCCAGCTTCCTCCCCAGTCAGTCCACAGGTCCCCCAGGAGGCTCCTGAAGCCAAGGGGAATCCCTTGAAGGCTGTGGCCTCAAGGTCTTCAGCTTGGGGCACGGTCATCGGCTCGCTCAAAGCCCTCTCCTCCTGTGTCTGCAGGCAGGCAGAGTAACTAGAAGAGCCTGGCCCTGGAGGAGGGGTTGGCACAGCGGGCTGGAGAGCTCCGAACTGAGGTTCCCAAAACCCAGCCCCCCTTCCCCAGCCAAGCAGAAGTCTTTGTACCCGAGCCAAGGAACAACATTAGAACGATCAAGGACATCCGAAGCAGCCGTCACGTACACGCTCGAAGGCCTCCTCCTTCCTCCCACTTATCTTTGTTCGCCTTAAGGTCCCTGCGTAGGGAAAGAGACTAGTTCATCCTACAGCAAATCCTAATGTCGCATCTTCTGCATGCCAGGCTCAGCAGAGTACTAGGAAAGACAGCACAGCATTCTCGGAGCTTATCCTCGGGGCGGTGGGGGTGGGTGAAGGGTTAAATAAATAAATGAATTAATAGGGCGCCTGGGTGGCTCAGTGGGTTAAGCCGCTGCCTTCGGCTCAGGTCATGATCTCAGGGTCCTGGGATCGAGTCCCGCATCGGGCTCTCTGCTCAGCAGGGAGCCTGCTTCCTCCTCTCTCTCTCTCTGCCTACTTGTGACCTCTCTCTGTCAAATAAATAAATAAAATCTTTTTAAAAAAATAAATGAATCAATAAAGGTGATTTTGAACAGTGATGGAACAAGTGCTGTGTAGGACCTGACGTGGGGTGCGGGGCTGGGAGGTGATGGGAGGCACGGAGATTTTCTGATACGGTGGGAGGGAAAGACCTCTGAGCGGGTCACAAAGTATGATGTAGAAGATGAGAAGGAGCCGGCACCGTGAAAATCCACCCTCCCCTCCGCCACCTGGCTGGCGTCCTGTCCCGAGGCGACCTGCATGGCATCAGGCTGCCCCAGGGTGACCGGCAGGCCCAATGAGTTGTTTGTCGCCATCCTGGCTCTTGGGCCAGGGTGTGGGTCCCTGGGAGACCCGGACACCAGGTGGGGAAATTCGGGCCCCCAGGCAGGGCCCGGTGACCCAAAATGGGAACTAAGGGGAGTTGTCGGTCGAGAGGGCACGGGAGGGGCTCGGCAAGGTAATGGGGTTTCGTGTTTGATCAGATACATAAGAGCCTTATTTCCTGAGCAGCTACTGCATACCAGGCCCATAGGGATACAAGGGGTGAGTGGGGGGGGGGGTCCCTGCCTCACAGAGGCAGTCACGTTACCCAGCGGGAAGCGGGGTCACTGGCGTGTGTGTGAGGTTGTGTGTATGTTCCAAGATGGATGGCGGTGTGCGGAATGCTTTATCAACTCAGCTGAGGAAGCACGTCTCCAGGATTTCTTGTTAAAATTGCTGAACGTCCCTGGGGGGCTCCATTAGTGAAGCGTCTGACTCTTGATTTCAGCTCAGGTCATGATCTCAGGGTCGTGAGATCAAGCCCCACATCAGCTCTGTGCTGGACATGGAACCTGCTTAAGTTTCTCTCTCTCCCTCTCCCTCTGCCCCTATCCCCTCCCTCTCTGAAAAACAAAACCGCTAAATGTTCACGTACTTATTTAACAACTATTTTGCTAGTTTCCTACAAACCCTAGTAGCCAAGTTGTACTGGCGGTTTGCTCTGTACCAGGGAAGCGACATCCTTGGGCGTGCCTGTGTGAGGAAGCTCAGGTTAGGGAGCTGAGGTGCACAGAGCTAAGAGATCACACAGAGATTCCACTCCGCGGAATCCCTCTGAGGCAGAGGGGATCCAGAGGGAGTAGCCATAACTCCGTCCTCGGGGGGCTCCCTGCCTGGTGGGGGAGTCAAGAAAAGAAGACGACTGTTACTATGCCTTCTGATAAGCGCAACAGTAAAGCATACAGAATAATGCTGGGGCTGAAGGAGGGCGTCCAGCCCACTCTGGGGAGAAGAGATCCGGGAGGGCTTCCTGCAGGAAGTGGTATCTAAGATGTGACCAGAGAGTGAGCCACACAAAGGCAAGGGAACAGGGCTAGGGAGTGTTCCAGAAGAAGGAACAGAGTCCCTCAGTCTGGCTGGAGTGTTCATTCGCTCACCAGGTGTTTACTGGGCACCTACTGTGTGCTCTGGGCAAGACCCTCAGTTGGAGCCGTGATAAGACAGACAAGGGCCCACCCTGAAGGAGCTCGTTCTCTGGTTGGGGGAAGACAACAGTGTGCATGTGCACATGAAACAGTGGCCGGAGACACAGCAGGGACCTCATCATGTGAGGCCTGGCAGGCGGTGATGAGGTCTTCAGATTTTATTGTAAGATAGGTGCTGTTGGAAATTGTGAGCGGAGAGTGACATGCCCAGACCTACCTTTAAAAAAATAGTTCCTGTAGGGGCGCCTGGCTGGATCCATGGGTAGAGCATGTGACTCTTTTTTTTAAGTTAGTTTATTTATTTATTTATTTACATAACCGCTACACCCATTGTGGGGCTTGAACTCAAGACCCCTAGATCAAGAGTTGCATGTTCTTCCTACTGGGCCAGCTGGGTACCCTGAGCTTATGACTCTTGATCTTGGGATTTTGAGTTCAAGCCCCAGGTCCGGCGTAGAGTTTACTGAAAAACAAAACAAAACTTTCCCTCGCACTTGTGCTGGGACCAGAAGGCAAGGGTGAGGGCGCAGGAGGGGGTTGGGAAGCTTCAGAGCCTGCCTCTAATCCAGACGAACGGGGGTGGCGGCTTGGTCTAGACGGGTAGTGACAAGAGTCATCTGGACGACGTCTGCCCCACCTCCCTCCTCCCCCCCGGTGGAGAAGCACGGACTGGAAGAGCGGGAAGGCGCCGCTGCGAAGGAAGTGCGAGGCCCTCAAGGAAGAGGGTGGGCCAGTGGCTGCAGGTCCAGCTTTGTAACAGCAGGTGCCGCCCTAGCATCAGACTGGAGGGCACCGTGCCTGTCCTGGCGGCGGGTAGGGGAGGGAACTGCTGGGCAAGGGGCCAGAGTCCTGGACAGGCCGCCCAATGGGGTCCATGCTTCCAGAGGCCAAACTTGCTTCTAACCAACACCCCCTTCATCCTGATAGTGACTATACGTATACATATATACATATACAATATATTATATTACATATGAAATATATTATATACATATACTTTTAAAGATTTAATTTTTTAAATTTTTTTAAAAGATCTTTTATTTGTTTATTTGACAGAGAGAGATCACAAGTAGGCAGAGAGGCAGGCAGAGAGATTGAGAGGAGGAAGCAGGTTCCCTGCTGAGCAGAGAGCCCGATGCAGGACTCGATCCCAGGACCCTGAGATCATGACCTGAGCCGAAGGCAGCGGCTTAACCCACTGAGCCACCCAGGCGCCCTATTATATATATTTTAAGTGTATTTATTTTTTAGTGCTCTATACCCAGCCTGGGGCTCGAACTCACCACCCTGAGATCAAGAGTCGCCTGCTCTCTGACAGAGTCAGCCAGGTGCCCCATGACTATGTATTTTTTCATATGCACCACACACTGCCTCTGTTCCTCTCGTATCAGACCAGAGCAGGGGGTATGACTTTTATGGGCATTTTGCAAATAAGAAAAGGGGCAGAGCCCAAATCCAAACCGCAGGCAGTGTGACTCCGCAGCTATAAGCCACCATGACCCCGAGCCAGGCGGCCGGCACTGTGTTCACATTTGTTCAATGGGCAGAGGCCCCAGCCTGGGCCAGGGCTGTGTGCAGAGAGTGTGTGGGGCTGAATGGGTGAGCATGGCCCTCACTGAGATGGAACTCAGGGAGGGGAGGAGAGAGCTCAGTTAGTCTCTCCACCCACAATTCTGTGAGGCACTGTCCCATTTTACAGATGTGGAAACTGAGGCTCAGGTAGGGAAAGCCACTGGCCCAAGGTCACACAGCTAGCAAGTGGCAGAATCAGGATTGAAATTAAGGGCATTTGGGGGGGGGCACCTGGGTGGCTCAGACGTTAAGCCTCTGCTTTCAGCTCAGGTCATGATCCCAGGGTCCTGGGATCGAGCCCTGCAATGGGCTCCCTGCTCAGTGGGGAGTCTGATTCTCCCGCTCCCTTTCCCCATGCTTGTGGTCCCTCTCTTGTTATCTCTCTCTGTCAAATAAATAAATAAAATCTTATAAGAAAAAAAGGAAATTAAGGTTGTTGGGCTTCAGAACTTTGCCTACCACCCATATCGCAAGAACTCAGAACAATTCTGTTGTGGGAATGAATCAATAAATAGAAGAAAGTGAACCAGTGAGTTAAAGTGTGAATGAGTGACTGTATTTCCAGCCTGGCAGCCGTGGTTCACCAGGGCTGTCTCCAGTGCCTTAAAGTGTTTATGCATGATATGCGGTGGTCGAGAATGGTGTGAGAAGGAGGGGAGATGGGTGCCAGGGCGGTTCAGTCGGTTGAGCATCTGGCTCTTGGTTTTGGCTCGGGTCATGATCTCAGGGTCACGAGACCGAGCCCCGGATCAGGCTCTGCATTCAGCACGGAGTCTGCCTGGGATTCTCTCTCTGCCTCTTTGTCTGCCTTTCCCTGACTCGTTCTCTCTCTCCCCTGCAAAATAAATAAAGAAGTCTATTTTTTTTTTAAGGTTTTATTTATTTATTTATTTGACAGACAGAGATCACAAGTAGGCAGGGAGGCAGGCAGAGAGAGAGGGGGAAGCAGGCTCCCTGCTGAGCAAAGAGCCCAATGCGGGGCTCGAACCCAGGACCCCGGGATCATGACCTGAGCCGAAGGCAGAGGCCTTAACCCACTGAGCCACCCAGGCGCCCCTGAAGAAGTCTATTTTTTTTAAAGATATTTTAATTTGAGAGAGTGCGCATAAGTGGGTAGAGGGGCAGAGAGAGAGAGAGAAGCAGACACCTTGCTGAACTGGGAGCTCGATGAGGGACTTGATCCAAGGACCCCGAGATCAGGACCCAGGCTGAAGGCAGATGCCTCCCCGACTGAACCACCTAGGTGCTTCTAAATAAATCTTTTAAAAAAATTATATATATTTTTTTTAAAGGAGGGGAGGGAGGGAAGGTCTCAGAAGGATGGAAGGTAGGAACAGATTTGCTGTCTTGTCTTCTCCTCTGGGGCTCTGAGGGCCCGCAGCCCTGCTTTGTGCCCAGAGGGCCCACACCCAATCTAGTAGCCCCCAGACTCCCATGAGAAGTTGTCCCTGAGTCTTGAGGCCTTGGAGGGCTTCGGAGCTGGGGACTGGTCCAGCTGGCTTGTCATGGTGAGCCCCAGGCCCAGGGGTGGGTTGCCCAGCTGTGCTGACTGTAAATATCACTCCCTCCCCTGCCCAGAGGCTCCTACCGGGGATACCTGCAGACTCCGGTCACCGTGCCCCTCAGGGCCCTCTGCGGCCTGAGGGCAGTGCGCGGTGGGTGGAAACTTGGCTTCCCTTGCTCAGAAAACAAGCACAATTCTAATAAGGCTTTAGCATTTATTGAGCTTATAGTAAAATACCATCTCTTTCCGGTTCCTTCTAGCAGCCCTGGGAGGGTGGTGCCTGATCTTTGTTTGTGGGATGAGGAAACCAAAGCTTCCAGAGGCTTCTTTCCCCCCCACCTCCACCTTCAGGGCCCAGACAAGATCTTCTGAGATGGCCAGGGGATCTTTTCGCTCTGCCCTTACCGGCTTTTCATAGACAGGAGACGGCTACCCAGGCAGCTCCTCTGCCCCTCTGGCCTGAGTCTTGGCCTCAAGAGAGCCCCAGACAGTGTGGCTGATACTGGGGATTCCAGGTACATTTGAATTAGATTTCGTCACGGTAGCTGAGCCCTACTGGGCATTTCCAGAGCATGGCATACGTGAGCTCCAGTCGGCTACCCGGTGCCAAGCCCTTTCCATGCATCAAAAATCAAGCCTGGCCTTGGAGTTCATTAGCACCACGTACAGATGGGACAACTGAGGCACAGGCGGATTGTGTTACGTACTCAGGATCACACAGCTCAGAAGCAGCAGAGCTAAGATTGGAACCCAGGGGCCGCAGCTCCAGAGTCTGCGCGGACCCTCCACTGTTTACTGAGGCTCGCTAGCTTTTCAAAACATCCTACAGACACGCACTTCGCTCCCTTCCCAGACCAGGCTTGGAGCAAGAAGACAGAAAAAGGCATCTTCTGCTACTGCAGAACTGGGATCCGAGGAGACTGAGGAGAAGGAAGATGGGCTTGGGGGGGCACACTGTGGAGGTGGGGGTTACCTCTAGGACATGGAAAGGTGGCCATGGGCATGAAGGGGGTTGGTCTGGAAGACATGCCCCCGCCTGAGGTTCCAGAGGCTCAAGTCTTCATCTCACCTCTGCCACTGACATCTGTGTGACCCTGGGGAAGGCTCTCGCCCTGGGCCTCAGTTTCCCCACCACACCAGGAGGAGTTTGGAGTGACTCCCTAAGGGAACAAGGCCGGCCAACCAAGTGGGTGGTCTCAGGGTCTGCCCTTACCCTGAGTCAAGCACCCCCTGTCATCTGAATTTCACTTTCTTTTGAACACAAAGTCTGGGCCTAGGGTTCTTTGGGCTTGTCTGTGCCCCTGAGTCGGTAGCTGTAGAAGGCTTTCTGGAGGAAGCAGCTTTGGACCTGAACGAGATGGAACTTTCTAGGTCCTTGGCACCCTTCCGGGTCTCTGGCACCGCGGGACCTGGACCTCCTCTCAGGTCTCCAGCCTTGGAAGGCTGCATCGTTTCGACTTCCCCTGCCCTCCTGCCCAGGTCTGCCTCAAAAACTATATAAGATGTACAAGTTTGCATTCCCTGTACAGGATGCCACCAGGTTGGGGCAGGGGAGCTGACTTAATCCTCAGGTAGTGTTGTGTTGGTGGGGGGGGCGGGGAGGAGGGGCTGATTTGGACTTTCTAGACTCAGCAGAGAACTTCCTAGAGCCATAGGACAAGGATTCAAATTCCAGCCGTGCCATTTCCAAGCTGGGTGACCTTGGGACAGTTGCTTGACCTCTCTGAACCTCTCTGGTACCTACCTTGCAGAATTATTGTGGGGATGAGCAGTATGCTTGGCGCACACTAAGTGCTCGATGAATGGGGCTGCTAAAATTATTCTTCACGGGGAGGGGGTGGGGTGGGACGCAGGGCCTGTAGCCAGACCTATATTTAGCCAGGAAAGGGTGGGGGGCCCCCCGGGGAGACAAAGCGCCAGGGCCAGCCCTGGAGCCCAGGGTGGGCGGGGCCGATGAAAGAGGGCCTGCCTTCCCCACCTCCCGGCCCTCCTCCTCCGCAGGGTCACCTTGGTGGGAGGGCTCTCTCGGACACAGCTTCTGCTCTGCGCCCTGCTAAGTCGTCATCTCCCCAAACCTCCGTCTGGGGAGAGGGCTGCTGGGGCTTAGGGGGTGGGGTAGGGCGTATTCGGGCCCCACCGCCCACGTAGGGGGAGCTGCCCCTTTTCCCAGCCCGAGCTGCCCGCCTCCCAGCCCCCGCCCCCTTCGCGACCCAGGGAGGGACATCGCTGGGGTCTCGAAGCCAAGGTGAGCCTGTCCGTGGGTGGGGGGTCGAAGGAGACGGGGAAGCTGGCCCGGCTCCACCCCCAACCCCCGAGCCGATGAGTTTCGGGGCTGCAAATAGCCCAGTGGAATCAGTGAGTCACGGAGGCTGGAAATACCGCGCCCCCTCTCCCTTCTCCTCCCGTCTCCTCCGGTCTCTCCCCCTCCTCCCCTCCTCCCGCCTGCCGCGGGAGCTGCTCTGGGGAGCGCCTGGCACTCGGGTTTCAGTGGCGTCTCCTGGTGTTGGGGGGGGTCCCTCCGGAGCGCCCCCAGACTCCCTGAACCAGCCTGGCCTGCCGCTGGGTCTGTGCGACCCTGAGCGGCTCACTCTGCCAGTCTGGTCCTCGCACACGACGGGCTTCCAGCGGGTAGGCGGCACAGGACAGCTGGCCCGCCTTCGAAGTCCCTATGCCTGGGACGGTGCCTGGCAGTTGAAAGAGAAGTCTCTGCAAGGTTTTTCAGGGAAATAATTCTGGGATTCCTGCTCAGGTGGGTCTGGGAGCCCAGGGAGGAGGCCAGAGCAAACTCACGTGTCCTTGAGCTGCCAGGACTGGCCCCAGGTCTCGGGAAGGCATGTCGGCTTGTTCTGGGGTTTCTCCCCCTGGCTGCTTCCAGCCCCATCTCAAGTTTGAGAACTTCAGGCAGGTGATCTCCAGAAGTCTGTGTTTCTCTTGTTTATTGTGTGTGCAGGGTACAATGCTAGGGCCCTCCCATGCCCCCCCCCCCCCCCCCCCCCCCCTCCCCCCAGGGCCCCAGAATGGCAGGGGTGAGAGGCCACCCCATAGGACACTGACCTAAGAGCTGCAGAAGTGAGAAACTGGCCCCACCTCCTGCCCCAGGAGGCCTCACCTATGGCAAACCACCCTTTCCTCCCCCCCACACCCCTGCTTCTGTATGTTGGAGAACAAGCCAGTGCCACTGGGCATACGTGGGACTCCCCAGGTTGAAAGCTGCCTGGAAGTCCCCTGCCCTGGACTGAAGACTAGAGGGGAACTGGGTTGGGGGCTCTTCCTATGACGGGGCTCTCTCCAGCAGGAAGCTGTGGGGCAGGGTGCAGAGGCCATGAGAGGCAGAATGAGGGGAAGCCCCCCCTGGCACTCAGAGGGGCGGGGTGTGGGGGGGTGCGGCGCAGTTTGAGAGTAGCTTTCACAGCCTGGGTTCAAATCCAGCCTTTAATGAGTGAGCTGGGCTTTTAACCGTTCAGAGACTCAGTTTCCCTTTTGATAAAAGTAGAGATGGCAAAATCTGATTTCTGAATGTGCTGAATTCAGACTTAGATAACAGTATTGCTCAGTATTTGAAGGACAGGGCCGTGGGCCCGTGTGGGGTATATACACACACCAAGCCTATAGATTCATCCATTAAAGAGGGGGAAGGGTGGGGGAGGTGACTGGCCACAGGGGAAGGGTGACAAGAAGCTGGGGCCCAACCTTGAAGACCCAAGGTCCTGTCCATGCTGTCTCCCGCCTCAGCTGGGTGACCTGTCTGCAGGGGGAGTCTCTGAGCGGGAGGAAGGCAGCCCCACCCCGCAGGGAGGCCTTGCTGGAGGGCACAAACAGGTAAGGGGGGCGGGGCTGTTGTGCAGTTTATCACCGACCAGGTGTATTGGAAAAACCCCAGCGATATACAGACATTGTGTGCCCCCCCCCCCCCCCCGGGCATAGCTGGCCGGTGGGAGAAACAGGCAGGCAGCCCGGCAGCAGACGGGGGCTTGGGGCATAGGGCATGGCAGAGGGGAGGGTCCCCGCCGTGGCTGTCCCCTCCGGCTTCCCTGTGCGGTTTGGCTCGGATCAGCAGCTTTGCCTAATATCCGCCTTTGCTTCCCCTGCTCCCCTTGGCCAAGGGGGCCCCAGGTCCCTGTCCCCTCCGCTCCTGCCCTGCAACTCCAGAGATCAAAGGATTTGTCTGTCTGTCCTGCAGATTTTTTGCCTGGGGATCGTGCCTGTCCCTGTCCCCCTTCCCCAAAGTGGGTTCTCTGGGAGCTTCCTTTTCCATCTAAATCCCTTTATTCCGGATTCAGTGAAAGAGGCCACATCTGGAATCTGGGGGCCATCGGTGAGGCAAAAGGTTCCCTGGCCTGCCCTGGAGAGCAGAAGGCCTCCGGTTAGCGGGGGGGGGGGGGGGGGGGGATAGGGGGTGACCCACCTCAGGGCCTGGAACTTGAGCTGAGATGTCCTGCAAGCTGTCATGAGGGGTGAGGAACACGTCTCTGGCAGGCCAGTGGGGGCAGAAGAGGGGAAATGGGAGGGGACGGGGAGAGGGAGACCCTCAGATTTTGATCTCCGTCCGGAAGGTCTGCTGGACATGCTCCGTGTGCGGGTGGCGCCGGGCCCGGATGGTGAGGCTGCCGTCCTCCCGCAGTGCCGAGGTCACTGAAGTGGGGTCCACGTCCTCAGGCAGCTGGCACTTGTGAGCGAAGGTGTTCATGACTGTGCCATCAGCTGCCAGCTGGGGAAGGGGTGATGGGTCAGGGCTGGGTGCCCCGACCCGGTCCTGTGCGGGTCAAGCCACAGCCCTTTCCCCTCCTCTCGCGCCTGCCAGGCCCCGGCGCGTCCACATTGAGGGCTCTCGTCTCAGGCTGGCCGGGACTGCGCGTAACAGGGTGCTCAGAGGAGCCCCAGCGCTCCCCCGGGGGGGCGGGGGGAGAGGTAAGGGGCTGGGGGAGGGGGGCTAGCTCAGGGAGGAAGCAGCTGAGTGGCAGAATCTGGAGCTCCTGAGCAGCAAAGAGAAGACAGCACAGAGCAGGGCCATGGCCCCTGGGATGCCCAGACACATCGGGTGTCCGCCGTCCTGGCTAGACGGGCCGCCCCTCCCCCCGTGGCTTGGCCGGCACACAGTGTCCAGAGGAGCCTGGGGTGGCTGAGTCACTGGCGGGGGTTGCCGGCTGGCACGTGCAGCCTGTTGGTCCTGGTGCCCACAGTCCTCGGCTTCTCTGGCCGGGGCGCTGGGGCGGCCTGCCCTCTGTGCTCAGCACAGGAAGTCAGGTCACAGAGGATCTGCAGGAAGCCTTGGACAGACCCTGTGTGCTGGGCCGCGGTGGCTGTGGCCCTCTGGGGGCGAGCCGGGCCACACCCTCCTTCCCAGTAGAGGCCTCCTGGGACCTGGGACTGGGAGACCCTAGTGACCCTGAGACCCTTGGGTGCAGGAAATGTGAGGTCTGGAGTGCCTCTGACCCTGAACGGCAAGGTCTCAGCCCGGCCTTGGGTCCCGCTGGAGGTTCCCAGTGTAGGGGCTGAGCCTCCGGGTGGGCGAGGAAAGAGGCACTCGAGGGGTGTCACGTGGAGGGGCTCTTCTCCCCACCTACCCACATGCCTGCCAGAAAAGCTGTCCGCACTCAGCTACCATCTCCATGCTCTCGGCTGCCTCCTCTCCTCACCTCCTCTGGTGCCCCCTGCCTGCATCCCTGCACGCCTCTCCCGTCCCTCCCCATGGCTCCCTCAGCTGCCCTTGGCTCTTGAAGGAGGGGTCTCCACGCCTTGGGGCAGGGAGGGGCAGCAGCGGTGGGTGGGGAGGGGTGGCCCTCGGCCTCCAAGTGACAGCAGCAAGGTCTGCAGTCCGGGTCTGGGGTCCCAGCAGGGGCAAGGGGGTGGGGACACTGCGCGTAGGGTCCGTCGGAATGAGGGTCTGGGCTGGGCGGGCAGGCTCACCTTCTCAGCCCGCACCTCGATTTGGTTGTTGGAGGTGGTGACGATGATGTCTTCAGGTGAGAAGTCACTCACGTCCACCGCAAACTCATAGGCGTCCCTGAGGGTCTTGATGTTGCCCTGTCCCCCCGGCCGGGCTGTGGGGAAGTCTGCTGTGAGCTGACCCGGGCAGGCCTGCCTCTAGAACCCGGGTTTCCGGCTCCTCCCCGCAAGCCCGGCCTCCCCCTTGGCTGTTGTTGCTAAACTCCCCCTCCCCCCGCCCACCTCTCCTCGCCTCCTGCAGCCCACCTTTCCCGTGGGCAGCTGAGTGACCCCGTGGGCGGCAGCCCGCCCGGGCCTGGAGGCTGGACGGTGCCTCCCACCCCTCAACCCTGACCAGTCCTCCAGGGCTCCAGGGAGGACCTGGCCCCGGGCCCTGTGTGGCCACTGGTGTCAGAGCGGACCCCTGGGCCTACAGCTGTTCCTTGAAGGCCACATCTGTCTCTGTGGCCACATCTGTCACGGTGGCTACACGTGGCTGCGGTCGGGCAGCACCTGTTCTGGGCAGCTCGGCAGCAGCATTCACAGGTGCCCTGGAGCAGGGGGTCCCCTCCCTGAGCAGCTCCCCTCCGAGCCCTGACGACTTGCCTGGGAAGGCCAGGGGCTCTGAGCGGGGCCGCATGAAGCTGCCAAAATCCTCGGAAAACATGCTCAGGGCTTTCTCCATGGGCGGGTCCTGGGCCGGGAGGGCACGGGAGGCTGAGGAGGACGAGGACGAGGACGAGGAGGAGGACGAGGAGGAGTGGAAGCTTCTCTCCGCTCTGAAGGTGGAGGAGGTCCTGTGGCTCATCCACGGGCCGGCAGCCGGGCGCTGGCCAGGCGGGCAGAGGGACAGGAGAGGGTGCGGGCGGCGGGCTCTGGGGGAGCGTGCCGGGCCCTGGCTGCCGGCGCTTTATAAGGCCCGACCGGCCCTGGGCTTGGGGCCAGCCCCTTGTCTCTGAGCTAAATTTAGGCCTCGCCTCGGCCCGGAGGGGGCTGGAAATCTTCTCCGGTGAGGCGGCCCTGCTGACAGTCCGACACACGCAGACCCAGGCTGAGCTCATGGCCCGGCATTCCAGGCCGATAAGTCCAGCCTGGGGCCTCCGCAGCTTGACGGGCCGGGGGCAACCTGTTCCCCTCACCACTCGGACCCGCGTGCCTGCCGCAGGACCTTGGGGGTTTGTGTGGTGTCTCTGTGAACCTGCCTCCCCCATCAGCCTGGGGTGGGGGTGCTCTCTAGGGACTCTGCCTCCCCCATCAGACTGCAGGCTTCTTGAGGATAGGGTTTTCTGCTTCCTGTGCCCTCTCCCTCAAACTTCCAATCCTTGGGAAGAGGGGATCTGGGTGGTGGGCGGTCAGGTCAGCAGGGTCCCAAGGTCCTGGCTCTGGGGAGAGCAGGAGAGGCGAGGTCAGAAGGTGGGGCAGGTGGAAACCCTCCACCTGTTGGGCCCCGTGTGAGAGACTCCTCCCTCAGGACAGATAATGTTTATAGCCGTGTCTTAGGGAGGCCTGAGATAGCCCTTGGGGAGGGCCGGTGGGGGGGGATAGAATGTGCAGCTGTCCCCCTGCCCGCTCCCACAGGGACCCAGATTCTGTGCTTGCCCTCTCCCCACTCTCAGAACATTTTGGGGCCCCAAGAGGAGGAAGCTGGTGGCCCTTGGCCGGGGTGGGGGTTGGGCCAGGACTAGGGGCAGGGGCAGATAATTTGATAAGTGTCCTTAAAAGTCTAGAAGGTTATGTCACTGGGAACTGTCTGTTTGAGCTCCAGCTCCGTGTGGATGCTCGGGGCCGTGGGGGGGCAGGATTTCAGGGAGAGGTAAGAATCCCGCAAGATGCTATTCTAGCTCTGATTTCTGGAGTGCCTCCTGCCTGTGAACTTTCCAGCGAGGCCCCACTTGATCCCCACGCAGCTGGGCTTGGGGAAAGAGCTGTTGTTCCCATTTTACAGGTGGGAAAGTGGAGCCTCACAAAGAGGGATGGGCTTGCATGAGGGTAAGTGGCAGAGCTGGGATTCAGACCCAGGCGCCTCTGATTCCGAGCCCTCCAGGAAGGGCTCCTAGGTGGCTCAGTTCAGGTCAACATCCCAGGGTCCTGGGAAGCAGCCCCACATCAGGCTCTCTATTCAGACTTGGGGAAGGTAGTCTGCTTCTCCCTCTGCCCCTCCCCTGCTCCTTGCTTATTCCTTCTCTCTCTAATAAACAAATAAAATTGAACAAACAAACAAAAAAACAATCCAGGATGCCTGGGTGACTCAGTTGATTAAGCGCTGCCATCAGCTTGGGTCATGATCCCAGGGTCCTGGGATTGAGTCCCTGCTCAGTCCTGCTGAGCGGGGAGCCTGCTTCTCCCTCTGCCTCTGCCTGCCACTCTGCCTGCTGTGCTCGCTCTCTCTTTGACAAATAAATAAATAAAAATTAAAAAAAAACAAAAACAAAAACACAACAACCCTCCAGGAGGCTGGGGTGACCTGACCATACACGTATGGAGACAGACTGGCCCAGAAGCCCCTCTCTGGCCACCCACAGCTCAGCAGAGCCAGGACTGACATCATGGGGTTGAGGGGCAAGGGGTGAAGCAGGGGAGGCTATTCTGGGCTGTGGGCGCTGCCCAGGCTACAGTGTGGGGTTTCTGCTCTTCTCTCCAAATCCTGCCCTTCCTGCCCAGACCTGCTGTCATTCCTCCTCCTCCAGGAAGGCCTCTGTGATTGCTGCAGCCACCCAGAGGTCAGAGTGGCGGTTCAACTGGTGCAGGGGTCCCCACTTTCCCCATTAGATTAGGGGCTCCTGAAGGTGGGGGCTGTTCTTTTCTTGGGTTCCCACAGAGCACCATCCTTGGGGGGGGCTCCTTCTACGGATAATCACTGGTGCTGGTGGTCTGTGGGTGGGGGCAGTGTGGAGCTGGGAGCTGGGGGGAGTGGCTAGAGCAAGAAGGGGTCTGCATCCTAGTGAATGTTCCTGCTGGGCCCGGGTCGCCCATCCTGGCCGAGGGGTTCCAATGGGGCTGCCAGGAAGTGACCAGCACGAGGCAAGACGGAAAGAGGGTAGGGGCGGGGGTGGGGGGCCCAGAGGCCTCCCGCTCGCCAGGGAAACAGGAGCCAGTGGCTAAATGCAGACACGCTGTCATGGTGCTGAGGGCCTGAGTCACTGCTCCTGGACGTCAGATCCCGTTACCCACCCCCGCCCACCGTTCCTCCTCCCCTTCCCCCTGTCCCTGAGACATGGCCCATAAATGTCCTGGATTGCCTGACTTCTGTGGCCAGGAGGGACCTCAGAAGGTCATCGAGGCCATGCCCCTGTCTCTGGGCATGCTAACCCTCCAGATCCCAGGGATAGAAGGAACTTCCGAGATGATCCAATGCCTTGAATCCTAAACCTGCCAGGGCATCCCGGTCACCTGGAGGAAACTTAAATGCACACAGACTCTTCCCTCTGCACACCAAGATTCTGACTTGGGCTCTTGGGAAGGGTCTGGGTATCTGTTCCCATCAGCTCCGCACACAGCTGCACAGCTGGCCCATAGGCCAGTGTTTGGAAACTGCTCATCGCTCAGCAGATGTTTGCTGAACACCTGCTATGTGGGGGACAGGGGCTGTTCTAGGCTCTGGGGGAGTCATGATGAATGATGAATGCGTCCATGACTCTCCGGCTCTCCTCATGGGACAGAAGAGGACACCAAGGCTCTGAGCGGTGGAGAGCCCTGTGGTGACAGTGACAGGGTGACAGAGCCGTTCTAGCACCAAGGTTGCTCTTACCCTCCATGGCGCTGGGGCTGGATGCAGGGAAATGGCTTTGAGAGGGACTCTGCTATTCTCTCCCCAGCTTCCTGGTGTTCCCAGGGCGGGAAGGTGAGGGTGTGGACAGGCAGCACCTGCCCGGCGGCCGAGGCCGGCTTGGGATCATAGTCTAAGGCTTCCCGGAGCCAGAGGCTGGGGTTTGGGGTGTCAACAGGGCAGGCAGTTACCCTGTTACTGTAGCAGTTGCCAGGTTGGCGCAGCAAGGTGACAGTGGGCCCAGCCCCTGCGGAGCAGCAAGCCCCGCCCACCTCCCCACCACAGGCACTTGGGCTCCCTTTTGGGATGGACTTGGCCAGGCATTTGGGGGCAGAGGGTGGCTCAGGGTCCCAGGGTTTTGGCAAGTTACCGAAGGGTCATCAGGATTTTCAGAAAAGAGCTTTGTCTGGGGAAGCGAGAGAGGGCAGTTATCCCAAATCTTTCCAAAAGTGACATCAGACTCAAATCCTCTGCTTTGCGCCCAAACCCCTATCCTGACTGATGAAAGCCAAAGGGGCTGGAGGAGCCCAAGGGAGGGGGAAAGCCAGACAGTCTAGGTCTGGGTTCAGCCTCTGCTGTGTGACTTCAGAGAAGTCACTACACCTCCCTGGTCCTCTGTCATCTGCCAAATAGTGATGCTGCCCTTGACTCACAAGGATGCAGGAGGATGAACTGTGTGGCAGACCTAGAGGGCCTGGCGTGCGGCTGGCACATAACCTGTGCTTGCTCCCTCCCCCTCATGCCCTCACCCTTACCCTCTGCTGGGGCAGGACTGTCTGCGGCATCTACTGAGAAGCACTGTGATTTGAGAGGTCCTTCCCTGAGGCTAGAGGGGCTGGACCTGGGGATCAAGTTCAAGTTCCTCCCCAAGCCTCAGAGGCATGCAGCACCCCACATCACCACACTGCTCCCGTGTGTCGGTCTCCCCCCACCCCACCCCCACCCCGAGCAAGGTGGGTGGCGGAGCCGTGTGCAGGCTTTGGAGACCTACACACCTGGCTGAGAATTCCGGCTCTGCCCCTTGGTCTCTGTGACCTTGGACGAGCAGCATCACCCCTCAGAGACCCCCATGTCTTTAACACGGGATCTAGTTCCTCCCACCTCGCTGGGTTTCGGTGAGCAAGCACCGATTCGGGGGGAGGGCTGAGCACAGAGGCTGGCACACAGCGAGCTTGCGGTAGTAAGGGGCCCCTCGCCTTTGCCCAAGGCCTTCCTCCAGCTCCGTCGGCTTTCATCCCTCTCCTTTCTCTGCTTCCTCAAACCCTTTCTGTGTCCAGCTCTGAGAATCCAGCCCCCTCAGAGGACGCGCCCCCACTCTGCTGCTGGGTACAGGCGCTTCTCCAGCCCCTCCATGTCCCCGAGCCAGCCAGCAACAGGGAGCCCCCAGCGTGGTCGAGTGCCACCCTCCGCGTGGCTCTCCTGGGTTCTAGGGAGCTCCAGCTCCTGGTCCCCCATGGCTCCTCTGGCCTGCATGGCTCAACCGGCCTGGGCAGTTCTGGGTGGTTTGTCAAGGACATTCTTAATGGCCAGGGTCAACCCTGTGGCAGGGCGGGGAGGGAGGGGGGGCACCCAGGGTGTGGATTGGTGGAGCACAGACCTGTCCAGGCGCACCTGGGCTGCAGGCAAAGGAGTGTCTGTTAGAGGAGGGCCGGCTGGAGCCACGGCAGGACCGACGGACAGAGGTGAGGGGCTGCCGGATGTCGAGTGGGGGCCTGGACTGGGGTAGAACCTTCCCCGGGCCAGGGCAGGCCAGACAGGAGCAGGAGGCTTGGCGGGAGGGAGCCAGCACCTCTTTACAACCACCATGGATCTGCTGTTTCCCTGCCCTCTGTGGCCTGAGCAGGAGAGAGGGGGCTCAGGAACGGGCATGGGGAGTCGGAGCCATCCATGGGGACCCCACGATGCGAGCGACTCTGCTGGGCAAGGAGATCTCTCAGGGGAGGCAGCGGTGCTTGGAGGCAGGATAGGAGTAATGTCAACAGCAGAGGAAGGGAGTTCTAGACTTGGGGCCCTGCCGTGACCAATCTGCTCCTGGACACAGAGGACACTGGTACCCCGGCCCCCACCCCTGTACCCTCACACAGATATGTGCACCCTCGGCACCCTCCCTCAGTGATGAGGACACATCAGACCCGTGTCCCCTCCTGATAGCTTCACACACGTGCAAGCGAACGTGTGCACAGGAAAACACTTCGGTTCCTTTTTATCTGGGAGGTGCCAGGTGGCTGGGTACCAACAGTCTGTCTGTCCGTCTGCTCCGGGACCCAATGGAAGAGCTGGTGGGGCTGCGTGAGGGCTCCTCAGGGAGCCCTGTGAGCCTTCGGGAGCTGTGGGGCCCGTGTCCCCGTGTCCGCCGAGCCATTCGAGGTGAGAGCGAGGTCCCCTTCCTCTGCCTGTCGAAGACCCCTCATGGTGTCACCCCTTCCTGGATTCCCCCTCCCCTCTCCACCTTGAAACCCAAGAGCTGCCCTGCCTTCACCTGCCCACAGTCTCCGGGTGGCAGGGAGGGAAGGGACCTGTCCGCCTGTCCCTCTGCCTGTAGGTCTTGAGGTCTGTTCTCTGCCTTTGGGGAAAGCAACCCCAAAGCCTGATGGCCATGCTAGGGGCCTCGCTCTGCGCCCAGTGGGTGCTGCCTGGCCTGACCCTAGCATGGCCTGTAGCACAGGCCCACAGGTCTGGAGACAAGGAGGACTTCTGCTAGATTCTTGCGTTCTCTGAGCTGTGCCCTGTGGAGACCCTGGAGAAAGCTGTAGCTCTCAGCACACCCTCCCCCGCCCCAGCCGGCTCCGGCAATCTTCCCGAGCATCCAGCATGGGGTGGGGTGGGGGAGGGTGCACAGGTCAACGGTCCCCTAGTGGGGCCCATACGCCTGGCACCCACCGTGCTGCTGCCTTCCCTTGCCTTAATTCTTGCTTTGCCCCTCATGCGCAGAGCCCCTTCTCAGCCACCCTGGACTTGACCCCATGACCCAGCCCCATGCTGCCCCCGCACTCCCTGCCCTGAGCCCCAGCAGGTCTCCAGGGAAGGGGCTGTCCATGCGCCATCTCGGGCCCTGGGCTATGACCACGTGCCCCTGCCCCAGGTGGCCTGGAGTGGCTGAAGCAGAAGGTGTTCCGCGTCGGGGAGGACTGGTATTTCCTGATGACCCTCGGGGTGCTCATGGCCCTGATCAGCTACACCATGAACTTCGCTATCGGGCGCGTGGTGCGAGGTAACCCCTCCCGGGCACACACACCTGCTCTGGACACAGGCTTCCTCACACGCTCTCAGGATGCCAGATGGGCTGTCAGGTGCATCGTGGGTGGAGGAGGGCTTGGGGTAGGGGAGGGGGCCTGGGGCTGGTCCAAGCTTTGCTCTTGACTTGCTGTGTGACGCTGGGTAGGTTCCTGCCCCTCTCTGGGTCTCCTTGCACAATGAGCAAGAAAGACCTGAATGTTCCCAAGAGCCCTTCTTCCCCTGAGCTCTGTGCCCACCTCTTCCCGCTGTTCCTGCCCCTTCTCCTCCTCCTTCCGCCTTGCTCTCGCCTCAGTAACGCCCAGGGACGGCACTTGCTTGGATCACCAGAAATAGAACTTTCTTTCCCTGTGCTCCAGTGGGCTCTCTGCACCCTGAGTTCTCCCAGGAACGGGGGAGCATAGGCAGGAAGGTTCTAACACCCCCTGGTAGACTTGGTCAGGTGCCATCCTGAGAACCTGCTACGCCTCAAACATTGGACATCATCTGAGTGCTTTCTCGCAATGACCCCATGAGGGAGCTCCCATCGGTAGCCCATTTGACCGATGGGAAAACGGAAGCTCACTGAGGTTAAGTCACTTGCCCAAGGTCATTCAGTGGGTGTGGCAACACTGGGAGGTGGATCCAGGGTCTTAGCCCTGCCTCCATTTGGGCATCTGCCGCTCTCTGGGGGGCCTCCCCTCTTCGAGCCTCCCTTTCTGGGTTAGTGGACACCTGAGGGCTGCAAAGCCTGCGCTGGCTTCCTGACTCCCGGGTGTCCCCAGCACACAAGTGGTTATACCGGGAAATTGGGGACAGCCACCTGCTCCGGTACCTCTCCTGGACCGTGTACCCTGTGGCCCTGGTCTCCTTCTCCTCCGGCTTCTCCCAGAGCATCACGCCCTTCTCTGGAGGTGAGCCGTGTGCCTGTGTGCCGGGGGCCAGAGCCTGTTCATACCCCTCTGGGCATCTGATGGGGGAGGCGGGAAGCAGTGACCCCATGTCACAGCCAGCGAAGCCAGGCTCAGAAGCTTCGTGTGGCTTGCACCGAAGCAACACTGTGAGAAGGTCAGATCTTGACTCTGGGGTCACTGCTGGCTCTGCTTCCGTTCTGAGGGTGCTTCTGGCTGGTGATGGGGAGCCCTGGTGGCAGGCTCCCCAGGGAGGGGCTGAGGGAGGCGCACAGCCTTCCCAGGCCTCTCAGCTCTGCCTCCAGCTCCAGGCCAGCACTGGGGACCTCCGGGGGTGCATCCAAGGGTGGCCTGAGATTCTATCCTGGGTGCCCCCCGTTTTGCCGTAGCTGTCTGCCAGGCTCTGCTGGAATGACACAGACAGACCCTCAACTTCCTCCTCTGCAAATGAGTTCACAGATCTTAACTGAGGGTTTTGGAGAACCTGACCAGATCATGATGTGAAAAGTTTTGGGCAGGTGAGGAGTTCAGAGTGTAATCTAGAGACCGCCCCTGTCTTGCCCCGTGTCCATCCCCTGCCAAGGTTCTGGAATCCCGGAGCTGAAGACTATGCTGACCGGCGTGGTGCTGGAGGATTACCTGGACATCAAGAACTTCGGGGCCAAGGTGGCCGGCCTCACCTGCACCCTGGCTGCCGGCAGCACCATCTTCCTGGGCAAAGTGGTACGGGCAGGCGTGAGAGCACCCCCCCACACCATCCCCCCCCCCTTTGCCCCACAGAAGCAGGGTCAGTGGGGACTCAGGCCAATGCCTGCTTTTAAGGGTTCTGGCCTGGGGAGGAGGCAGGCCAGGTCCCCAAAGTGTGACCAAATTGCTGGGGAGACAGAGGACAAGGGTGTGGCGGGGCAGCTGTGCGGTTCTGGATGAGGCTCTCGGCCCCCCAGCCCCAGGCCCCAGTGGGGAGGAGTGAGGCGAGCCCTGTGCCGGGTGCCCACACCTCCCCTGCAGGGCCCCTTCGTGCACCTGTCTGTGATGATCGCTGCCTACCTGGGCCGGGTGCACACCAAGGCCATTGGAGAGTCTGAGGTAAGGGAGTCAGGGACGGCCCCCCCTTTGGAGGAATGAGAGGGAGGGGAGGGTGGGGGCTGACTCTGAGCCCCGGACTCGGGATCCCCCCAGAACAAGAGCAAGCAGAACGAGATGCTGGTGGTGGCAGCAGCAGTGGGCGTGGCCACGGTGTTTGCAGCGCCCTTCAGTGGTGAGACTGTGCCCCTCCCTCGCGCCCTGGGGCCCCCCCACACCCCTCCTGCGGACCACCCCCTCACTCCTGTCCCGCTGAGGGCCTTGGAGGAGGTGTGGGCTGACACAGGTCTCGGTTCTCACTGCAGTCCTTGGAGGGCACAGCCGCCCCAGTGGGGGTGGGGGTGGAGGGGGCTGTCGAGATGCCTCAGGGTCACATCAGACAGACTTGGGCTGGAGATCCGGCTCCCCTGTGTGACCTGGGCTAGTGGGTTCAGCTCTCTGAGCCTCGGGGATGCTCGCGCCTTGCCACAGGGCCGTTGTAGGGATGGAGAAGCTCTCCGTGGGCTCCTGCCTGGCCTCTCTCACTTCGGCTGCTGCGGGGAGAGCAGGATGGGAGGGGTCAGGGCGCTGGGGTGGACGGAGGCGGGGCTCTGCCCTTAGCTCAGCACCACCTTCAGGGATCCTGTTCAGCATCGAGGTCATGTCTTCCCACTTCTCTGTCTGGGATTACTGGAGGGGCTTCTTTGCGGCCACCTGCGGAGCCTTCATGTTTCGCCTCCTGTCCGTCTTCAACAGCGAGCAGGGTGAGTCCCCGTGAGACGGCTGGACCCAGCCCTGGCTCCCGCCCCGCCCCGCCCCCGCCGCCCCCGCCCCCCCCTCCCATCTTCTCTCCCTCTCTCCTTTCCTTGCTGACCTGTATTGGGCGTGAGGGATGGGAGCCCCCACCCCGCCCCCCGAGAGTACAGGGGGGCAAGGCTGAGCAAGGAGGCAAGGGCTGGTTTTCGGGGCCTTGAATGCCAGGAAAGGGTATTCAGGGGCAGTACTGAGCATCACCTCCGCTGCTCTTTGTCAAGTCTGGGATTTGGGTTTGGCTGGGGCCAGGGTGTGCTCCCTGATCTTTCCCTCCTGCCCCAGAGACCATCACCTCCCTCTACAAGACCAATTTCAGGGTGGATGTCCCGTTCGACCTGCCGGAGATCTTCTTTTTTGTGGCCCTGGGGTGAGTGAGTGCCTCGGGTCCCTCGAGAGCCCCGCGGGGGGGGGCCTCACCCAGGCCTGAGCCGCTGCCCTTGTTTCTGGGGCGGAGCTCTGGCCTCCCCTTCCCACCCCAGGGCCATCTGTGGCATCGTGAGCTGCGCGTACCTCTTCTGTCAGCGAACATTCCTTGGTTTTGTCAAGACCAACCGGCTTATCTCCAAACTGCTGGCCACCAGGTAGGCTCTGGACAGGAACTGGGGAGGACAGCCCTGCTTCCTTCCTCAGCCTCCTGAGCCCACAGCTCCCTTTTGTAGAGAACCCCACTCTCTGACGGCATTTTTATCCTCCTGCTGAGTCCCCCAAAACCTGCCTAGCCCACACTCCGCTTACGGAGCCTCTATTGCCTCCTAGCCCCCCTCTCCAGGTCCCCACAGTCACCGCTCCACACCCGCACCCCCAGCTTGCTGGGCTTTCAACCTTCCACGTGCTCCCCTCTCCCCCTGAGTCCTCACCCTATCAATGGGCTTGGCCCCCCACAAGCCCTCCTTCCCCACAGAGCCAGAAGCCCTGAGCCCCTCTGCTCCCCAGACCTTGTTTGCCCCGTGGCATTGGCCTCTGCCCCAGGCTGGCCATGCATGGCCCGCCCTGGCCTGGCGGAGCTCTGTCCCCAACTCCTGTAGCAGCCCTGGTTTCCTCCCCTGGAGGGGGCCTGGCCTGTGTCCCCCATTCCTCCGGTTTCTGCCTCAGGGGGGTGAGCCCTGCTCTTGCCCGGCTCCCCCTCCATGGGGTGGGGGGGGAGGAGGACCAGCACCCGAGCTCACGCCGCCACCCCACGCCCCACAGCAAGCCTCTGTATGCTGCTCTGGCGGCCTTGATTCTCGCCTCCATCACTTACCCTCCTGGCGTGGGCCGCTTTCTGGCTTCTCGGGTAAGAGGCGCTGAGCCGGGAGGGTGGGAGTGGGGCACCCCCATCCCTCACCCACAATGTGCCTGTCATTTCACTTCATCCCCATGACACCTGTAAGGGGAAGCCTGCGGGTCATCCTCGAGTTCTAGCTGAGGACACTGCCCTCTGGGAGGTCAGAGCCCATCCCAAGGTGGGAGGATCTAAGGCAGGGTCAAGGGGAGGCGGAGGCAGGAGCGGCTGCCCAGTCCCCCCCTGCAGAGTTCCGACCTGTCCCCTGCGCCAGCTGTCCATGAAGCAGCATCTGGACTCACTGTTCGACAACCACTCGTGGGCGCTGATGACCCGGAACTCATCCCCACCCTGGCCCAAGGAGCTTGACCCCCAGAACCTGTGGTTTGAATGGTACCACCCGCGGTTCACCATCTTTGGGACCCTCGCCTTCTTTCTGGTTATGAAGGTGGGTGCCGCGGGCCCCCCCCCCGCCGGGGTCATGCGCAGAGTGGAGACTGGCCTTGGGTGGGAAGCGGAGCGAGGCCTCCCACTGGGTGCAGCACAGCGCCCGGGCCTTCCACCCAGACTGTCTGATCTCTCTCTCGCCCCCTGTGTGACCCCAGTCCACGTGGTTTCAGTTCTGAGCCTCAGTTTCCTCATCTTTAAAATGGGGGGAGTCGTTGTGTGTCTACCTCCAAGGGAAGGTTGAGGAGGAAGAAAGGAAAGCCCTTGGCGCGATGCCAGGCACGTAGTAGGCTCTTCGTCAGGGTGGGTGTCCTTCCGTTGGTCAGTGCCCTCCTAACACCAGACGCTGGTGATGGCCGTGTGCATGGGCTGCCTCCTGCTGTCTGGGAAGTGCCCAGGTCCCCTGCCCATTCTCGTCCCCTTGCCTCTAACCTCCGCCCCTCCGGGCCCCCCCCCCCCACAGTTCTGGATGCTGATTCTGGCCACCACCATCCCCATCCCTGCTGGGTACTTCATGCCCATATTCATCTTTGGTGAGTCTGGGGTTCCCAGGCTCCGAGAGGTTCCTGGTTACTGGGGCAGGGCCACGGCTCCCGGCTCTCTCCCTTCCTCCTCAGATGGCACTGAGGCTGGTCCCCAGGAACGGAAGCCTGTGGGGGCCGCGTCAGTCTGCCTCCCCCGCCCCCCTCTCTCTCTGGCCAGGAGCTGGCATCGGGCGTCTCATAGGAGAGGCCCTCGCTCTTGCCTTCCCCGAGGGCATCGTGGCCGGAGGGGTCACCAACCCCATCATGCCTGGGGGTTACGCCCTGGCAGGTGAGTGGGCTGGGTCCCCACGGGGTGGGCAGACCTTGGAGGCGCTGGGCTGGACCCGGAGGGTCAGGGCATCAGAGCCCCTCCCTGAGCCCCGTCCCCGGAGCCGCTGTTATTCTCTCTAGCTCCCGTCTGTCCCTGACACCCCAACCTGTCCCTTACATGCTCCCGCTCCCCGAGCCCAGGCACCAGGGCGCTTCCAGCAGTGGCCAGCGTGTGGCCTCTGTGTGACGATGGCCCCTGTGGCTTGAACCACCCCACCCTGGCTCTACCCCCTGTAGGGGCTGCGGCCTTCTCGGGGGCCGTGACCCACACCATCTCCACGGCGCTGCTGGCCTTCGAGCTGACTGGCCAGATAGTGCACGCGCTGCCCGTGTTGATGGCCGTGCTGGCGGCCAACGCCATCGCCCAGAGCTGCCAACCCTCCTTCTATGACGGCACCATCATTGTCAAGAAGCTGCCATACCTTCCGTGGATCCGAGGCCGAAAAATCAGGTGAGAGGTACCCACATTGGGCTGGCTGATGGGGGTGATCAGCCTGGGTGGGCTGGGGTAAAGCCCCCGCCCCCATATAAAACCCTCCCTGTGGCTGACCTTGGATGTGGGTGGTGTGGAAGGGGCTGATACACAGCCACCTCATCTCCACTCTCTTCCACTCCCTGCATGACCTTGGGCAAGTGCTTGGCCTCCAGGGCCTCCGTGTCTTCTTAGTCATCATTCTGTCTGCATGACAGGACTGATGCTGCCCATTTGCTGGAAGCTGGGGCTCAGAGAGGCGCTGTGCCTTGCTCCCCATCACACAGAGAGTCAGCACCAGATCTGGGATGTTCCCTCCTCTCTCCCACCCCTGCCCTGCTGTCCTCGCTGTGACGCTGGGACTGGAATCAGGCTTTGGAATCTCCCCTGGCCAGACAGGACCAGAGCAGCTTCTGTTCCCAGAGAAGCAGGACTAAGAGGCTCTAAGAGTCTTGGGTCCAAGACCCAGATCCAAACATGTGCAAACTGGCACTTTGGTCCAGACCTCTGTTTCTCCATCTGTAAAATGGGGGAAGCCACTCCGGTGATTTTCAAACTTTAAACCTTTTTTTTTTCTTTCTGCCATAAAACTTTTCTTCAGATGAAATCCTCCAGGGAAGACTTCTGAGTAAAAGACACTGAAATGGAGTCAGTCTGGGGGGTGGGGGATAGGGGTTCAGGGGCTGGGAATCCAGAATCAGGCCATAGGTGAACTGTCTCCAAGTTCCTCCCCACCTTGGGGTTCTAGGAGCTGTTCATCCTAGACATCTCTCAGTGTCTGCCCACACCCCAGAACCAGCTCCCCCCAGGTACCCCTACCTCGTCCTGGGGTCTGGAGACCCCCTCGCTCCAGGACCTGAGGGGAGCACCCTTCTGCTACCAGCTCTCACCGTGTGATCGTGGAACACTTCATGAACTGTGCCATCACCACGCTGGCCAAGGACGCACCGCTGGAGGAAGTGGCCAGGGTGGTGACCTCCACAGACCTGGCCAAGTATTTCCTGGTGGAGAGCACAGGTGCCCAGCAGGAAGGAGGGAGCATGGGTGTGGAGGGGACATTCGCTCTACCTTTACCTTTGGCCTTGGAGGGGTAGGCCCAGGAAAGGGGAAGCAGGGCATTGGACCTGTCCGTCACCTGACTCTGAATCTTGTCTCTGCAGCCGTGTGACCTTGGGCAGGTCACTTCATTTCTCTGAGCCTCAGTTTCCTCACTGGTAAAGTGGAAACAATGACCTCCCTAACTTGGGGTGGTTGACATGTTTAAATGAGATGAGAGGAGGCTTGTAAGGCGCTCCATGGGTAGTTTTAGAAATTCCAGAAGCCAGGCCTGGTGTGCTTGGGAGTGGGGGTAGTGAACGGCAACGCTACAAGGTGTCCGAGGACTCCGTCTCCCCTTCAAGCATTCCCAGCTAACTCACCTCTCCTGAAACCCTGTTGCCACGAGAAAAGTATCTTTTTAAAGAAAAATGAATGGGTGGCCTTGTGAAAAGACACACAAGCTGAGTCTTGGGGAAGGATCTAGCTACAGCATCATTTCCCACTGGGACACAAGTACAATAAAAGTAGGAAAGATTATGGGGGTAGGGGGGAGCAGGAGGCAGCCCTGTCCACTCAGGGGCACCCATCAGCACACATATGCAAATGAGACAAGGTACACGCTTGGCAAGCATAGCACAGCTGGATTTTGACTCCTACTGAACCTTTGGGCAGGTATTTTGTTCAGTTATCAACCTGCACAACCATATGGTTACCACCATACCCACCCCCAAGAGGCCATAAAGCCATTTGTGAACAGCAGAACCATGGGCAAACCCGCTGTGAACTGCAGTTTCCCCACCTGGAAACTAGGGACCGACATGGAGTTATCAGAGGTTCTCAACCCCAATGCCACGCCCTCTCCCTACTCAGATTGGGATATCTCTAACATGATCCCACAGAATACACCAAATATGTCATTTGGAAATGTTTGCATATGGATGACTCCTCCAAAAGGCTCCACCTCCTGGAACAAAGACAAAATTGGCCCCCAAGAAAAAGACCACTTCTACCCTCAGAGCCACGGGAAGCAAAGAGCTCCCAACCAGCCCAGGCCCAGGCTGCTGGACCCTGCTGCTCACCTAAGAAATAGCTTTAATTGTTGTTGTCTAAAGGGAGAGAATTTATGTATCTAGTTGTAAAGTTTTGATTTTACTTGACAAGAAGGAAAAATGCCAGGCTCCCCTCTCAAAACCCAACACCTGCCAACTCCAGTGGCAGCTTGGAGGGAGGCGTGCCAAGCCCTCAGCCCACGGCACAACCTCCCAACGTGGTGGTCTTCTGGGTTCACACTTGCACTGGGCTGAGCCAGATGTGGAACTTGCTGAGGGAAATGAGGGGCAAAGCCCGCTCTGACCCATAGACATCTTCATGCCCATGTCCTAGAGCTGCTCCTGCCTCGAGAGACCCCGCCACAGGGGGAATCAGGGTGGGCAGCCTTCCACAGCTACCTTCCATTACCAGCCTCCACATCAGCAGTCAATGACCTTGGGCAAGATAAATAAGCTCTCTGTGCCTCCTAGCCTCAGTTTCCTCTTATATAAAATTGGTGGTCATAGCTCCCGACCCACTGGCTGCTGTAGTTTCCTGAGAGACGTGAGAACACCCAGTAAATGCCATGTGGCTCACTCCCTCTCCACTCGTGCAGAGTCTCAGATACTGGTGGGCACTGTGGGAAGGGAGGAATTGGTGCAGGCACTCCGGGCTGAGCCTTCTTCCTGGACTCCAGGGCACCCGGTAAGTACTCCTGGGGGGGGGGGGGGGGGGGTCAGGCTGGGGGGGGGTCAGCAGGGAAGTAGGGGGGGCGCCTCGGGGAAAGGGGGTCTGAGAGGGACAGCCTGGAGATGGCGGAGGCTGGCCCAGCCCCCCATGAGCCTTCCCGCATCACTGGCAGTGTCTTCGGGACCTCCTGGCTGGGGGCTGTCCCATAGAGCCCGTGACCCTGCAGCTGTCTCCGGAGACCTCTCTGCATCAGGTAATGGGGAGGGCTTGGGCATGCAGGCAGACAAGGACCGTGGGATAGAGGGGAAGCTCCAGCTTTCTTGGCACCTTGTGGCCAAGGCTCTCTGCTCCTCCTGGGTTGGCTTCCTCGTCTGTAAAATGAGCACAGTAGTCCTTGTTCTCTCTGTCCCTCATTTCTAGGGTTCTTGGGATGATGCATGGACCAGGGAAGAGGGAGAGCTTGAGGGAGCAGAAGGCTCTGGGTGGAGAGAGACTGTAGTTAAAATATGTCTTTGCATCAAGGCACACAGGGGTCTCAATTGCAGGTCCGCCACATTCTCCCTGTGTGATCCCCGGCAAATTAATCCCTCTGAATCCTGATCCCTTCCCATCCTGCAAAACAGGGGCTTTGGTACATGGGGTCAGAGAGGGGCAGAAGCAGGCTGGGACACGGAGATGGCCTCAGCCCCTCTGTGTGGCGGGATCATGCTGGATCATGCTTATAAACTTGGCCTTCCCGTTGGTCCCTTGTGTGGACTCTGGAGACCCCTGGTGGTCATAGTGGACATTGCAGGCCCTAATGTCCCATCCACTGTTACTGCACCCCACCCCTTTCCCAGGCTCTGATATAGACGGGTGGGCACCCCTGGGACAGAGCTCTGGCCAGAGCCTCCACCTCAGCTCACAGGCCCCAGGCTAGGGAGAGACTGAAACCAGAGCGAAGGGCTGAGCACCATCTATCTTCCACTGTTTACTAACAACCCCTCTCCTCTAGGCACACAACCTCTTTGAGCTGTTGAAACTTCAGTCCCTGCCTGTGACATCTCTGGGCAGAGCTGTGGGCTCTGTGTCTTGGGTGGAGGTATGAGGGTCCCAGGGGCAAAGCAAGGCAGAGGAGCCATGCTCGAGCAGACTGGCGCGGGGTTAGGGGGGGGGCACCAGTATCTTCCTATCCGAACTTAGAGGGGCCTCACTGGGTTCTGATGAGCCCCACTTTTTGGCCCAGAGAGCCTGGCCACTGTTTTGTGGCCAGGAGCCAGCCCTGCCATTCTCTGGGCCTAAATGATGCCATCTGTATAATGGGGAGGAACTGGCTTTAACATTTACCCCATTCCCCCGAATCAACCCTTAGGGCAGCCAGTCAGTCCCGGAATCCCCACTCAGCCTCCTCTACACCCTCCCTCCCCCAAACCCCTCTTTCTCTGTTCCAGTTGAAGAAAGCAATTTCCAGCCTGACAAACCCACCAGCTCCAAAGTGAGCCAGCCTCGCAAGACCCTGGGCCGAGACCCTGCCTCTCTTCCCCCATCACAACACAGCCCTCCAGCCCAGCTCATCTCCTCGGTGAAGCAGGCGGCTCTAACCTAGCACTGAGCAGGGCCCCACGCTCACTGTGCTCCATCCTGGGCGACACAAGCGCTGCATACTGTAAAGGACAAATCCCACCCTGGACCCAGCAGAATTCAAGAGCACAGAAAACCAGCAGACAGTGGGTGCTCATTGAAAATTCACCAAATTCACAGTCAAGACATTGGTGTAGGGCTATCGGCAAGGGCAGGCACAGATGCCCTCTGGGAGTTTAGGACCCCCAACCAGAGGCTTCCAAGAAAAATAAAGCTGGTTCCCAGAGCTATAGACTCTCTCTCAGCTCCAAGGATGTGGACAGCTCAGTGCTGGCCCTGAGTGGGGTCTTGGCGCCCCCTGGTGGCCATGTGGGCATTGCAAGCCTGGGTCTCCCGCCTCCCACTGCTCCTCCTGGAAGGGAGATAGGTCCCTGGTAGGTAAGCAGGTCCCCCATCAGGTCTTAGGATGCTTGTTCTCAGGTATAAGGAGGACCCTGTGGCCCAGTTACCCTCACCCCACCCCCAGCTTCCTTGTTGGCTGAGCCAGGGCTGATAAAGCAGGTCCCTAGGTATGGCTCCTGGGGGATCCACAGAACCTCAGGCATCTTCCATGGGGTCTTTCCTGGCTGGGTGGCAGAGGCTGACTACCTGCGTGTGTGTTGGGTGGTTAGGGGCCCTCCCCTAAATCCCTCTATAACCCCCTTACCCCAGGGGCTCAAGGACACACCTTCCCCCAGAGACCAGGCCAAGTTCATCCGGGGTGAATCCACCACTTTAATGTCTGTAGAGAACCTTCTGGAAGGTGGGAGGAGAGTGCAAGGAAGGGAGCAGGGGCACCAGGGACAGGCGATCCTCGTGGAGGGAGCCGAGGAGCTTAGCTACCAGAGAGGCTGTCCCACCTCTGATGGGGACACAAACACAGAGGGAGCGGGGAGGACTGAGCCCCGGGGCCAAGGCAGGGTCCCCAGACCCCACTCCAAGTGGGTCTCCCGAGTCCTTCTGAGAGCGTCTGCCCAGGGGCCCAGAGCCTGGCTCCTCGTGGCAGCTTGCCCTGATGCCTGCTGAGAGTCCTCGAGCTCACCGCTGGCGGAAGCCCCACGGGGGAAGGTTCCCTGCTGAGCCAAGTAAAGAAAGGAGAAGGGGGATTATGGCTCCCACTCCTGGGGCAGGTCCACGGAGGCACCGATTGGTCCACGGGGAGGGCTGGGCCCCCGTCCCTGCTATACCCACCCCTGCCTGCCCTGAGGAGTCCAGAAATGCCCGGCCCAGACCCCAACATCCTGATACGCCTGGGCTGCCCACCGGGCAAGGTCACAGTATGAGAAGGCTCCGAGGCACACAGCCGCCCCCCCCTCAGTTATAGAACACCTCGTCCTCCTCCTCTGAGAGGGAGATGCTGTCCACCGAGGGGAGGGAACCCTGCAGATGGGCCCCACCCTCAGGCCCCAGACCCCGAGGCAGCCGCCGCTGATGCTCCTCTTCCAGGCTGGGGGGCTGGGGGCCGACAGCAGTGATGGGGGGCTCGTTGGGTGAGGGCCAGCCCTCGGGGGAGAGGCCAGAGGAGGAGAAGGCCAGAAGACTGTCATCCTGTGAGGGGCCACTCAGAAGACTGTCCTGCAGGTAGACGCTCTCCAGGTCTGGAAAACCAACAGGAGGGGTAGGGAGCGTGAGGAACGGAGTCCCAGCCCTGCTCCTCACCCTCTCCTGGTGCGTGAGGGAAGGTCGGGGACAGAAGACTGGTCTCCAAATCCTTTGTCGCTGCCGAGCTGTGTGACCTTGGGCCAGTCACCGAACCTCTCTGAGCCCCAGTTTCTCCCTGGGGATTACAGGGGTGGTGGAGAAAGCTGGAGTCGTTAACAGCAGGCTACGCTGCCGGCCTCGAATCCGGCGCTGGGACAGCTGGGACAACCGCTGTTCTTCCTGTAAAATGATGGGCCTGTGGGTGTCACCGAGGCCCCGGGGCCAGTGAAGCCCCAGCAGTAACCTGGACTGGCTGTGCTTGGTATTAAGGATCAGATCCAGGCTCTGACGCCTCTAGCTGTTAACCTAGGGCAAGGTTCCTGGTGCCTCAGTTTCCCTTATCTGTAAAAGGAAATAATAACAGGGCCCCCTTCTTAGAGGCGTGGTGAGGAGGAAGTGAAATGGCACAGGGCAACACCGAAGTGGGTAAGCACGTCATCCCCTAACAGGTTACAGCGCTCCTTCTCGCCTCCACGCTTACGCGCATACACTTGGTCGGCAGTGGGCGGGGCGAGGACCCCTTGCTCCCGCCCACAGATGCAAAAACCCAAGCTGAGACCGGGAGGGGCTTGTCCGAGGTCACCGTGGTTTGGAGGCTGGCACCCAGCCCCTGCTCTGTTCCACCCACCGCGCCCCGGCGCCCACCCGGGTCATACCCTGGAGCTGGAGCATGTCCTGAGGGCTGTTCTCGAGGTGAAGCTCCTCGTCGTCCAGCGAGGACCAGGCACTCAGCGTGGCCTCTGTGATCGCAAACTGCTCGGCAACCCCTGCGGGGGGTGGAGGAACAGCCAGACCAGCTCAGCAGGGACGCGTCGGGGGGGCGGGGGCGTTCAGCACCAGGATGGGCTGGCACCCAACACCCAACTGTCCATCTGGGCCCTGGTGATCAGACGGCTCCCCCGAATGCCTGTCCACCCATGGCCATGTCTCGACAATGCCCATGTGGCGACCCTCGGTCCCCTAAGGACCAGAGCCCCGACCAGTCCCCGTCACCAGGCTCCCCAACCACTGACCTGCAGCAAAACGGGCCTCCCGCAGCTCATCGGGCAGGCGGCAGTAATGCTCGTCCTCAGCGGGGGACAGCTCCCAGCCTGACCGCTGGGCGCGCCAGCCCTTCCACTCGATCAGGTGGGCCACGCGGCCACGTGCCATGGCCGTGGGCTTTGTGATGTGATCCTTGATGCTCTGCACCACCCCTGGGAGCATTGAGGGCAGCTGGGTGACTGCTCTGAGATAAAACCCTGCCCAGGGGCCTGCCCCCCCCCACCCCAATCTCCCCGCCCCCCCACAACTCAGGCCCATCTAATGGCCTGTACCCTACAAGCATTCAGGCTCTGTACTCACCCCATGCCCCGTGTCCTCCCAGCCCCATACTCACAATGCCTGAATCTATCCCAGCAGGTCCTCCTGCCCAACCAGAGCCCACGCCCAGTCAGCACCCCACCCTCCCCAAGCCCCAAGGCCCTACCTCACTTAGGTCCCCACCCATGCAGAGGCCCCAAGCCCTCCCAATATCCTACTCCCAGCAATGTCCCCCTCCACCTGTTGCTTCTTCCCAGACCTGCCCCGTCCCTCATTCCCTTTGGCCAGGTTTAGACCCTTCTGTCCCAGAAGATCCACTCAAGGTCCACCCAGCCCTCTCCCTTTATCTATTAATTAACCAGTTCCGAGAGAGCACCCCCTGTGCCAAGGCCAGTGCCAGCTCTGCTGTGCGGGAGACCTATGTGGGATGCAGCAGGCCAGGAAGGCTTCCTGGAAGAGGTGGACTGGGGTTGAGCTTTACAGGTAGGTTGGTGGTTTGCAGGTGTATGGGACAGATGGGCAGATGGAGGCAGAGATGAGATGAGGAGGAAGGCATGGCAGAATCTGGCATGATTCTGGGACTGCCGGGGATGGGATATGGGGGCCATACTAAGGCTGGGATGGCAGAAAAGGCTGGGGAGCCCATCAGGGGTGAGACTTAGGACTGAAAGAGGCAGGCCTAGGACTCCAGAGTTTTCCTTCTAGCAATGGGGAGCCACAGCAGGGTAATAAGCAAAAGAGTGGCAGGTTAGAGCCGTTGTTTAGAGCACCCCAATTAGGGGATGGGGCCAAGGGTGGAGATGGGGCACCATCAGGAGGGATGACTGAAGGGATGCGGCGAGAGACAGGACAGGGGCTGGGAAGCGGGGCGGGGGGCCTGAAGGGCTCTTAGGAGTAGACTACCTCGGTGTGGAAGCTGACAGAGAAGACCGTCAGAAATGATTCAGCATCTCTCTGAACCGAGGCTGAGCATACCATCACTGGGGTCTCGGAGCCGTGAAGTGAGGACTGGCAATGTTTAAGAAAGGAAGCTAGAGACATAATACTGAGAAAATGGGAAAGATGGGAATGAGGAAGAAGCGGGGGAGAACCCGCCACACATACCCCCGAGCTAGGAGCACAGGCAACCAGAGGAAGCTCTGGAGGAGGCGGTTTCGAGTGGCCCTGGCAGGGCAGGGGAGGCAGAGGGAAAGGGTGGTGGGTGGGAGAGAGTCAGGGCAAACACGGGGGAGGGCAGCGCGGGAAGGCCTGCGTGTGCCGTGGGGGACCGGGGCCAGATGCGGTGGCAGCCCCTGGACGCCCCTCTGCTGGCCTGCGTGCCTCCCACCGGCAGCCCTCTCCGGAGCCTTGCCCTTAGCTCACGGGAGTGGCCTCACCCGGAGATGCCTGGGAGGCGGGAGAGCCTTCCAGGAGCCACCGCTGATACCCAACCAGCCGCCAGCCTCAATGCCGCCCACCGGAAGTTCTGAGGTTCGATTCGTGCTCCTGAGCTCCCAGGGATGGGGCGGAGACAGAGTCCTCCTGTAGCCCCATCTCTGCTGAGCTCCTTCCCCTGCCGGGTCCTGCTGCCCTCACTCCTACAAGCTGCCCTTGAGAACGATCCCTCCATAAATCACCCGCACAATTCGCGTCCGGGCTCTGCTTCCAGGGAAGCCCACCCATGGCAGGATGACGGGCAGACTGCACCTGCCATGGAGGCCGGGAGGCCACACCAGGCAGACTTCCGAAAGACTGGGTCCATTCCCTCACGGCTTCGAGCAATTCTACAGCAGGGGTGGGAGCCAGGAACCCTAAGTCCCTCATCCCTGCAGAACCTGGCATGGAGCGTGGGTCCGGGAAATGTTGGCTCCCACAGGCTGCATGCCCTCCAGCCACAGCAAGGGCAAGGGACAGGCTGTGCTAACCCTGGGGCAGGGGAGGGACCCTGGAACCTACCCACAAGGGACGAGGTGGCCAGAGCTGCCACGTTGTAGTTGCTGGAGCAGGACCTGGAGTCGGCCAGGTAGCCGTTGGTGGTCTGGAAGCACCTCTGCAGAAAGGAGGGGAGGGGGGAGTAGGGCAGGGCAGACCTGCCAGAGGACATCTCCCGGCCACTACCGTCCCACGAAGCCCCCTCCCCAGGCGACCCTGCCACTCCCACAGGACCGTCCCACCCGCTGCTGTCATCAGGCCCCCTCCCCAGGGTGGCAGGACTGTGTGCCCGAGCTGGGGTCGCAGAGTAAGGGGCCACAGTGTCCGCGGCGGCTGTCTGGACTGCGGGATGGGCAAAGCGCACTGACCTGCCAAGGATCCCAACAGAAATCCATCTGTTTGTCCTATAATGAGAGGAGGAAGAGGGTCAGGCAGGGCCTGGCAGACGGTGCCAGCAGATGGCACGAGTCCTTGAGCCCCGGGTGGTGGTGGGGGGGGTCAGCCTTCTGCTGTTGTCTGAGGTCCGGGCTCTGCCTACTCCTGGTCCGGCCCCCCGGCCTTCCATCACTGTGCAGAGAAAGATGTTGTGGGGCGGCGGGGAGCAGTGGGGGCTCCGCCAGGAAGGCAGCAGGCGCAGGGGGTAGATCGGACCTGGGTTCGAGCTTCGACTCTGCCCTTTCTACCTGGGTACCCTTAGACTAGCACCTTAACGGCTCAGGACGTCAGTTTCTTCCTCTGTAAGATGGTGATAAATGCCATTTATCTCAGGGATTGTGGTGATGCAAGTGACATGATAGAGACAAAGTGTCCAGCATAAAGCTTAGCATGTGGTGTGTGTTTTTAAAAAAAAAGTTATGTCAACCAGTAGGTCCAAGCCACAACCTCTGGGGGTAGGGTGGAAATGATGCCCCGGGATCTGAGGCCCCTGGCAAGCTCTTCCTAAGGCATCTGGACCAAGAATCCCACTCTTGGGGTGCCTGGCTGGCTCAGTCCGCAGAGCACATGGCTCTTGGTCTCCAGGTTGTGAGTTCGAGCCCCATGTTGGGTGTAGAGATCACTTAAATAAATAAACTTAAAAAAAAAAAAAAAAGTACCACTTCTTTACCTTCCAGAAGGCAGGGCAGGCTGCTAAGTAGGAAGGTGGTGGGCTGGTCAGGGAACTTGTTATCTGCAAGGCTGAGGTACTTTGTGTGGAAAGACCTCCAGAGCAGGACTCTCTTTTCTGGTCCTGGTCCAAGTCCCTGGATGTCCAGCCCGATTCAGACTTTCACCCAAATGCATACCAAACCTTAGGGGCTCTGATCCAAGGAGGGAAGATGGGAACAGTTGCGGCTCCCTGGGGAGCGCTGTAGGGGGCGTCCCAGGAACCAGCACGGCAGGTGAAGGAAAGGATCAAGTGGGACCAGTTACCTTGCCAGTGACATGGTCTGCAGTAACAGTGTGGGGGTGGCTGGAGGGCAAGTCCGGGTTCCGGGGGTCCGTGCCCTGGGGCATGGGGCAGTCCTTGTGGGCACTTGTGAACAGATCTGGAAATATGACGACAGGAGGAACTTAGGAACCCCCCCCCCTGCACAGCCCCGCACTCCCTACTTACCAGGCTTGTTCAAGCCAGCCCTGCCCAGCCCAGTACTGCCCAGCCCAGTAGCGCTGGGCGCTACTTTATGGCCACCAATGTCATTTTGTAGAAAACAAAGACCGTTTTGTAGAAAAGCAAGCCCTCGGCAGGCGGGGATTCCTGCCAGACCGCCTGCCTGGTGCCCTCAGTGGGAATTCTCGTCCATCTGTCTGTCCCTCCATTTGGTTGGTTAGCTAGCACCCACTCCCTGGCACAGCCTACGAGCTCGCCTTCACAGAGGCCCTCAACTCCCAGCCCTGCCCAGTCTCACCCTCCACCTGCTCCACACCGGGACCCGCGGGGCTGCGCGTTGCTGGAGAAGGTCCCCAGCCTCCCACAGGACACGGACCAGGGAACCGTCTACAGGTCTCCAGTTCCTGCAAAGTTTGCTTCCAACCCGGCTAACTACCTCACGCAGCTTTACTTCTCACACCTGCCACCCGGGCACCTGCCACCCATCACCTCATTCTTCTACCTGAAATCACTGCCCTGCCCCCATTTTGCTCACACCATCTGCTTTCCTTCCTGTGACAAAGGAAGAGCTGTCCTGCTCCATCCAAGACCAGCCCCCACACCCTAGAGACCACCCTCCAGCCTGACCCGCCCCCCACCGGGGGTCCTGCCCCCTGTCTTCTCTCTTCGGGTCGTCTGCCCTTGTCTCCCTCTTGGCCACCAACGGCAGGTGCTGCGGTGTCTCTCCCCTCAGGACTCTCCCCTGCATCCCTGCTCTCCCCACCCATCCGGTGCCCCCCGCCCCCCCATCAGACCCTCACCTCCCAGCAGCCCCAGCATCTCCCATCCTTTAAAGACCTCAACCCTGCTTCCCCTCAGCTCCCTGCCCGCTCCTCTGCCCCCTCCCACACCACACTCAGAGTTGTGCCCG
>NC_081570.1:11224991-11304128 GCF_022355385.1 Mustela nigripes
CCCCCCCCCCCCCCGACATTTTCTCCTCTATCCTCTTCAGGCAGCCTTTCCTGAGACCGCCCCGAGACAGCAGGGACATCTCCTGTCTCCTCCCCTCGGGGCCTCCCTCCCCCTCAAGCCACGCCCATCTCCAGCTTCCCTCCCACCACCCCCCTTCGTGCCCTTTCTCTGCTGCAGCCCCGCCCCTTCTCTGCTCCAGCCCCGCCCCTTCTCACCCCGCCCCCAGGTCTCTCCCAGGACACCTCCTCCGTGTGCGGCTGACCCCGCATTTACCCCTGTGCCCCTGACTCTGCTTGAGCCCCCGAATGAAGAGCCAGCTCCCCGCACGGATGCCCAACAGGCGGCCGCCGTCTCAAGGAGACCCAGGTCCATCTTCCTCCTCTTCCCTGATTTTAGCAAATGATGCAACAGCCCACCCAGCTGCACCAACCAAAAAATCCAGTTTTCTCAGAACGCTGCCTCCCCCCGCCCCCCAACCAGCATGTCCTACTGGCTCTCTCCAACCTCCATTCCAGACCCCGCCCTCCCTGTCCCCACCGCCGCTCCCCACCTGGGGGCACCGCCCTCTCACGGGCCACAGGCTTCCCCCACTCCCCACACTCCTCCTCTGCACAGGGAGGATACAGGTCAGACTGCTTCTTTGCTGAAAACCGGCCACTGGCTTCCTTCCACTGCCCTGGAGGAGGACAGCCAGGCCCCCACCAAGGCCTTCAGGGGCGCGCAGGCCAGCCTCCGTGCTGCTCCTCAGATGGTCCCCTTCCTGTCCCCACACTGGGCACCAGGCACTCCCCAACACGGTCAAGCTTTTGTGAAGTGTCCGGTCCCTTCCCTCATGGTGAGTGTGAGGCCGAGGGAATGGAGACCATAGCACAGGGAGTAAGCATCTATTTCTGAGGCATTCAGAAGTATTTGCTGAGCACCTACTATGTGCCAGGCGCTGTTCTGCACACGAGGAACACTGGCAAATGAGAAAGAGACTCTCGAGTGTCAGCTGCCCTCACGCAGCTGACATTCTAGTGAGAGTGACATTCTAGGTCATTCATTCACGGAAACCACCTTTCATTCCTTCACCTGAGGAGCACCCGTCTCCTGTCTTTACCGTGCAAGCATGTGGGGACAGAGGTGGGATTAAGACTCCATCCCGGCCCTCCAGGAGCTCCCAGTCTGATAGAAACCAGCCTCAAAGCCCCTTATGCAAACATGAGGCTGACCCCAGGGGACAGCAGCACCCCTTCTCCTGGTGTGACGGCACTGACTCCTCATACTGACTGATGGACCTAAAGAGGAAGGATCCATGGCTCAGCTTTCTAGAGGAGGAAGCTGAGGCCCAGGCGGGCATGAAATACCCAGAGGCACCCAGCCGTGGCAGACAGTCAGGGTCTGCGCCCTGTTACCCTGATGCCCAGGCTTACTCTCTTCCAAAGCACAAAAGGAGTTTTGATGAGTTCTGTGGGGGTCAGGGGCCACACAGAAGCACTGATAGAGGAGCTAGCTGGGTGGGCGGGGGTGGGGGGTGCCAGGAGAAGGGGGGTGAGGGCAGAGGAGGGTGGGGTGTGCAGCTTGTACGAAATTGTGAGGTCCAGGAGACACGAGGAGCAGGGGGTCTGCACCATGGCAGGGAGGCGAGGCCGCTGCAGGGCACTGTTCCCAGCCAGCAGCCTGTCCTGCCCTGGATGCGGGCTCCCAGCACCCTTCCCCGGCTTCGACAACCCGCGGGCAGAGCTGCAGGAGCTGAGCATGGAAGCAGGCAGGGGATCCTGGGAAGGAGAGGCCAGCATCCCACACCCTCACCCCGCCTTGGGTCGGATTCTGCACAGCTGGGGAGAGATGGCTGGGACGCAAAGGGGCAGTGGAGCGGCCTGTCTTCCCTCCCCCTGCACAGCAAGGACTGTGACGTTCTCAAGGGACACTAAGGAAGGGGCCATGTTTGAGTTTTGCGGGTGCCCCCTAGGAGGGTTGCCTGCAGGGCAACGGGACCCCAGATCCCAGAGGCTGGAGGGTGGGCAACTTTAGAGGGCAAGGGAGTTGGGCAGGGAAGGGAAGAGGTCAAACCAGGTCAGAGGTCCCATGACAGGGGTCCTGCTGCAGGCAGGCCCCCCAAACAGCCTCTGAGAGAACTCACACATGCTAACCTGGGGCCCGTGGCCCCCCTGCCCTCTCATTTTCCACTACTCTCCCTCTTGCACTCCAGCCACACTGGCCACTCAGATATGCCCAGCACACTCCTGCCTCAGGGCCTTTGCACTGGCTGTGCCTTTCCTCCAGCAGGAACTCCATCCTCCCATAGAGCTGCAGGCTCACTCCCTCACCGTATTCAGGTCTCTACTCAAACTTTAGAACCTCAGGGAGGCCTCCAGCCACCTTGTTTAATGGCACCCATCCTTTCCTATCTCCTAATTTTCCATCATTCCTTCTCTAAAGCGACATTCCTTCTTTACGTTATTATGTGTCTGTTTCCTTGTTCACCATCTCTCACCAAACCATGAGCTCACTGAGGGCTGGTCCTCATCAGCTTTAGTTGCCACCATAGCCCTAGCACTCCTGCCACAGGGCCTGGCACATTGCTCATTTTTGTTGAAACTTTGCTTCAACAGTGAGCCAGTGGTGGCTAACAGAGACCACCAGAGCTCCAGATAAATAAATGTATCTTGGCCACTTTTTCTCAAGTTCCTCAGGCCAGACCCCAAGATGTCAGAGGAGAACGGGACCTGGAGAGGAGGGAAGCCAGCAGTCCTGGCTGGAGGGCTGAAGCGAACACTGAACAAGGTATGGGGTGGAAGTCTCTGTTCACACTGGACTGGGCTTAGGATCCCTAAGGGACACCAGAGAGTTCTGAGAGGGGCCTGGAGACTCTTACCGGCAGGCAAGTGAAGGAGTCTGAATGAGCCTGTCTGAAACAGGGCGGGAAAAGGCAGGCAGAGCCAGGACTGATGCCCCCATGCCCTGAACTCGGAGCTCTGTTACCCAGGAACCGACAGCAGTGTGGGCTGAGCCGGGTCTTACACACCGGGGCTTTCAGCTCATCTGGCTCCTCACCCCGAGTCCAGGCTGTGCGCCCTGCGTGAGTCCTGCCCCTCCCCGAGCTTCAGGGTCTCCAGGTGTACAAATACCAGGTTCCAGCAGGGGAGGGGGATGTCCTTCTGTGGGTCATGTAAGCCACTTACTAGGTCATGTGTTTAAAAAATAAAATAGAGGGCTCCTGGGTGGCTCTGTAGGTTAAAGCCTCTGCCTTCATCTCAGGTCATGGTCCCAGGGTCCTGGGATCAAGCCCCGCATCGGGCTCTCTGCTCGGCAGGGAGCCTGCTTCCTTCTCTCTCTCTGCCTGCCTCTCTGCCTACTTGAGATCTGTCAAATAAATAAATAAAATCTTAAAAAATAAATAAATAGAATAGAATTGAACAGAAAATACCAGAATCTATTGAGGAGTCAGGTTAAGTATTGTTTCACGAAACTTCAGTTTAAACCGCACAGGCCCACATGTGCCCACACACATGCGGCGAGAATGTTCTAAGCGTGTGCTGGGTCATGACGCAAAATATATTCCTACGGGTTCTAGTCAAAAACGTTTGAAAGTCACCACTCCTAAGATTCCAGCGCAGAAGCTGGGGCCCACCGGGGTGCAGGCAGACGGGTGCTGGGATATTTCTAGGGCCCCTGGCCATCCCTAAAGCTCCGTGGACTGCGGGCCAGGGAGTGAGGGGAGCTGAAGCCTGATAGGCAGTGTCAAGGGCCTGGAGCACACAGGACTTGAACAAGGTCATTGGTCAAGGGGGACTTGGAGGACTGCTGGCTCTGAGCCCCTCTCCAGCTTTCCTGCCCCCCCACCACCACCTCAGTTGGGGTGCAGGAGCCTCCGCCAAAGCTGCCTTCTCCCCCAGGACTTGGGCCCTGTGATGTCACGGGCTGGTTGCCATGGAGACGTCAGGTAATGGAGCAGCCCAGGGTGAAATCACAGGCTGCTCTTCGCCCAGCTGGGACGGGCAGCCACGTCACCAGCAGCAACTGGAAAAACACAGTGTTTCGTGTGGGCTGGGGGCTGGGGGTCCCCTGAGGGGACCCCTGGCCACTGCTCCTGCGGGTACCTCCTTCTTCCTCTGTCCACACCCTACTCCTCTGACCTCAAGGTCTGAGGCCCCTTCTCAGACCTGTCCCCTCCCCCATCTCCCCCAGCCAAGGCAGTGACAAGCCTCTGGTTGCCCTGGCAACTTGGAGGCCTTCTCGGTCCTTCAAGGAGAGGACTGTCACCCAGACATCTCCTGCATCCCTCTGCCTCCAAGCAGGGCGCTCTTCTGCCGACCAAGGATGCTTGCCGCCTTCTCCCTCTCAGCAGCTCCCTATCTGCTGTAGAGCCCAACCACCCAGACAGCTCCTCCTGATGTCTCCCCTAGAGCCGTCTGGCTGCAAAGCACCCACCCTGTTCCTCTGGTCAGTCCACAGCTCGGTCCTCTCTCCCCTGCCTCCAGGCCACCTAGTCCCTTTTGCTGTTCTTTGGTGTTGGGAGTCCCAGCCCGACTGACACACTGCGGTTGCCATCTGTCCCCAGGGTGTCTCCCAGGGCTCTGCACCCCAGGGGGGGGGCAGGGAGGGCCCCAGGTTAACCCTGTTTTTTCCCAGCAGCCCAGACAGGGTAAACTTCTCCTTGAAAGCACATAGTAACAGAGCAGCAGCCTGGGTCTGAAGCCCCTCGCCCAGCCCTGGGTGTGCTGGTGGCCCACCGAGGTCCAGGCCCTGTCCCTGCCTCTGAGGAGAACACAGCGGGCCCAGTGTTCCTTTCACAGTCCCTGCCCTGGGTCTATCCCAGCTTTCCGCTTCCAGCCCAGGCTGTGGGCGTGTGGCCCAGCCCCTGTGAGCCACCGAGGGCTCTCACCTGTGCAATGAACCTGCCACCCCAGGAAGGAGCTGTTGGAGGATAAAGCCCCTGACCCAGCAGGTGCTCTGGAAACTACAGCTGCTCCATCCCTCTCCGCTCCCAGATCTGGTCCCCTTTCTAGACCACAGGGACAGATCTCAGTCCCCCTGGGAGCCCTGCAGAGGGAGGACACCAAGAGTGAGCCCTTGGCCTCTCTGCCTGGTGAGTCACTGACGTGACAGCAGGCCGTCCCGCTGAGCTTGGCAGAGGCTTGGCCTCGAGTGGACAAAGGGCCCTCCTGCTCCCTGGGGCACGTGTTTATAGGTCACCAGGCCCACAGTGGTAACTTCATCAGAGGGCTGATGGGGGTCAGTTTCTATCCCCAACCAAGGATAGAGGGAGACAACAGGCTCTTCTCCTGGACCTTCCACATACCTCAGCTCCTTTCTCCTTCCTTTGCCGTCTTGGGGCTCAGTCTCTTTGACGAGCTATCCTAGAGCCCATCCTGCTCTAGCCTCACCTCCTCCAGGAAGCCTACCTAGACTGGCCTCCGCTGTATTAGGCCACCAGCAGCCTTAATGAGCAAGCTCCGGCCTGCAGTGATTTGTTGCCACCATTTATTGAACACCTACTGTGTGTCGGGTACTGTCCTAGGCCTTTTCATCCATTATCTCTTGTTTAACCCTCACTAAACCCCATTATGCCCATTTTTAAAGATGGGGAAACTGAGGCTCAGAGAAGTTAAATCACTTCTCCAAAGTCACCAGCTAATAAGCAGCAGAGATGAGGTTCAAACCTGATCCAGTCTGAAATTCCAAAACTTGCGCTCAAACCACTAGCCAGTACTGATCTCTTCTTCAGGCTGTTTTTCTCTGTGTGTGTGTGTGTGTGTGTGTGTGTGTCCATGTCCGTGTCCTGCCTCCCCCACTAGACCACCCCCTGGGACAAGGTTGTGTCTGTCTTCTCAGACAGTGCATTCCCCAAGGTCAAGATCCCATCTACTCCTTCCTCAGTCTCCCCCAGTGCCCGGTGTCAGACCGCTCACTGGTTCTGCAGGGGTGAAGGGGAGACAGTGCAAGGCAGCTGGGAAGACATCATAGTCGGTGGGCCCTGCGTTCTGTGGGGTGCTCTGCCCAGTTCCCTCAGAGCTGGAGCCTTCTTCCAGACATAAGAGATGTCTGACCTTCCGAAAAAAAGACTTCCCCAGGGCCCAGGGCACTGAGACCCCCACAGTGAGGCCAGGAGGCTGATAGGTTGGTTGGAGGACAACCCTGGGCGGGTGGAGAGGTTCTCAGGGCCAGGGGCATGGGGCAGGCCCTGAGAGACTCTGGAGCTGGAGAGAGGGGGCTAGATATTAATTCCCCTGCTCTGTGCACATTGTTACCTGCGGTGGCAGCAAAGCCCCAATCAAATACCAACCCTGAGAGTTACTGCAGAGGGCAGCAATTCGGAGCACTGGCCGTGCACTCCTGCCTCTCTCTTGGGGGTCGCATCTGAAAGCAAAGGGCAGGGGCTCCCTGCTCAGGGGCTAGGCTAACACAGACCTGAATCCAAATCCTGCCTCTCCGTGTCCTGGCTGTGTGACCTCAAGTAAGACCCTTCCTGTCTCTGAGCCCCACGTCTCCCCTCCCAGGGTTGAATGAGGATGAACTACATCGGAAGAGTAAAAAGGCTCAGCCTGGCCTAGGATAAGCCTCCGACAGGTGGTAACTTAATAGTAGATAATGAATGGGGTGCCTGGTCGGTTAAGCGTCCGACTCGAGGTTAGCTCAGGTCATGATCTCAGGGTCGTGAAATCAAGCCCTGCATCAGGCTCCGCGCTCAGCACAGAGTCTGCTTAGCCCTCTCCCTCCCCCCCCTGCCCCCCCCCCTGATCTCCCTCTCAAATAAATAGAACCTTAAAAAAAAAAAAAAAAGTAGACAACAACACAAAATAGCTCCTGGAAACAGCATGTGTCATCTTACTCTGGTCCCCGTCACTTTCCCCAAGTCCTCAGCACCTCAACTGCCTGCCATGAGGCATCCGTGAGACAGGATGGGGCTGGAAGCCTCCGTGTCCTCCCCTTTCCCAGCTGAAAGGGGCTGGCTTAGCTGCCGCACAGAAGGGTAATAGCAACAAATTTAAAATGAAAGAAATAGCTAAACATGCCAAGTACTGGTCTGAATGCTCTACATGAATTAAGTCCTGTAATCCCTGCCCAGCAATCCTACGACATCGATACTGATATTGGTCCCATTTTAGAGATGAGAACACTGAGATACCCATTCAAAATGAAGTAACTTGCTGAGGTCCCAGAGCTAGGGAATGGCAGATGGGAACCTAGGCTGGCCGGCTCCCGAGTCTGCACCCCTAACCTCTCAGGCCCAGCACAGGGAAGCGAATTGCCACCCCAGGCTGGCGTGGGGAGGCTCTCCAAGGTGTGGCCTGTACCTGGGGCCCAGCGTCTGGCTAGGGCGGCCCCAGTTGGCTGCAGACTCAGAGATCAGCACCAGCAGGAGGCTCCCAGTCCCTGGCCTGGCTTTAGGGCTGCGCACCAGGCACAGGGAAGCGCTTGAAGAAAGGAGTGGTTATTACCACCGGCCCCCCTGGAAGCCTGCAGCTGGAGAGGAGCAGGTCAGGCGCCCCCGGCTGTGGGCCGGGGGTGCAGTGCAGAGGCTTGGGGCACAGGCCTGGCTTTTTACAGGTCACTCAGCTCCCCCCCTGCCCCTGCTCCGTTTCCCCGTTTGTAAAACGAGGACTAGGACAGCTCCTACCCCAACTGAGCTGGTTGTGCCTAAAACGTTCCAACCAGTCCCTGGCAAGCCGGAAGCAGTACTGGTGACAATTGCTCTGACAGTGTTAGTGACAATCAGAGGGGCATGTGCCCTCCACGTAGTGGTCCAGTCACTGAGATCATGGTTGTCCTCTGCTCCAGTGTCCTGTCCCTTCTTTAACCTTTATTCAGCTCTGCCTGCTGCAGGGATGGTAAGTGCCGCCCCCTCAGGAAGGAGACAAGGTTCGAATACACAACTAGATCTGGAGGTGGCACTCGGGGAGCCCAAGCCACAGAAGGAAGGACGAAGGAAGTCCCCCTTCTCAGTCTGTGTGACCTCAAGCAGGCACAGCAGAGGGTGCTGGCCCTGGTGGGGGGCGGGGGGCGGCCCAAGGACCCAAGCACCAGCCTGACCTTGGCAGGCATCTCTTCCTCCCTGGCCTCGTACTGTGTTCAGTGGGTCTGTGGCTCACAGGTTGGGTCCCCGGTACGGGATGACCAAGTGACAGGGAAGGGACACCGTCACCAAGGAAATACCCTATCCCAGATGCCCAACACCCAGAGCCTGTCCAGAGCCTTTGGGTTTCTGGAGACACGCTAAGAGCCTGTCAGTCCTAAAGAACCCTAAATACTCTTCCCTCTTAAAACTGTCTTCCCCTTTGGCAAGCTGTGGGTCTCACAAGGGCAGGGGCTGTGCTAGACTTGTCCCCTCTAGATGCCCAGCATGTACACAGCACCTGGCACACAGTAGGTATCATGCTAATATCAGCCTGATGAATGAGTAAGTGAACAAACCTCACACAACCTAACTCCCACCCATGATGCCAGCCCGACACCCTCCTGAGACATCCTAAGCCACTTTCCCAAATGTCCCACAGGGACTGGTGGGCCCCTGAGAGGCCAGAGGAGGGCGGGGAAGCGCCCAGTGTCCCTCAGCACAAGCCCCCCGCCCCCCCAAAGCCTGAGCAGCACCCCCCCAGGCCTGTTCATCCCTCTACAACTGAGTAAGTTTTGGGGGTGATGGGTGGGGTGGCAGCCCCCAAGGTTGGGGGTCAGTGGGTTTGCCGAGCTGGGGTCAAGGCCTCAGTCACCTCTACCCCCAGTCCCCCTGCTCTGTGTAGGACTCCACTGCCATTCCCAAGGGACAGCCAACTCCAACTCCTGGGGTGCCACCTTGGGCAGTACAAGGGGAGAGCAGAGGGAGCCAGGGCAAGGCACCGTTGAATGCTCCCAGGCAGAAAGAAAGGCCCAGGAGTTGGCAGACACACGGCTCTCTCTGTCCCTTCCTGTCCCCTGACCGAGGATGGGGGTGGGGTGGGAGTTAGGGATGAGAGTGGGGGAAGGGTTACCATCCATAGAACCTGTTCCTCTCCATTAACCCCCTGCTGTCGATGGGGTTCGGGGACTCTGAAGACAGCGCAGGGGGTAAGGGGACAGAAGTGGGGGCGCTGAGCAAGTCAGGCCTGTGTCTCGGGGGAGTGTGGGAAGGACAGTCGGCTGCTTCTCCCGGGGCCGCCACCTGCCCTCCAGAGAAGCCAGGAACGGCCAGAAGCTTTCCTCCCCTCCGGAGCACGCGACAGGGGGCGTGTGGCTGCAGGGCTGGAAGCGACCCCGCTTCCTGCCCCCGGCCTGGGTGTGGCTCCAAGCCCGGCGGGAGATGCGGCGACCTCCCTCCGCTCTCTCTCCGCGCTGCCACCCCCGTCCCCTGTCCTCCCGGGGGCACCGTGTCCCCTAGGTCTCGGTGGGGGCGGGAGGGGGGCGTGCTGCCGGTTGGGGAAGGCCGGGTCGCCCCCCAGCCGCAACCCCCAGGCTCCTCCGGGGCCCGACCCCCACCCGGCCGGCGGCCCCCTCACCTCGCGACACGCAGGAGCCCATCACGGGGCCGCGGGGCCGGGCCGCTGCGCCTCGGGTGCGTCGGGCCGCCGGGCGCTCATGTCTCCGCGGGCCCGGGGCTCACGCGCGGCGCCGGCGCGGCAGGCGGGCGGTCGGGCCGGGACAGGGGCTGGGGCTTGGGCTGCGGCTCCCTCCGCTCGGCTCCCCGCCGCTCCCGCCGGGTCGTCCCCGCCGCCTCCCGCGCCGCGCCCGCTCCTACCAGCCGCGGGCAGCACGGCGGGCGGGGGGACCCGGGGGAGCGCTCGCCCGGAGCCCCGGAGCCCGAGCCGCGCGCAGGCCGCCCCGCCCCTTCCCGGGCCCCTGGCGCCGCCCGCCCTGCGCACCTGTGGCCGCAGCCCGGGCTGGGGGGCGGGGTGAGGGGCGGGGGGTCGGAAGGGGTGAGGGGCGGGGGGCGGGGCCCTGGGGCAGGTTGAGGAGGGCTGGGAGGAGGGACCGAAGGGGTAGAGTAGGGAGCAGGGAACCGGGGAGAGGGGAGGGATTCTCTGGCCCTCACTTCTCCTTCTCGCCACCCGGTGACCCTGGCTGAAGGTCGAGGAAGGGGGCGGAGGGGAGAGGCGCGGAGAGGCCAGCATTTGGGGCACAGAGTACACAACCTTAATTTAACAACCAGAGCTCAATAACACTAATTCCATTACGCCCATTTTGCAGGGGAAGAAACTGAGGCTCACAGAAGCCAGATGCCTTGCCTTGATGTCCCTTGGCTGTGAGGGACAGTGATTTCTCACCGCCAGCTCCTGCTTTGGGGCCCGCTGGCTTAGAGTGGAGGTCCAGAGGGGCCGAGTGTACCAGTGGGTTCCCTGCCAGACAAGAGTCAAGCACCCCTTAGCAGTGTCCCCCCCCCCCGCCCCGCCCCCCGCCACTTGTCTGGGCTTACCCAGGGTGGAGAGAACTGAGGCCCAGCGCCTGCCTTTTCTCAGCCGGGGCCTCCTGTCTCCCACGGTAACAGCGGCTCCATCAGGGACTCACCTGCAAGCCCACTCACACGTGTCCCCACACACTCACACATACTCGCAGACGCTCGTGCACACGCAGCCATCTGCATTCACACTGACACACAGTCACACACACGTGCACACAGCCAGCTCCTGAGCAAACCTTCCGGTGCACAAACACATCTCTTTCAGTCTTTACACCTTCCCCTACCCGTGTGCATTTTACAGGCCAGGAAGCTAGGTTCACTGGCTCCCCTCAAACACCAGCTGATCGCCCAGGTGGGTTTTCAGGGATGAATGAGGTTTGGGGCAGGAGCGTGAAGTGGAGCTGGAGGCCTCCAGCAGGACAGAGTCAGGCCTGGTGGCAGTGCCGGGGGTGGGGGCGCCTGCGGACCCTCTCGGGAGTGGGGGCCAGATGGGGAGTGGCTCTAGGCAGACCAGGTGTAAGTGCCAGCTCTGTTCACACAAAGCTGTGTGACCTTGGGCAAGTTGCCTCACCTCTCTGAGCCTCAGTGTTTTCATCTGTTAACTGGGGCTAAAAGGAAATCTCACCTCACAGGATTACTATACACATTAAATGAGAAATATATGTGAAAATGCCCCACACATAGTAGGTACCTAACTCAGGGCTGAAAAGAAATAACAGTGACAGTGAACATAGATATGTTGCCTTGTTATGTCACCAAGCTTCCCTACACCCACGGGAAGCCTGAAGAGTCTCCATTCGATGACTATGTGTGAAGCACCTACTATGTGCCCGTATGAGCAAGAGAGAAGGGGCAGCCCCAGTGTCCTTTCTCTTCCTGTGGTGGGGAGACTGGACTTGGCTCTGAGGGATGGCTCTGACTCACCATGACGCAGGACGCTTGTCACAGCTGCTGATGTTCCCAGCTGGCAGCCTAACAGCTCTGGGGGCAGGGCGGACTGGGAGGGGGACCCCAGCAGACAACAGGGCAGTTGACAGAGGAGAGGATGCCTGGGGAGCCCACTATGTCCCCTTCAGCCTAAGACAGGGACAGGTGGGTGAGGCTGGGCAGTGGCCCCCTCCCCAGTCCCCCGCCATCCCAGAGAAGGGACCAGGGTGGGGTGAGGTGGCTCTGGCTCTCCCTGCCTCCAGCATTCGTGCTGAGCAGCTCGACACTGACTCAATCTTCTCCTTGTACTGACTGGTGCTCAGAGAGGGGCAAGGGCTTGCCCAAGGTCACACAGCAAATGGCTAAAGGAGTCAAATCCAGGTATCCTGCCTGTCGGCCCAGCTTGGCACTAACTAAAGACTGGGCCTTGCAGGGGTGGGCAGCTCCCCCTTGCATGCTCACATTCACCTTCCCAGTCCTTGGAATTCTGCTGAAGCTGACGATTCCCAGATTCCCAGATAGCTCTAAGATGTGTGGTTGTCCTTCCCGGGGGAGGGGCAGGCTGTCCTTTCCCAGATCAGCCCACAGTCCATCTGTCCTGCGACCTTCCATGACCCTCCCCCAGAGCCCTCTATGGGGGAAGAGAAGGAGCCCCTTGTGGATGAGGGGACCAGGAGTGGGAGTGCCCAGGAAGTGCCCTGAATCCCATTCTCCCATCCTGACTTTGGGGATCCAGCCAGAGCCCCCGCTCCTGTGGCCTGCCCCCACTCTTCCTAGTCAGCGGCAAACATTCATAGCCGGCCTGAGTGCCTGGTCCTGGGCTGGGTGCTGGAGCATGGAGAGCAGATGCTGCGGGACCTGATGGGAGAAAGATCAATCAAGCAGAGCCTTACGGGGATGAATCAGACTCTGTCTAAGCCCAGATGCGCCTGAGAGGGGGGCAGGCATGGTATGGGGGAGCCATGCGCATAAATAGTTTGGGTCAGTGAGGATTGGGGTATGTCCCCATGCCGGCTGAGCACTGTAAGAGCAGAGTCCCTTCTTTCAAGGGTCGTGGGGATGGCTGCAAGGTGTTGGTGACCCTGCATTGGGAATGTGAGGGCTGAATGGGACACTGGCAGGGAGACAAGGAGGAGCGCTCTGTGTGCTCAAGGCCATGGAGGCAGGGATGCTGGAGGGTGTACAGGGGACCGGAGCATCTGAGGTCTGGGGGGCCAGCAGGAGAGGACAAAGCTTCTGGCTGGGGTTGCCCAGCTCCAGGCCTCGAACAGCATCTCAGCTCTGGTTTCTCGGGAAAGGCAGAGCTGGATAAGCAGAAAGAACAGAACTGGAAGCCCAGCAGACCTGGGTTTGACTCCAGTGCCCAGAAGGGTACGTGGCAGATGCTCAGTCGGGGTTTGTTGACTGCATCCCAGAAAGTGAGACCTGTCCAAGGTCACGTATGTAGAAGCTGATGATGGCCAAGACTGACGCAACCTTTCCTTCATCCAACCAATGTTCATGGAGCCCTTGCTGTGTGCCCAGCTCTGTGCGGCGCTGGTTAACCATAGATGAGACACACCAGGTTCCTGCTCCCTGGGGAAGGGCAGCGAGCTGGCGGGAGGCGGGCATTGATCCAGGAACCACTGGAGTGAGTTGAGAATCACGACCCCCAAAAAAGAACTAGGAGAGAGAAAGCACAGTGTGAAAAAGAAACCCTTTATCCTGCCTAGGGCCCGGAGGGAGTGTCCAGTAGAAGTGACAGTGACTGAATCACAGCTAAAAAGGCGGAGCAGGACTTGGTCCGGCAGCCAGACGGGCAGGGGCAGCGGTCTGAACAGTCTGGAGACAGGACGAGGGACAGACTCCCAGGAGGGAGAGAGGGCCTTAGTGGCTGGAGCCCAGAGCAGGAGGAGGGGGCAGGAGCCGCTTCCCATGGGGCCTCACACGGGATCTGGCCTTTATCCAAAGAGCAATGGGAAGCCCCATCCTCTGCTTCCTTCCTTCCAGTCGCCCTCGGGGGGCGGTTGAGGCCCACACCAGCCTCCCAGTCCAGTTCCCTGTTTCTCTAGAGGCCCAGCCCTGCGTGGGGGTCCAGAGCCCCAGGGCGAGGCCCTTCTGGGGAAGCCTGAGAAAGAAGGCCGTGGGCTGACCTCAGACTGTGCCCATTCTCAGCTGCGCGCTCAGGACTGAGCATGATAGGTGATAGGCCAGAGTCCCGCCCACCACGACCCCCGCCCCCAGGAAACAAGGTGAAGTAGGTGGGGTCGGGAGAGAGAGCAAGGAGTGGGAGCCCCCTGTCTGATAGGGGAGGAGGCAAAGTCCTCAGCGAGCTCTAAGTCGACAGAGGAGACATAGCCACTGTGCCAGATGCTGGGGACATCGGGAAGAGACCAGCCTCTACCCTGGAGAAGCTTCCAGCCTGGTGAGTAAACAGGTACACTAAATTCCTCACTTAACTGCCTGTCCCAGGCTTGGTCCACAGCGGCTGCTTCATGACGGGATCCCTTTCTCATGGTTCAGAGGGTGATACTCTGCCTCCTGGGTGTTGGCTCTCGGCAGGCAGGTAGGAGCCCCCCCCCCTCCCCGGCTAGGACTAAGGCAGACAGGTAAGACTCCAGCGGTGCGTTTCCTGAGCTGTGAGTGTCATACAGGAGGTGGCCAGGAGGGGGCAGCCTGAGACAGCATCAGTCTTGACTTTCATCTTCCTTTCCCCCCTCCCTTGGCCGACTGACCCAGAAAGTACTACGTTGGCAACTCAACTCGGACCGAGCCACATCATACGACCTGCACAAAGGTGCCCAGCTGAGGGGAAAGGCACTAAAATCCTGCTGGTGCTCTGCTCAGCAAACCCTGGGCTGTGTCTGCCCCCATGTGGGGTGCCTTTTTCTTAACCCAAAGGTGTCATCTCCTGGCTAAGCTGAATTCTACAAGGCAGCATCCACACAGATCTGTACAAAGTCTCCCTATAGGCCAGCAACACTGCTGAGCTCAGACGTCCCCTGGTCCTAGCCCCCCTACTGTGCAGATGCAGCGACTGAGACCCAGGAAAGGAACCCAGGCTCGTTAGGAGCAGAGCGGGGACTGGACCCCCATAGCCATAGCCAGTGGGGCTTCCTGCTCCACCTGGAGGGTTCAGGTGCTAGGTGCTACCTCTGCAGACCAGACTGTGCCTCAGAAAGAAGGCCACAGGGGCACCTGGGTGGCTTAGTGGGGTGAGCCTCTGCCTTCGGCTCAGGTCATGATCCTAGGGTCCTGGGATTGAGCCCCGCATCAGACTCTCTGCTCAGTGGGGAGCCTGCTTCCTCCTCTCTCTCTCTGCCTGCTGCTCTGTCTAGTTGTGATCTCTCTCTCTGTCTGTCAAATAAGTAAAATCTTAAAGAAAGAAAGAAAGCCAACCACAGGCCAACCTCAGAATATGTCCACTCTGGAGTGCGGTGACAGGTCAGAGTCACCCCCACTGCTCCATGTCCCCCGAGGCAGCAAGCTGGACTAGGTGGGGTAAGGAGAGAGTCGGGTGAGCCTCCAGGCTGATGGAGGAGACACAGCCACTGTGCTAGGCATGGGGGAGACTGGGCAAAGGCCAAACCCTGCCCTGGAGAAGCTTCCAGCCTGGGAGTAAACAGGCAGTGGGGTGTCCTTAGTACTTGCACAGAGATCTCCCCGTTCCTCCATGGACAGGCGTTCTTGTGGTCATCACAGACCCATCCTCGGTGGAGAAGAGCCCCGCTGACCCAGGTAAGGCCATTGGTGAGGGCTTGGAGGCAGTCTCAGGTGTTTGAGTTAATAACAGCAAAACATAATCCTGTGCGATCAGCTTTGCTGAGACCCGTACAGGTCCTGTTCCGTCAGTCCTCCCAGCAACCGTAGGGTGGGGCCGAGTCGTGGCCACACCGCCCCCTCTTTCTTGACCTCTGGGGTGATTCCGAGCCTGGTGACTCCCGGAGATGGACAACATGCCCTGCATTCCTTCTTCGTGATGTTCGCACAAGCTCTGCACCCACCTTGAATAGTCCGCACCACACATGTCCCTCGAGTCTCACCACGTAGGTCTTTCCTGTTTCACTCCATCGTTCATCAAATACTGATCAAATCTGTGCCTGCAATGCGTTGTCTGCCCAAACAACGGGATACAGTTGAGAGTAATCAGGCACGTCTCAGCTGTCTTGGAGATTAGAGCAGTTCTCAGCAAACTATGATCCTTGGGCCAAATCCGGCCCTTGGCCTCTTTTTGTAAATAAAGTTTTATTGAAACATATCCATGCTCATTGGTTAACCTGTTGTCTATGGCTGCTTCACCTTTTTTTTAAGATTTTATTTATTTAGTTATTTGAGAGCTTCACCTTTTTAAAAAAGGTTTTATTTATTTAGTTATTTGAGAGAGACAGAGAGTGTGACGGGGAGATGGTGGAGAGAGTACGAGACTCCTTGCTGAGTTGGGAGCCTGAGATCATGACCTGAGCTGAAGGCAGACACTTAAGTGACTGAGCCACCCAGGCGCCCCTAAAGATTTTTTTTTTTTTTTAAGTAATCTCTACACCCAGTGTGGAACTCAAACTCACAACCCTGAGATCAAGAGTTGCAGGTTCTACTGACTGAGCCAGCCAGGCGCCCCTATGGCTTTCTTTCACCTTACAACAGCAGAGTCTTTTTTTTTTTTTTTAACACCTTTTTATTTATTTGACAGACAGAAATCACATGTAGGCAGAGGGACAGGCAGAGAGAGAGGGGGAAGCAGGCTCCCCGCTGAGCGGAGAGGCTGATGCAGGGTTCAATCCCAGGACCTGAGCCAAAGGCAGAGGCTTTAACCTACTGAGCCACCCAGGCGCCCCACAACAGCAGAGTCTTGTAGTTGCAACTGAAATGGTACAGTCCTCAAAGACAGAAATAATTGCTCTCCGGCCCTTTGCAGAAAAAGCTTGCCAACACTGACTTAGTTTGGCAGAGAGAGAGATAGTAGCAGGTCACTGAAATGAATGTATCGACAAATTGTGAGAAGAGCCAGGAGGGGCATAACGGGGCGGGGACTGAGATGTAAGGTTAGACTGGCCACCACTTCTCACCTTCCACCCCTGATACCCTGACCAGGTCATCCAGGGCAGGACATGCCAGCCCACTGGAAGGTCAAATTTTGGATGGGAGCGACCCCCAGGGTTGTGTTTATGCCAGACAGAGGTGAGGGTCCTGTTGGTGTCTGCGGCTTGGACCACTGCCCTCATTCTCCCGTTATCTGACCTCGCCTGGCCTCAAGGCCTCCATGTCCTCCATCTCTTGGGCCCCCGGGGAGGCAGACAGAGCAGGAAGTACTGTTCCTTCTACAAATGGGACAACAGAGGCTCCTTCTGTTTAATGACTTGGCCGACCCTGGCTGAGCCATGGGCAGAGATCTCGGTATCGTGGGAGAGCCCCAAACAGTATTTAGGACAGCAGGTTCTGGCCCAGGAGTCGTGTGAACAAGTCTATGCCCCTCTGGGCCTCAGTCTGTTCATCTGTAACCAAGAGGGTTGGAGAAACAAACTTACACTCTTTTCTGGATCTGCCGGAGGCACGCCAGGGCTCGCCCCAACCCTCTCCAGGCCTCGGTTTGCTTCTGTAAAGTGAGGAGAGAAATGCTTCAGCTGGTTCCAGGCCAGGGAGATCACAGATGGGAAAGTGCTTTGAGCTCAGAGGAAGAAAGGCCCTCTATAAACCCAGGAGGTTATTAGGGTGATGGGGATCAGGCAAGGGCTGATGGAGGGAAGGCCCCAGGGCAGCATTTGGTCTGACCAGCAGAGGGCACTGTGGGGAAGCTAAGGCGGGATCCTGAGCTGGAATGCCTTTGTTCCTTCTAGAACAGGGACCCAGGCCCTACTGCGTACCAAACCTGCAGAGCTGAGTGTGGGGACATGACCGTCAATGAATGGAACCCGAGATGCTCGCGGTCTAGGGGTGGGAGGGGGAGGACACGGAACAAACAGGTCTTTTTCTTTCTTTTTTTTTTTTAAGGATTTATTTATTTATTTGAGAGAAAGAGTGCAAAGCAGGGCCGACGGAGGGAGAGGGAGAAGCAGACCCCCCACCCTGCTGACCAGGGAGCCTGACGTGGGGTTGGATTCCAGGAACTTGGGATCACGATATGAGCTGAAGGCAGAGGCTTAACCGACTGAGCCACCCAGGGTTCCAGAACCAACGGGTCTTGACACAGAAATGGGAGCTATGGTGGTTGGGGGCCAGACAGGGATAGTGACCCTCTTGCAGAGGCTCAAGGGAAGCTGGGAGGGGTCGTTCAGCCTGAAGCCCAGGTCGAGGGTCTGGGCTAGACAGCCAGAGGGATACCATGGAGAAGGCAAGCATAGGAGAGGCCTGGGTTCAAACCCTGGATCTGTCCCCACAGGTAACTTACTTCACCTCTCTGGGCCTGGTGTTCCTCACCTGTAAAATGGAAATCGTAACAGCGCCCACTCCACAGAGCTGTCGTGAGGATTAAATTAGGTAGAAGACACCTCTGGAATGCCTCTAGAGCAGGGCCCGACCCATGAAACTTCCTTAAATGTTGCTAGGGTGACCTCAGGCCGATGGCTTGGCTGTTGGCGACTGAAGCCATGAGGGGCTTGTGTCCACTTTGCGGGTGGGTGATGAGGACAGGTCCAGGGATGGGGCCACCTGGAGAAGAGGAGAGGAGGGACAGCCTGAGAGATTGGGGGAGGGGGTATGGAGTTGGGGGAGGGTAGAGTACAGCAAAGGAAGGGAGTCCAAGCTCCCCATTCAGCCCCAACCTCCTACCCTGTTGAGTCGCCCCTCCAGCCCCCTCCTCGCCTGTGTGCCCTTGGGCATATCCCTGGGTCCCCACCGAGCCTCAGTTTCCTCCTCTGTAAAATGGGGGAATAACTCCTGCATCAGGGGGGCTTCAAAGATTCTCCAAACCCCTCGTCATCTCCTATTGTACCCGCCCCCTCCCTGGCCCCATGAGGGTCTGTGTCTGGCTCTGCCCCTATAATCACCCAGGCGTTCTGTTTAGAAACCAGCGGCAGAGGAAAACCCCTAAAACAAACCCAGCACAGCTGGTCTCCCCTGCGGGGGCCCTGCCCAGCCCTGCCCAGCCCGCTCCTGCCTTCCAGGCCCTAGAAGCGGCTGGGGTGAAATCACACTTTGGGAAAGAGTTTTTTTCCCAGTGGGTGGGGGCAGCAATCAGGTCAGGCCAGAGCTGACAGAAGGGCCCCCAGGATTCCCCAAGGAATCAGATGTTCCTGTCCCAGCAGGTAGGACAGTGGGCCTCAGAATCCCTTGGGAAGATTCCAGAGCCCAGCTGCTGCCCCCACACCCTCAGGTCTTGGTTCCCTCCTCTGCTGAGGAGCTAGGGCGGGGGTGTGACCGGTGGAGGGGGTCCAGCCGTGGGGCTTTGGGACCTGCTGGGAGGGCGGGAAGCCAGTTTGGGGAAGGGGCTAGGGTGGGTTGGCAGGAAGTGGGTCCCTGGGCTCTGTGTGAGGATGGGGGACACTTGCAGCAGGCTTGGAGGCCCAGAAGGTAGCAAGAAAGATATAAAAGGATCAGAAGCACAGGAGGAAAAAAGTGGGGGAGGCTCCCGACTGGCTCAGTAGGAGCGTGTGACTCTGAATTTTGGGGTTGTGAGTTCAAGTCCCACGTTGGGTGAAGAGATCACTTAAAAATAAAATCTTTAAAAAAAAAAAAGGAAGCGCAAGAGAGAACATAGGACAAAGACACAGACACACACAGGGATAGCAAGCAAATCCAAATGACAATACAAATTTTTAGGATTTCCCCAGGGTGGCGGTCCTCATGCACATTGTCCCTTTTTTTCCTCACCACCAGCCTTGGAAGTGGGGACTCTTTGTGGGGACGGTGTGTGGGGCTGGTTCCTTTGGGGGCTCTGAGCTTCAAAACTGAGTCACTGGAGCAGCTCCATGGCCTGGGGTGGGGGGGCGGGTGCTTAGGATGGAGGTCATGGCTGAGCAGGAGCAAGGTCAGGCCTGATCCTGGAGGTCAGGGGGCAGGGTTGATCATCAGCAGCGCATGCGCCAGGCCTTGGAGGAGGCTTGGCCGCAGGGACAGGAGACACCTCTCCACCCCACTAGGGGAGCCAGGGTGTCTTGCTGGAAGCCCAGGCCCTGCTGTCTCCCTGGTTCTCACTCGGGAGCCTATCGGGTGACCTGACGCTCGGCAGAGTGAACCAGGGAGGTTCTGGCTGCTTGTCTCTGTGTCCCGTGAGGAAACACGTGGCCACTGCCCCCCCAACACCCAGAGGATCGGGTTCATGGTCTAGGATGGAGAGCCTGGTCCAAATTTGGAGATGAGGAAGAGATAATCCAGGCAGAGGGTGACGGAGGCCGAGTGGAACTCTGTAGGGCCTCAGGCTCCCGGGGAAACCCTCTTCTGGGGGGCCTGTCAGTTGATTCTTTTCTTTTCTTTTTTTTTTTAAGATTTTATTTATTTGACAGAGGGAGACACAGCGAGAGAGGGAACACAGGAGGGGGAGTGGGAGAGGGAGAAGCAGGCTTCCGGCCAAGCAGGGAGCCCGATGCGGGGCTCCATCCCAGGACCCTGGGATCATGACCTGAGCTGGAGGCAGACACTTAACAACTGAGCCCCGCAGGCGCCCGAAGTCAGGTGGTTCTTGCTCCCAAACCGGCTGACTCCTTCCCAGGCCAGCCTGCCGTTCATTCCTGGCCTCCAGGCTCTCTTCCTGCTACCTCTTCTGCCCCTATCAGCAGCCCCCTCCCCATAGTGCCCGAAGCCTCCCCCTCACTGTCCGCTGGGGCAGCAGGCCTGGACCCCTTGGGTGCAGAGGGAGAAAGAAGACACGGGGCCTGCTGCAGGGGGAGGCCGGGATGGGGAGGACAGATCCCTGAGCTGCCGATGGGATGGAGCTTTGGGAGGTCGGACAGACAAGGGAGATTCCACCTGCGGCCAAGTGCGTTAAGCCTGCTCTGAGCCGACCTTGCTTACGGTAGCTGTGAGGATGTGGGGTTCTGTGCCTGGCGTGTCCTTGTGCTCAAGGAGAGTTCACTCCTATCAGTATTGGACGTACTGGACAATCTCATGACCTTGTCTCACCCCCTTCCTTCTCACCAGAGAAACCAAGACTCCGAGAGGGTGTGGGTTCTGTCTCAGGTCACACAGCGCTCAGAGCCAGCTGGGCGGGCACCTCCCCAGGGTGGGTCCCTTGGGACAGCTCCATTGTGCTCTCCCCAGCAGGAAATCGCTGTGCTCAGCAGCCTGGGCCACGGAGAGGAGGAACAAGTTTGGCTACGTGACTAGCAGGCCCCGGAGGCTGAGCCAGGCCCAGCACCGGGAAAACAACCTGCTGGGGGCCGCCTAGGCGCGGCCAGTGGGGTGGGCATGGGGTGGAGACCTCGCTGCCCGGAGAGGGAGCGTGAGCGGAGCCTCCGTCTCACTGAGGAATGGTCTGGGACAAGGTCGCAGGGCCCTATGCCCCCCACCTACCTGCAAGAAGGCAGAGGGGTGAACAAGAGGCTTCTGGGGGTTGTGGGGGAGCAGGCATGTGGGCCGCGGGGCCAGTGGGTGCACAGAGCACCTGAGGGTAATTTGCACGGGCTGACCACCTGCTCATCAGCTCTAGCCTACAGGAATCAGGGTGGCCATCCAAGGGGGGAGGAAGGTTCAGCCCTGCCCGCTGTCAGCTGGCACCCAAGGGGCCCAGTGCCCACGGAAGCAAGGCCCAAGGGAGAAGAGTTTGGCTTCTGCCAGAATGCCCGGCCAGAAGACTTGGAACAAGGTGGAGTCTCCCTTCTGGGCCTCCGTTCCCCTTGGGGACTCACGGAACCATTGTGTCCCCTCACTGCTAGAAGAGGCTCAGAGCGGACTCGGGGCCAGGAAGGCAGCAGGGAGAAGGCTCCTGGGGCCCGGGTGGTCCACGGCACCGCTGGTCGCCGCAGGGAGAGCCCTGAATGCCAGACCCAGCGGTCAGAATTTATCAGGAAGCCAAGTGGGGCCACTGAAGGTTTCAGCATAGGAGAAGGGAGGGGTCAGCTCAGCCTGACGGGAGGGAGGACACTGGAGGGGCGCCCAGCTTGAGTGGCGGCAGGGACCTGCAAGGAGCGGGGGGGCCAGGATCCAGGGAAGAGTAGAGGAATTACAAGTGCAATCTCCCTGGGGTCATTTCTGGTTGCCCCTCCCCGCCAGAGGAAGGACCCACAGGCTGCTGGTGTGTTAAACCTCTTATATCTTCTTTGAACATAGAACAAAGCCAGCTTGGAAGTGGGTCAGCACAGAATGCCTCCCTGCTTCTCCCTGGATACCCCAGCACCAAAAGCCCCGGGCAGGGGGTGCCCAGAGCCAGGCAGCAGCGCACAAAGTAGCAGGAACAGGCACAGCGTGGGGAGGCAGAGCCATCACCTGGACAGCAAGAGGGCGGACAAGGAAGCAGGTGTTCCTCGGGGGGCCAACATTCACCCTGTAAGCTGGAGGTGGCAGGTGGGGGACAGAGCCTCAGTGGGGGGCAGGGGGAACCTGGACACCAATCAGCATCATTGGGGAGCCGTCCCCATAGCCCTGACCTGTTGCTTAAGGGAAGGCAATGGAAGAGAAGAGTCTGCCTGCATGAGAAGTCCCCTGGGACTGGGTGAACCGGGACCTTAAACTTGGCCGCCGTCTCTCCCACCAGCTCCCACACACCCAGTCTTCGGTATTGCCTAGTTCTGCTCTCTGAGAGAGGGAATGGGAGTAGAACAGGGGAACACAGGGTCAGGACATCTTAGCTCACCACCAGTCTCCCTCGAACTCCTAATAAGTTCCCAGTTTCCTCTTCTGTCAAATGGGGCTATAGTGGTGCTTGCCTCGGAGGGCCGGCGGGAGGGAAAAATGAAACCACGGGCAAGGAGACGTAGCGTATTCAAGGTGCCCCCCCCCACAGACACGATCTGCTCATCGTGCTGAAGAGGAAACTGGGGCTCCAAGAGGTTAAAGGGATCTGCTCGTGATCGTCCTGTGAATCTAACCGTACAACTCCCCAGCTTGGCTTCTCTGCAGGGGGAGGGCTGGCGGTGTGTGAGGGAAGGCAGGGGGCGGGATGGGGAGGGAGGCTGGGCGCAGGGTCTTCATACCCTTCACATGGTATGGAGGCGAGGGGGTGGGACCCAGCCCCCCCACCCCTCCAGCTCTCTCCTCCATCTCTCCTGGCCTGACTCCCCAGCCCTGCAAAGACAGACCCTGAGACGGATCAGACCACCAGCCCCATAAGCATCCCCTTCTGACTCCAGCATCGGTCCTTGGGCTGAAATGACTCTCTTGGCTCTAACCCCCAAACCTTCCCACGTTAGCACCCGTCTACGTCTGCCCCACCTGCCTTCTGGGCTGGTAAACGGCAGCCACGCCTACTGAGACGCACCACAGCCCACTGGTGTGGAAGAGAGGTCACCAACCCCTTCTCCAGGGCACCATCCTTTCTAGCTCCGGGGTGCCTGAGGCCCCACCCACCATCCCCTGCCAGAGGAGCTGCTGTCCCCCAGACTCAGAGAAGTTGCTTTTGCCCAAGTCCAGCAAGGCCGGAGCATTGAATGCCGACTAGAGCCGGGCAGAGGCGGCCAGCGTCTCCTGGCACACCTGGCCAGGTGAGAAGGCAGGGAAGCCAAGAACCAGCTCATCGCTTGGGTGTAAACAGCAGCCAGTGGGGAGTTGGCAGCCACCCCCTCTGCCCTTTCCCCAGCCCCCTCCCCGTCAGCCCCGCCCAGGGGAACGAGGGTGTCCCGACTTGTTGGAGGAGTTTCCATCCCACACCTGTGCCCGTAGTGGGTGGGTGTGTGCGGTTGGTTGACTGAAGGGGGCCCACAGAGGATCTTTGTCCTCCAGACCCGCCCCCCCCCAATGTCTCTTCCCTGGTGCTGGGAAGGCGCCAAGGTTCTTGGAATGCCGAGGCCTCCCCCACGTCCGACCCATCTCAGATGCCTTGGCCACTCTTTCCCAGGGCCCACGCCGGCAGAGCAGAGCAGAGCAGCCTGGAAACTGGATCATGCCCCAAAGGAGGGCCCCCTTGGCTGCGGTTCCCACCAGCTGAGAGCTGTGTCCTTTGGGAGAAGGGGTGCAGCTCCACGGTCTCCAGAAGCCTGAGGACAACAGGTGTCCCACCGAGCCCTTAGACCCTATGCCCCATACTCTACAGATGTGATCTGGGAGATGGGAGTTGTCGCCTCCGCTTTAAAGACAGGGCAATAAGGCTGGTTGCATGGGAGCCTGGGCTCTGCCTTGGGTACCCCTCTCTCCCCAGGGCCTGGCACCCATCGAGAGCTCAAGGTGTACTGGTGGGATAAATAATGAGGCTCAGAGCACATAAGTGCCCGGGCCAAGTTCACACGGCCAGAACTTCACTCAGCTGGGAACGGACCCAGGCTAGTTTGAATCCTAAATTCAGGCTGTTTTCAAGACCCATCATGGCGGGGGCATCACACACACACACACGAGTGTGCACACGGCCTTGCCCACGCACATGTACACACCTGCCCACCTAGCGCCCAGCTGGGAACCCCCTCCTGCCACGCCACTCAGACCCACCTAAGAGGTCCTCCACCTGCCACCTCCTGTGGGTACACAGACTTCCTTCTGCCATGGCCTCTCACACCCTCCTGTCACCACCCCTTCCTCCACGCCTGGAGAAGACAGGACGGTGCCTGCCCTCGTCCACCCCCGCAGCCTTGGCATCCTCTCTGCCTCCCCAGGCCCTAGTCCCCACGTTGGCACCACGGCTCTGGGGAAAGTCCGGGAGCTAGAGATCACCCCCTTTGGGGGGGGAACCCCCAACAGACCTGCTTGGGGACCAGTGGGGCCTTGGGTCCCTGGGCAAGGGGGCCGGGGACTCACTCTCCAAACCAGACTGTACGCAGAGCAGACCCCTCCTGCTTCCCTGCTCATGTAGGCGCCACAAGGCAGGGCTGGTCAGGGAGGCAGGGACCCTGGAAAGTACAGGTGACACAGGCTGAACTGTGCTCGAGACCCAGCCACGCAGTTTTGCACTGAAACTTACAGCAGCCCTGGGAGACAGGCACTAGTCTATCTTAGGTACCAAGATCATTCCCATTCTCTGGAGGGGTAAACTGAATCCCAGAGAGTTAAGGCACTTGCCCAAGGTCCTCAGTCCCTGGCAGACAGCAGGTGTTGGTTACATATCTGTGGAGTGGACGAAGTTGCAGGAGGGGAAGTGGCTTGTCCAAGAGCATGAACGAGGTCAGGATTCGAACCCCGGCCAGACTCCGAAGCCTCCTAGCTTTCCCTCAGAGCTTCCTCTGTAGAATTAGGACAGACAGACAAAGCGTGGCTGACATGTACCTTTTGTGGGCACCCTGCGTACGTGGCTTACTTTGCAGGGCTCCGTGCTGGCTCCCCCTCACACAGAGAAAGAGAAAACCAGCCCCGGACAGCCTGGCCCTCCCCGTTAGGCCATGGCGTGCTCCCTTGAACACAAGCAATTTCACAGATCGCCAGCATCCGGCGAGGCCACCCAATGATCTTGACGGATAAGACAAAGACAAGACCACTCCGTAATCGTGTCTGCACACAGACAAAAATGCACACGGTCCAAACCACAGAAATGACCAGCCGTCCCTCTCTCTGGCTGCAGGAGTGACAGCTGCTTCTTTGCCAAACACAGCTTTGGCTTCAATTCGTTCCTCTTCCTTTCTAGATTAAAATGATTGAGATACCCAATCCCAGAATTACTGCTGCTCCCTGACGGCGGCCAATTGAGAGCAGGGCCCCACCTCCCCCGAGTCCTCCTGGGAGCACCCATCAGCCACCCAGACCCCTTCTTTTTTTAAACACTTTTTAAAAAGATTTTATTATTTATTTGACAGAGAGAGATCACAAGCAGGCAGAGTATTGGGGGGTGGGGGGAGTAGGCTCCCTGCTGAGCAGAGAGTCCAATGCAGGGCTCAATCCCCGGGCCCTGGGATCATGACCTGAGCCGAAGGCAGAGGCTTTAACCCACTGAGCCACCCAGGCACCCAGACCCCTTCCAGCTCCTTTTCCCTGGTGCCCTGCGCCCTCCTGAGGGCTGCTTTTCCCCTTCTCACCGGGAGCAGTCAGCCCAGCTTTGCTCAGGTGTGTTTCTGGGGGTCTCTGGCCGGAAAGCGTCGACAGAGTCTTAGGACAACTGAGCAAGACGTGTTTGTTCAGTCCATTTTGTGGACGCCTCCGCAGCCTTGGGCCAGGAAAGTGTCAGCCTCTGAAGGAGCGTGACGGGAAAGGAGAGGAGCCTGCAATCTCCCTCGGTTCCCAGGAGGCCGCGTGTCAGGCTCTCGGGGCTGGGGGATGGTTAACTCCTACGGCACCTGCCGGCTCCATCCACCACAGCCCAGATGAGAGCCTTGAAACCACCCCAAACACCCCCACCAGGGCTGGGCATCCGACATCTGCGTGGGAGGGCCAGAGGAGGGAGTGAGCACTGGGCCAGGAGTCAGGAGACCTGGGTTCAGGTCTTGCCTCTGCTTCTCATTTGTCGGGTGACCTGAGCCTCAGTTTCTCTATCTGGATCATAGGCCGAGAGGACTAAGTGAAGGGGGGGTTCCCCTCCCCGGCTCGGATCACTCCCCCAGCTCTGTGCTATAAACCTTCCAGTGGTCAGGATGGACACCTAGTCTGTCCTCGACTCCTGGCCTCCTGGGGTTAACCAGCTTTTCCCTGCCAGGCTTGCTGTTGGAGTGACCCAGGGAGCAGGTGAGGGACTGGGGTCCTATCTGTCCCCAGTCCCTAGAATCCTGGCTGGGTCGAGAACAGTATTAGTTGGAACCACTCCTGAGGGCTCAGGGCCCAGGGCCTCCACACCTTGTCCCTCCTCTCTGTCAGGGCCCCCGTCCAAGTCAAACAAGATGGAGACAGAAGTGCCACAGGAAGGGCCCCAGGGCCTGTACAGAGGACAGTCTGGCAGGGGCCACTGAGGGAAACAGTCTCTGTGGCTTCATTCAGCTCCACATCCTGCTTCTCCTGTGGCCAGGGGATGTGGCCTCCTTCCGTTCTGCCCCAGGCAGGAGGACAGGAAAGGGGCCGAAGCCGAGGGATTGGAAGGAGCCAAGGACTGGGACCTTTCCTGAAAGGAACTCTTTAGTACAGAAGGTCAAGGAAGTTTGTTTTCCCTCAAGTGTAGCCCCATCTCTGTCCAGAAAGCCAGACGGGGTTGCCAAACCTACCTCCCGCTCTCACGGCTTGGCCCCCTACTTCTCCCTCCTGATTCACCTCTCCGTGAAGACATCTCTTCACCTCTGTGAAGACAGATCTTCATTCTGCCTGGAACGCCCTGCCCTCCCCCACCCCTGTGCTGGGCAATTGCTATACATCCTTCAAGCCTCAGTTTAAATATTATTTCCTCTTAGAAGCTTCCCCTGGTTGGATCTCCTTGCAATGTACTGTTGCCCCCTCCCAGCCTCGATACCACTAAGCAACAACCAGCTTCTATCACTCTCCTCAAGGGTAAGGGACATTATGGTCAACTGATTTTTTTTTTAAGAAGTTTGTTTGTTGGTTTTAATAATCTCTATGCCCGGGGCACCTGGGTGGCTCAGTGGGTTAAGCCTCTGCCTTCAGCTCAGGTCATGATCTCAGGGTCCTGGGATCGAGCCCCGCATCAGGCTCTCTGCTCAGCGGGGAGCCTGCTTCCCCCTCTCTCTCTGCCTGCCTCTCTGCCTACTTGTGATCTCTGTCTGTCAAATAAAAAAATAATATCTTTAAAAATAATAATAATCTCTATGCCCAACGTGGGGCTCAGACTCACAAACCAGAGACCCAGGTGCCCCTGATCAATTGATTTTTGACAAAGGTGCCAGGAAAACTCAATGGGAAAAGAATCTTTTCAACAAATAATGTTGGGACGACTGGATTTTCATGTGCAGAAGAGTGAGGCTGGAACTCTGCCTCAAGCCCTGTCTACCGTGTATGTCCATCTTTAACTCAAAATGGATCAAAATCCAAAATCTAAGCTCTAAAATGATAAAACTGTTAGGAGAAAACAGGTGTGACCTTGGATTAGGCAACTGTTTCTTCCATACAACATCTAAACAGAAACAAAGAAAAAAATAGATACACTGACTTGATCAAAATTAAGAAGTTTTATGCTTCCAAGGAAACCATTAAAAAGTGAAAAGGGGCTCCTGGGTGGCTCAGTGGGCTCAGAGTCTGCCTTTGGCTCAGGTCATGATCTTTGGGCCTGGGATCAAGCTCCTTGTTGGGCTCCCACCTCACTGGGGAGCCTGCTTCTCCCTCTACCTGCCTCTCCCCCTGCTTGTGCTCTCTCTCTGTCAAATAAATACAATCTTTAAAGAAAAAAAAAACTTAGAAGCTTTTATTTTATTCTAAAAAGCTTAGAAGCAAATATTTCCTCCACAGATTGGAGGAAATATTTGCAACCCAGACGTCTAATAAGGGCCCAGTATCTAGAATATATAAAGAACACAACAATGAAGTGAGAAATAACCCAATTTAGAAATGGGCAAGGGATTTTTTTAAGATTTTTTTTTTTAAAGATTTTATTTATTTTATTTGACAGACAGAGATTACAAGTAGGCAGAGAGAGAGAGGAGGAAGCAGGCTGCCTGCTGAGCAGGGAGCCCAACACGGGGCTCGATCCCAGCACCCTGGGATCATGACCGGAGCCGAAGGCAGAGGCTTTAACCCGCTGAGCCACCCAGGCACCCCTGGGCAGGGGATTTGAATGGACATTTCTCCAAAGAAGATATGTGAATGATCAATAAGCACACGTAAAGACACTGACATCATTAGTCATTGGGAAAATGTAAATCAAAACCACAGCGAGATACCACTTCACACCCACTACGATGGTTACAATACAAAAGAAGACATTAGCCACGGCTGGCAAGGGTGTGGAGGAATTGGAAACTCATACACAGCCAGTGGGAATGTAAAATGGTGCAGAAGGGGCATCCGGCTGGCTCAGCCAGAACAGCGTGCGACTCCTGAGACTGGTGTCGTAAATTTGAGCCCCCTATGGGGTGTAGAGATTACTGAAAAAAATACATTTTAAAAATAACTAAAATGATGCAGCCACTTTGGAAAACCGTTTGGCTGCACCTCAAAAAGCTAACCGCGGAGTTACCCTATGACCCAGCAATTCCACTCCAGGGAAGATAACTTAAGAGAGTGAAAAACATGTTTAGAAAAAACTTGCACCAGGGTTCTTGGCTGGCTTAGTCAGTAGAGTGAGCCGTGAGCAGCTCCTTTTTTTTTTTTTTTAAGATTTTATTTTTTGCAGGGCGCCAGGGTGGCTCAGTGGGTTAGGTCTCTGCCTTGGGCTCAGGTCATGGTCTCAAGGGTCCTGGGATCGAGTCTTGCATTGGGCTCTCTGCTCAGCGGGGAGCCTGCTTCCCCATCTCTCTCTGCCTGCCTCTGCCTACTGTGATCTCTCTCTCTCTCTCATTCTGTGTTAAATAAATAAATAAAATCTTTAAAAAAAAAAAAAGATTTTATTTTTTGGTTGAGAGAAAGCACAAACACAAGGGGAGCAGCAGAGGGAGAGGGAGAAGCAGGCTTCCCACCAAGCAGGGAGCCCAATGCAGGGCTCGGTCCCAGGACCCTAGGATCATGACCTGAGCCGAAGGCAGTTGCTTAGCCGACTGAGCCACCCAGGCACCCCAGGAACAAATCTTGAAAACATTTGCCCTAAGTGAAAGAAGCCAGACCCAAGGCTGCCTATTGCATTTATATGAAATGTCCAGAATGGGCAAAGCCACAGAGACAGAAAGTAGATTCGAGGTTGCGGGGGAGGGGGTGGTGGGGTGGAGATGGGAGTGACTAATAGGTATAGGGTTTCATCGCGGGGTGACGAAAAGATTCTGGAATCAGTGTTAACAGCCGCACAACCTTGTGAGTCTACTAAAAACGACTCAAGGGTATGATTTCAAAAGGTGATCTTACGGTACGTCAATCATATCTCAATTGGAAAAAAAGATCCTTACAGATAATGTTAGCTAAGAGTAACGGCCAGCATCTGTGGAGCACTAACCGTGTACCAGACTTCTTGTAAGCCCCTTCCATGTATTAACTGACTTAATTCTGTAGGTAGATGCTATTATTGTTCCCTCTTTAGAGTGGAACACGGAGGCTGAGAGAGGTCACTTGCCAAGGTCACAGTTAATGTCAGAGTCAGGATTCAAACCCGGGGGTTGGGGGGGGGGGGGCGGTCCTCACAGGACCGATTCTCCGTGATCATCCAAGCCAGCTGGTCATTGTTCAGACCCAGAGCTGGAGGCCCAGAGAGGGATGGCGACTTGCTCAGATCACACAGCAACCCAATGGCAACACCAGGATGAGAATCTGGAGCGCCTGCCTGGGAAGCCCTCAAACAAGCCATATCTGGGCTGGGGGTTGCTCTCAGGCAGTCTGTGTGTTCTAGGGGCCTCGGGAAATCCTTCACGGAGGAAAAAGAGCGAGAACAGCTCCTGCAGTCAAACATTTCTCACAGGCTGAGGACTATGCTCAGCACTCTAGGGCTTATCCAGCAGAGCCTCCCAAAGCCCTATTTACCTTTCCTGTGTGGGAAAACTGGGCGCTCAGAGAGGCCATAACACTTGCCCGAGATCACACAGCAGGTGAGCGGCAAAGCACAACGTGAAATCAGCCGTGGAGCTCGGTGTCTGCACTCTGACCACATGGGAGGAGGCAAAGCCAGTCGATTGAAGGGGAATTAAAGCACTTCCTGGCAGGTCCCAGGTCCAGGCTGTCCCTGATCCGGTCCACGGATGTTGGGAGACGGGCCAGGGTGAGGGAAAGACATTTTGGGGCCACTGGGCCGGCTGCTGGATTAATCAGAGAGCCCGGCAGAGAGGGCCCCGGGATGTGGACAGAGGGACAGGGAGTGGACTATGAGAGTGCACGGCCTCCTAGCTGGGAACCCGGCAGCAAAGGGCTCCAGGCAGCCTTCCAAGTTCCTGTCCCATCCCCAGCCGGCCAGGGCATCCACAGCCTCCTACTGTCCCTGCAGAGACCGCCCCTCCTCGTTTTAAGTCTTCATCAGGGCCTGCCAGCTGGGCTAGAAAGGGCCCCTTGCGGGGCTCAGCCCAGCCCTCAGATTCACCCCGATGCCAGCACTGCCCTCCCACCAGGCAGGCACGAGGAAGGCCACGCGCCTGCTCCCCAGCTCCCGGGGTGCCCGGGAGACTCAGCAGTGACTCAGGGCAGCAGCTGTGGCTGTGGTGGGGGATCCTGGTGGTGAGGAGCCTCCACGTCCGGGTCCCCGAGTCTCCCCTGTCAGAGTCTGCCAGCAAGGGCCTCATCTCTCCCTGCTGGCTTGGAGCAGAGAGGGGGAGCACCCCGGCCTCCTCCTTTTCAGAAGCCCCACTTCTGCCGATAGCAACACCCCAGATCTGGGGCAGGGGGGAGAGGTGAGAGAACCAGGGTTCAGCAGGGGGGATAGTCCTTCTCAGGGGCTGGGAGACACAGGGGTCTGGGTTACCGAGAAGCTATCATATTTGCAGAGAGACTGTATCAAGTTAGGGCATGAAACTCCAAAGCCAGCCGCCCTGGGTTCAAATCTCAGCTCATGCACTGATTAGCTGTGTCACTTTGGGCCAGTTACTTAACATCTCTGACCCTCCGCTTCCCCGTCTGTGAAATGGGCATACCAATGGTGCCTACTTCACAGGACTGAAATAAATTAATATATGCAAAGCGTTCTAAGCAAAGTGCTTAAAATAGCCTCTGGCTGTTCTAAGTGAGCTCTCAATTTTCACACCCAGTGCTCAGCGTCTGGGTATTGCTGAAAGCCAAATCCCCAGCCTTTATGGAGCTCACAGCCAATTGGAGGGTAGACAAACTATAATAAGGTTTTGAATAAATAAACAAGAGCGTCACAATTTGGGCATAAGTGCTGGGAGGGAAATAAACTGAGGTTTATTTAGTGTGGAAGGAGGTGACAGTGTGGGGAAAAACTGCTCTAAGGGGGAAATGATTGAGCAGATTCTGGAAGAATGAGAAGACAAACTATGTGATGATGTGGGGAGAGTCTGGTCAGGGCTAACAGCAAGTGCAAAGGCCCTGAGGCAGGGACTGATTTGGCATGCTCAGGGAACAGAGGAGTGGGGAGTATGTCGGATGATTCTTTGTTGTAGGGGCCGGTCTGTGTGTTATAGGACGCTCCGCAGCATGCCTGGCCTCTACCCACTGGATACCATTAGCAGCACACTCCTCCAACTGTGACAAACAAAAATGTCTCCAGACATTGCCAGATGTCCTTGGCGGGGGGGCAGGGGGGGGGGCAGGCCAGGTTGTAGGACCCATGGGGTCTTGGAAGCCACTTAGAAGCCACTGAGGGCAGTTGGATGATGGGAGGGTCACAGGGGCTGGGATGTGGCTGGGAGAAGCGGACCTGCCCCCTGGACGGGCCTGACCCTGCTCTGCCCAGCCTCCTCCACTGTCACCTCCATGCCGCCCCTCCACCCAAAGTCACCCTTCTGGCCTCCCCCCTCACCCCCTCCCGGCCCCCCTGCTCTCAGGGCACACCCCAGGGACCACTCCCTGGGCTCTCCAGCCTCTGAGCTCTGGCTCCTTCAGGTGGACCCACCCCTGGGATCCATGAGTCAGAGGTCCTCAAAAAATTCTCTTAGGAATGGGTGATCTCAGACGCACAGATCAGGACAAAAAGCAGACATGAGGGCTCTTCCCTCCGCCCCCCATTCAGGGGCGGCAGAGTGGGAAGCCCCCCCCCGACTGAGCCCCCTACTCCAGGGCAGCTCCGCCCCTATGCTCTGCTTTCTGGGTTCTCCTTTGTCAAACTTCCATCCTGTCTCGGAGTGTCTCTTGGGCCTCCCCTGGTCTCACCACCACGGCCCCAACAACCTCCGTCATCCTATCCGTCTGTCTGTCTGTCTGCCTCCCATTCCACCTCATCCCTGTGTCTCTGTCTCTGTCTTTCACTGTCTCCTCTCTGCCTTGGTCCCTTTAACTCCCTCAGGCCCCCCCCCCCCCGCTGCACCCCTCTCCCCCCCAAGTCTGTCTCTCTCTCCCCCAGTGGCTCCAGTGGTTTGGACAGGCTCAGCTCCCTTCTGCCCAGATGACCTCACTTCCCCACCACACGCACGCACACATGCCCTCCATGTCACACACAAGTACCCACAGATGCAAACGGCACACATACACACCCAAGCATGCACACACACACACACACACACACACACACCAACACACTCTGCTCTCTGGCGGGGCCTCACTGTCCATCAGAGGGCCCCAGGCCAGCCCCGATCTACCTGGCCAGGTCCTGGGAAAGGATGAGGCCCCAGCCAGGCTTGCGGAAGGCGGACTCTGCTCGGAATCCAGCGGCCTACACCCTGCCTGGTCTCTGCCAAGCAGCCCCTCAGCCCCCTCCCCTCCACCGCCTCCCACCTCCCCCTGCGGCGCCGGCCCCTAGGATGGCACTAGGATGGCCAAGATGGACCAGCCATCTCCGCTGCTCCCCACCCTCCCCTCTGCCTTCCGTGAAGGCTGCCAACCTGGGCCTGGGAGCCGGAGACCTGGGTCCAGCTGGCTCAGCCACCAAGACCCCCGGTGACCCTGGCCTCGTGCCTCAGTTTCCTCCTCTGTAACAGAGAGTCTTGACATCAGTCCCAGGATGGGAGGATCAAAGGGCTAGTTTAGCCCCGTGCCTGGCACGCAGCAGGCCCTCGGCCGTGACCGGCTGAGGATTCTGTGGACAACCACCGGCCCGCCTAGCCTCGCAGACTCCCCCAGCCTGGGCCCTGGGTACCTCTGTAGTTAGCCCCCCACCGGCGGCCTGTCTCCAGGAGAACTTCCCGGCAGACTTGGGGGGTCGAAGGGAAGGGGGAGCCGGCCTCCTGCCTTCTAATTTAGATTCCTGGGTTTATGGCAGGAAGCGCAGGGAAGCTGACGCTGTAATTAAGGCGATTCCTGAGGCTGAGTGAGGAGGCTGGGAGAGGAGCCCACCGCAGGGCTGGCCCCCCACTTCTCTCTGCTCTCTGCCAGGAGTCCCAACCTCAGGCCTGCAGCAGGCTCCTCTGCCTCCGATGCCCTCATCCTGCAGTCCATTCTGCAGCCCGGGAAACCAGAGAAGGGCAGCAGCGTACCCAGGGACACACAGCACATAGGGGCCTGAGCCACCCTCAGCAGCCCCCCCTCACCCCCCCCAGATGTGGTGCAGCCTCCTGGGGTGCAGGGAGAGTCCCAGACACGTGGCTTCTTTGTTCTGTCCTCCCCTGGACCCCAGGCCCCCTCTTTCCCGAGTCCCCCTCCCCCCACATTCCTGAGGTGTCTGGGCAGAGTCTGGCCAGGGATGAGGCAGGAGGGGCAGATCCTGCTCAGGGGTCAAGACCAGGGCAACAGCCTGGGCCTGAGCACCAGCCTCCAGGTTGGGCCTGCCCTAGCTGAGGCCTGGGGCTGGGTGTGGGCAGCGGTGGCTGGGAGCGGATCTGGGGGCTCAGCGCCTCTGACCCTCCCTCCCACCCACGGAGGGGGGGAAGGGGGCGGGGCCTCAGGGCTGGAGCTCAGCTCCTCCCTCCGCTCCTCATTGGGTAACGTTGGGCTCCTCCCCTCGGAGTCTTGCTGTTCTCATCTGGGCAAGGGGTGCAGCCTTCACCACGGAGACCTGTTCTTCCCCAGCCCAGGCCAGGATGAGAGTCTGCAGCGCAGACATGCGGCCCTCCACGCACCCCCTCCCAACACCCCCGCACCAGTCCCGGCCTGACCGGGCTCTGCAGCCTCTGCAGGCTCCTTGGTAAACATAAGGGGTAGGAACAGAGTCAGGGGCTCAGAGGCTGGGACAATTCAAAAAATGGGGCAGGTGTGGGTGGAGGAGCTGTGACTTTTTGCTTTGCCAAGTGAGGGTATTTTTAAAAACAACAACAAGCACAAAGACATCAGGTACAGCCAAGGCGAGGCAGGGTCCTTGTCTTGGGCCCTTCCTCCAGCCCGGCAGGCTGTGGACCCGTTTGCTCCAGGCCACCTGGGATTCTGGACTGAGCTGCGGTTCCGATCTGAGGGCTGGGCTGTTTGGGGGATGCATGTGGGTACGGGGGTGTGTGTGCGCGTGTGCATGTGAGTGTGTGTGTGGAGTGGGTGTTGGGGGGGCAGGGGTAAAGGGCCTGGGCAGCCTCTCAGGCTCAGGGCAGGGCCAGTGCCCAGCCTGGGCCCCACCAAGTGAACCCTGGGGACTGCGTCCCCGCATAGATGGAGGCGGAGGGGAGAGGGGTGCCAGGCATTCCTCAGGCTGGGGAGAAAGGGGGCTTTGTTGCCTGAAATGGAGCCCCCCCCCCCCAGCCTCCTCGCATGCCGGAGGACTGTGCCAAAGATGGTGAGCCTGCTGTGGGGGGTGGGGGCTGAGCCTCTCCTGGAGCTTCTGCCCTACCTCACCAAGGCGCCTCCAGTCGGCTGCACCCTCCTCCCAGACACGGGCCAGACAGGTCCTTCAGGGGGTCGGGACACCCTCTGGGAGGGGGCTTGGCTGAGGGCAGATGTCCCAGGATGGGGGTCGAGGTGGTGGTGCCAGCCCTGAGGCACCCTGCCCCCACCCCCCGCAGGGTGCTCACGGGGTTTCATCCAGTCCTTACCACCACTGTGGAAGAAGGGTATGATTTGTCCCATTTTACAGACGGGTACACAGAGGGGAGGGCATGCGAGTTCACTGCAGAAGAGGAACTGGAAATCAGGCCCTCTGACCCCTGAGCTCGAGCCTCAGGGAGTCCTGCCCCCTCCTCCCTCAGAGACACCTGGGAGAAGGAGGAAGAACGTAGCTGTCCCCAAGCTGGGCCTCCCTTCCAGAATGCCTGTTCAGCATAGCCAGGTCTGTGGGGTTGGTCCTGGCTGCCACCTTCCAGAGTTCCAGGGATCCGACGACCCACAGCGTAGACCAGCGTGGCTCTCAGTAGGAGTTTAATAAGTGCTCATTGATGCTGCTGGGGGACGAGGCCTGCTCCTCTCTAGGCCTTGGTTCCCCTCTATGCCCTGAAGCTGCCTTCTCTGGCTCCAGCTGACTCTGCCTCCTTATCCCAGCCCAGGGTCCCCGGCAGGGCCTCCCGCATCTCACGGGCTGAAGGCGGCCATATCACTGTTCAGGGGACACAAGAGGAGGTCCTGCCTGTAGCCTCCCATCACAGCCTCTGCCCCAGATCTGAGAGAGGTGCAAGGCCTGGCAAGGGACTCTGACTGGTGGTGACCGCAGGGGCCAACGGCCTGACCTGCAGACCCAGCTGGGGGCGGTGGCAGGCCCTGGAATGGACAACCTCTTGCCATCTCCTCCCTCTGCTGTGGCTCACTTCAGACCGGTTAAAACACAAAGCGCCTTCCTTTGTCCCCAGCCCATGCTTAATAGGATTGGGCAGGAGTGGGAAGGGGGCCTCCTCGCCTTCCCCAGCCACAAAGGAGCCCTGTGACATCACGCTGCCCCCCCGCCGTGATGTCAGAGGCCACCACAATGGACCTTCGCAGACAGATGGCTGGGGATGGGGCGGTGGGGGATGGGAATGGGGACACCTGCAGCCTCCATGGCTCCGTCCTGGGAGCCGTTCTGAAGAGCCGGCTCTGAGGGCCAGGCAGGAGGGACTCTGGTCCCACAGGGGCGCGCCAATAAATCGGCTTTTCTTTTTGTAAGTCAACTCACACACACACACACACACACACACACACACACATTTTTTTTTTTTTTTTTTTTTTTTTACAAAAGGACAACACAATTTTAAAAAACATGCAAGTTGAGGTTTTTCTTGCCCACCTTGAAAACCACTGAGCCGTGCTCCCTGGTGCCCACCCTTAGGATAAAAATCAAATCCTCAGCAGGGCAACAAGGTCATCTACTTTCAGACCCCCGCCCACCCCTGTGGCCCACCCCGCGCTCACAGCTTCAGCTCCTGCCTCAGCTCCTGAGCCCAACACACTCCGTTCTCCCCCTACTACCCCGCCCTTCCAGTCAGCTCGGACACCACCTCCTCCAGGAAGCCTTCCCTGACCTGCCCTAGACTGGGTACCCCCCCACCCCCATTCCCATGCCCGGAAGCCACAGAATTGATCTTTCAGGCACTCTGGATGTTCCCCTTGGGCCTTTCTCCCCAGCAGGCCAGGGAGTCTGTGAGGGCACCACCTGGGTTCTCCCACCCCTGACCTTCCAATTACCATTGGTTGGTTCCTTCCTCAGATGGGTGGGGGCACCCCGGTGGGGATCCAGGGAGCCACAAAACAGACTTGTCCTCGCCCTCCTGGAACTGGCCACTGGCAGGAGGTGGGCATCCGTGACAGAGAGTTATCACATCATGGGAGCCCCTAGTTGCAATGGATCAGGAGTGTAGGAAAGAAATATGGTAGGGGGTCCAGGTCACCTGTAAGAAGGGGGATGGGGGTGGACACATGAGCCCAAAGGTCAGAGGAAGCCGGTGTGTCAGGCCAGGGGTGTGGGGAAGAGCTCCAGGCAATGGATGGCGTATAGTAGGCCCTGGAGAATGTTCTAGGCTCATTCATGCCCAAACCCATCAGGGAGGAACAGGTTTCTGGGGTGAGGTGCCGGGTTCGAAGCCTGACTCTGCCACTTGCTAGCTCTAGGGCTCTGGGAAAGCCCCTCCCTTCTCCATGTCTCGTGTCTCGTGGTGGGGTGACTGAATAAATTATTATCCCAATGGGGACAGAGAGCAAAGAGGAACACTACTGCTAGTTATAGAGGACAACCCATGTAAGTCGGGTTCCGGACAAATGGGGTACACAGTGCCCCCACCCCTGGGGTAGATAGTAACAGTTCCACTGCATAGTTCTTGAAGAAAGGAAGTTGAGCTGCTCAGAAGATGAACTGGGGACAGACAGACACACGTCTGAGGCCCATTGCATCTCCACTCATCCATGGGCTGAAGGTGGCCAGGGGAGAGAGCTGGGGTGGTTTTTTCCCAATTCAGGGAGAAGGAGTGGTTCTGGAGGTCTCTCAGAGGATGGGGAACTCCGGCTGGGTCTGGGAGGCTCAGGGCAGTTTTCACAGGCAGAGATAGGGAGGGGCTGTGGGGGTGGGGAGAGCTCAGATGGGGAAGCCTGGTAGGTTTGGGGTGCCAGACTGCACTGGCCGGTGCAGAGTCTGGGGGAGGTGGGCATAGCCGATGCGTCCTGGGGCTGGGGTGGGGTGGCGTGCATCTGTCTGCGCCCAGATGCTGGGGTTGATCTAACTGACCCTGAGGTCTGGTCCTTGGAGCGGGGGAGGCCCCCCTCCACCCAGCGGGAGACCTGGTCATGCAGCCGCCTCACTCTGCCAGACCAGTGTGGAAACTGCATCCGTCCATCCAGGCTGCGGAGGCCACTGGGGAATGTGATGAGGCTGCTGAAACGGGGCCCAGGCCCGGGGGAGAGAGGGGCCCCCATCCCTGTCAGGGCGGGATGCGGCCACAGTTTCCCAGAAACCGGGGTCTGGTTCTGCCGACAGAAACTGGCTGACAAGGGGTTGGATTGGGAAGCCAGACCCCGAGGGGCTGGAGCGGGGCCTGCTGCTGGGGACTGCCTGGGGAGAGAGCCGGGGCAGATTGTCGGGGGGCGGGCAGGAGCCCCTCTTCCTAGCTGGGACGGATTTCCAGCCCTCCACATTACAAATGGACAAACCGAGACCCAGAGACACTGCGGAACATGCCCAGGTTCCCCCAGGAAATTCAATAGGTGCCCAGTAGAGCCCCTGACTTCCTCTTCCCACCCTGCTTCCCAAGAACCCCTAAGACCCCCAAATGTCACTAAGCAGCAGGCGGTGGGACAAGAGGGCCCTTGTCTCATAATTCTGCTCTGTCACCTTCTGGCTGAGGGATCACGGTGCCGAGCCTCTGTGTTCCCCATCTCTAAAGTGGGGGGTAAATCCACGCTTGGCAGGGTCCTTGTGATCCTTCAGTAAGACAACGTGGGTCTCAGGCTTGGCACGCTGATCAGCACATAGTAGGTGTTCAGAAATCCTGATCCCTTCTCTTTTACTGCCTGTGTGGTTCCAGCCGGCCCACGGGAACTGTGACTGTCACACACGCCCCCCACCAACACTCCCCCCACCAACCCAACCTCTTTTTGGGATATTGAATAATCTGGCCCCAGATGGCTCCCCACTGGGTCCTAAGGCCCCTGTTCCCCTCATTCATTTGTTTATTGAGCATGTATTTATTGAGGGCCTGCTGGATGCTGGTCTCCGCTCTGGGGAGCCAGAGATCCGGGCATAAAGCTCGGCGTGGGTGAAGGCTCGGAGCCCCAGAGCCGGGAACCCCACGCTCATTTCCTCAACCTCTGTTCTAGCAGCATCTGCTCTGCCGCAGGCCCTGTCTTGGGCCCTGGGCCACAGCTGGAGGTGGGGTGGGTGGGAGGGCGGAGATCCTGCCCAGTCCTCCAGGATTGGCTAATTAATTAGGAAATCTGAGCCCCGTGCCCGGTGATACTGTTTTAACTTGCCACCTGGACTGGGAGCAGCTGAGAAGGAGGGCACCCCCCACCCAGCACCCTCCTAATTGCTGCCTTTACCCTCTTCGGGGCTTCGCTGGGTGTATCAAAGGTCTGCCAAGGCCCCTGCAGCTCAGAGCGGGGGGAAGGCAGCGGGCTGAGAGCCCACTTCCCAGCTGCGACAACTGAGGTCGAAGATCAAGGCTCTGCTTGGGGTGGGGATGAGAGCAGGGCTGGCATCATAGGGCTGCTCATGCCATGACAGCCAGGGGCTAGGGGGTGTTGGAATCAGAGTGTGGCTTGTCCTGGTTCGGTGGGGGAGACTCAGGCCCTACCCTCAGAGGTCTGGAGTATGGAGGCCAGGGACAGGCTCTTCTGGGGGCCCCTTCTTTCCACCTGACCTGGCAGACTCCCGCTTGTGGTTCAGCTTGGGTGGCTTCTCATCTTCCAGGAAGCCCATCTGAACCTTTCAGGCTAGATCAGGTGTCCCCTTCTGGTTCCCATACCCCTAACTCCTCTTCCTCTTAGCCTGGCTCCTGCTGTAGGCCTGCTCCTGCCTGCAGCCGAGAACTTTCTGAGGGAAGAGAGGGGCGGGATTCATCTTCATGGCTCCAGTGCCCAGCGCCCACCAAGGGAAAGGGGGAGGCAGCAAACCCATCTCCAGCCTCTCCTCCCTCTGCCCCAGTCTGAGTGCCTGGGGCATGGGGCACTGAGGTATTTGGAGATCCTGGGCAGGTTATGTGGCCTCAGTTTCCCCAGAACCAGTGCTTTCAGATTGTATCTAGGGAGGTGCGCAATGTGGCAGAGGTAGCGACAATGTCCTATCTTGGCAGTTGAGAGTGACAAACAGAAAAGCATTTTTTTTTTTAAGTCATCTCTATACCCAACGTGGGGCTCGAACTCACAACCCTGAAATCAAGAGTGGCAGGCTTCACTGACTGCACCAGCCAGGCACCCCCAGAAAAGTATTTTATTAGGGGCTCTGCGGCATGGGCTTGATTCCTGCCCCAGCCATGCATGTGCCGGTGACTCTGGCAAGTTTCTTGACTTCCCTGTGCCTCGGTATTCAAATCTATAAAATGGGATAACAGTGGAACCCACCTCAAAGGGTTGTTGTGACTATTAAACAAGTAGACACGAGCAAAGCACTGAGATTAGCGGTTGGTACCAGTAAATCCCACGTAAGTGTTTGCTGATACCTGATCTGGAATTCAAGCAACGTATCCCTTCTTCCCTGACTCTGTTTTCACTGATGATGTCAGCTTGGGTTACGGTAGTGTTTGCTGGGTTTCTGCACTGTAAAATTTGTTTCCCCCTCTTTCATTTTTTTTTTAACCCTTTCTGCAGTTCCTCTCTTTGGAAGGGTGTCCCCGGGTCCAGTTCACATTCCAAGCCTGGATCTGGAGGTGTGAATCTGCATGAATTATGCAGAACTCTTCTCCGAGGAAAATGTGTCTGGTGTCTCCTATTTCTTTATTTCTTCCACCACTATTTCTATCAGTTTGGACTTGTGGGTATGTATCTTACCGGGCTACAATTTATTTCTGTGCTATCTGTCCTGTTCACTCTGCTCCACGTTTGGCCATGGGGAATCTCTTTGAGGCCGGCTCCTGGGTCTGACATCCCCCCATTTATTTATTTGTTTTGAGCATTTCCTTACCTTCTATCCCTACAGGATGCTCCAGACTCATCCTGTACGTTCCCTGCCTCAGGCCTGGAATCAGCCACTTCTCTAAAGTCCCAGGTTCTTTCATTAGAGAGTGGTGCTTAGGAGCCAAGATCTGGGAGCCAGATGTGTTTATTGCTATGGGGGTGTCGCTGGCTCTAGGCCCTCTAGAGGGCAAAACTGGGTTTATTTTAATTAAAAAAAAAAAGAAGAAGAAGAAAGAAAAAAAGAAATAAAATGTCCCCTCTAGCCCATCATGGGGTCTGTTGGAGGCTCCAAACAGCTGCCCACTAGACTTTGAGCACAGATCCCAGTCTGCGGCTCAGAGGTCAGCGTCCTCGGAGGGCTTCATATCCATCAGGGCAAAGAGGGAGGGAGCCCATGAGACCATCTCCTATCCAGGCTCAGCCACTTCCCTGTGTCCACCTCTGCTCACCAGTGGGGAGGGACATCGGTAGCTGAGTTGCTTTGGGAATGGGGCTTGGGCCCCTCGAGTGCCCGGATTGCTGTGGGATTGCAGGCTTGCTCCCTGTCGGTGTTGATGGCAAGAGCCACAGCCCAGTAACAGAGCCAGGGTGGCCAACCAGGCAGGCCCAGCAAGGGTCAGGTCCCAGGAAAGCCTGACTCAGCCACAGTGCCTACCACACCCAGGCGGCCCAGCGCTAACGGAGGAAGGCCTGGCAAGCTGGTCCCCTGCTCTTTCTCCCTTCCCAACCCCAGCCCCACCCAACGCTGCATGGCTCCCTGATGCTCAGTGGGTCAGACCCAGACCTGGCTCCCCATGGAGGCCGCTTTCCTGCAGTGGCAGGGGGTCAGGCTTGTGACCCCCAAGCAAACCGACAGTTCTCACAAATTTGCCGCCCCACAGCTCCAGGCGGAGTCGGGAAGCGGGGGTTGTGGGCCTGCCCCTACCAGTGCCTTCTGTTTGGGGCACAGTCATCATGCCTTGCATCATGGCCCTGCTGAAAAACCTTCAGTGGCTCCCCACTGCCCTCAACTTAAAATCGCCACTCCTGGACCTGCCTGACAAGGCCCTGGAGAGCATTTCGGCCCCCCACATCACACCCTAACAACAGTGAAGTGTTTGGGGTTACCCCTCACACAACCATCTGGCTTCAAAACACTCCAGTTTCCTCTGCCTGCCCTGTCCTCTCCCACTGCTTCTCTGGTTAATTCCCACTTGTCCCTATAATCCCTACTTGGCTCAGCTCAGGGGCCACCTCCACCAGGAAGCCTTCCTTCTCTGCTCCAGATTGTCTCTGCTCACCTGGTTCATGTCCTTGGTCGCCTGTGGATGACCCCGTCCTAACATCACTATGAATGACCTCTGGCATGCAGGGGCTGCAGCATGGGATCACAGAGAAGCCTCAGGGTTTGAAATAAGGACTCTAGTTTCTCTCAAGCACTCTGCTCCTTCCTGCTATGTGACTTAGGCAAGTCACTGCCCATCTCTGAACCTCAATCTCCTCATCTGTGAGAAAGCATCCAACCGGGATTCCCGGCCCTGCTTTCAATTCTGGCCTCTACCTCTAACTTGCTACCTGGCCTTGGGCAAGCCCTGTTCCTGGGCCCAGTCTCAGTTTTCCTTTTCTGTGAAATGGGGCTGCTCACAAAAACTCAAGAGTACTGAGGTTCCAACAAGCCAAAACTTGTGAGAAGCTTTTATAAACCTCAGAGCCCTACACGGATGGTCGAAGAATCTATCTCAACAAGCCCCGCAGAGACGTGTGGGAGGGAGCTGGTGGCTGTTCTCATCGTTCTCCTGCCTCCCAGCCCTCCTGAAGTCTAGAGATCAAAGGTGACAGAGGCCTGTTGGCATGGAGGCCAGGCTTGGCAGGGCCTGCTCCCTGGCCCCCTGCCCCCCCCCCCCCCCCCCCCCCCTCCTACAGTTCCACGATGTGTGTGCCTTGGGCGCAAAGGTCCATTTAAGGGCTCAGGGTGAGCTCCCCACCCCCCACTTCCAACCCACAGGGCCTCTCTCCGGGCCCGCGGCTCCCCCAGAGACTCAAAACCAAGAAGAGTTTGAATCATCTGCAACTTTATTCCAGAGCAGAAATAAGTCATTTCCTAGCAATAAATATAAAAAAAATAATAATAAATTAAGTTTCGAAAAAAAAATACCGAACAAAAACAAAATCAGTAACACTGACAGACTAGTGAATGTCTAAAGGGGAGGAAGACCGGATGGACCCGCCCCCAGCCTGGGAATGTGTTGACAACAGGCCACCGTCTGCCCCCCCAGCCCTGGCCGGGCCCCCTGCCACACACACACATACTTCCCACAAAGTACAAAATAGATATTTAAAAAAAAACCTCAACACAACCAAGCATCCTGCGAGGGCCCCGGGGGAGCACGATTCGGCCCGCTGGGGCTGAGGACAGGGCCTGGGGGGCTGAGGAAGGCACCAGAGAGACCGGGGAGCCACTTTGGGTCTTGCCCAGCTGAGTTTGCTGGCTGTCCTCTTCTCTTTTGGCGGTGGGGCCGGAGGCACCCTGTTCACATAGCCACAGGCCAACCCCTCCACGTCCCAAGACGGCGAAAGGGAGGTCCATTTGGAAATGTCCTGTGTTGTTTGTCCAAATGCTTTGGTGGGGCTCCTGCCTCAGGGGATGCCGGGAACACGGCAGCACCTCCTAAGTGCTTGGCAGTCTGTCCTTTGTAGACGAAGAGGCCCCCAGCTTGGGGTCCCTGAGCATCTCCCCAGTTTAGGCCTAGCTGTTGTCCAAGACCCCCCCCCCCCCAGCAGAGGCCTTAGGATGCCATCAATAAGGAATAGCTAGAAATAAATAAGGTCCCTGGTGGCCCAGCACAGAGCTGGCAGGAAGGCCACTCCGTTTCTTCAAGTATTCTTGGCCAAGGGGGTTCGTGGCCTGCCGGGGCTCAGATGGGGATCCCCACTGTGTTCACCTGGTCCTTGAGTCCCAGCAGGCTGTAGGCGATGCGTTTCTGGTGGCCGGGCAGCCGCACCCCAATCCTCTTGATGTCACTGTCGGGGAGGGAGAGAGGGAGTTAGAGGCTGGCTGGGGAGAGGTGAGGGAGAATGGGGGGGTGTGGGGAGGGTGGGCAGAGGCACAATGCCAGGATCCACACCCTGAAGGCTTGCTAACATCGACACAGTTCAGAAAGTGACTAAAGCACCCACTCTGTGAGAAGTTCTCCTGTCCCCCATGCAATCTGCACCACTATCTGTGAAGCAGGTGCTCTTTCCACCGCTATTTTCCCAGAGCTGAACACTGGAGGCTCAGAGAGGTAAAGCAACGTGTCCAAAGTCACACAGCCAGGAGATGGAGGAGCTGGAAATCGAAGGAGCTGTGAACAAATGCCTTCAGGAGAAGGCATCCAGCCTGGTCTGTCCTCACTGTTCCCAGTTAAGGCCTCCTCCCTAGGGCAGCACAGATGCCATCACCGGGTCCAGGGGAACGGAAGCAGGGACCCTCTAGCACTGCTGCTCACAGCTCTTCCCAGTCCCCACTTTAATCCACTCCTATTCCCTCCGAGTACCTATGGCTGACAACCGAGAAAGAACTCAGGAAACACTCTGCATGGGGACCTCAAGGGTTCAAGTTCTGTTTGCAGGCTGCTAAGGACAGGAGCTTGCAGCCCCCAATCAGGTGACCAGGTCACCTGGGGCAGGTGTTCTCCCTTTAGGAACCTCAATTTCCTCATCTATGAAACGGGTTGAGTACCTAACTGGAGGGCGGGAGACCCCCCAGAAACAGGTGGCAGAGAGGGACAGTGGCCTCGGTGCCGGATGGGGAGATGTGCCCAGGGGCCCACAGCCCTCTCCTGCCCCCCTCTCCGTGCCCCGCCCTGTCCCCTTGTAAAACCACTTATGCTCCCAGGAGCCCTGGAGCAGGACGTTTACTGCTCACTCTGGGACTTTTCTCCTCCAGCACCCTCACCCACCAGCCCAAACCCATGAAAACACCCCGGTTTTTATGGGCCGTCTCCTGGCTATAAACGAGACTAATTATACGGTAGGAGCTCCTGTTTGCAATTCCGGAGACATGACTTTCCCACAGGCTCTGGGAGCCCTCAGAGAGGTGCTGGGCAGGGAAAGGCAGCCCCGGGTGCGTGGGGAGGGTGGCTGAGGGACCCCCAGGAGGGGCTGGCTGCCCCTGCCACAGCAGGAAGGCCAGACGTCAGACACCAGGGAGAACTTCCTAACCCACCCCTGCAAGCCATTCTAACCAAGACAGCTGGGCCCCCTGAAAAAGCAGTGCTGTTTCCCCCACACCTGCAGGTCTCCAAGTGTGGCTCCCAGGGAAACACTCGGATCCCTGGGGAAGGAGGCACTTCCCGAAAAGGCAGGATCCTGGACCCAAGTCTGGACTCACTGACCTCGAAGTTCTGAAGGTGGGGCAGCGAGTCTGCATCTTATTGGGTCCCAAAGACCCTGATGTCTGATTTAAGAACCAATGGGTTAAGTGAATGCCAGGAGGGAAACAGCAGAGACCTAGTCCCCTGGGCTCCAGGATAGGCCCGGCACACAGCAGGTCCTCAGGATTTATCTGCTGAATGACTGATGGCTGCTTTAGTGAACATGGGGCCACGGCCCAGGCTGCCTTGGGCCCTTCCTCCATACTGGTGTAGTTAATCCCATGGGGGTGGGAGCCAAGATTGCTCCTGAGGCCCATCGAGGAAGCAAAACCCCTGGGCTGGGAGGCAAGAAGCCCATTCTAGTCCTGGACTTCATCAAAGCCTTGGGCAGGTCCTGTCCTGTTACTCGGCCTCAGTTTCTGCATATCTAAAATGGGAAGCTTTGCTCAGGTGCTCCCGGGCCATGTACCCCAGGCTCCAGTCTTTTTCACACATGAGAGACCCTGACCCCTTCCACGCCACATCTGCTTACCACAGAGGCACACAAGATGAGTCACGGACTGTCCCAAGACTGTTCCTGCCCCAGCCTCAGTTTCCCTCTTACCACTCCCAGACACACGACCGAGGCTACGTTTCTCCCGAGCACTCTCCATGCCTGCCCTGGTTCAGGGAAATTCAAAGGAGCACCTGCTGTGTACTGGCCCTGGGCACAAGCGGTGAGAGAGGGCTCCTAGAGCCTCCCACAACAATGATTCATTCCCTTGGCAAACAGGGCATGAGGACCAAGTCTATGCTGAGGGCACTCGGCGACCATAAGCCCCATTGGCCTGGGCTCCCCTCCCAGAAAGCCGTGTTGCATCCCTCCAGACACTGGACGGGACCTCTTGCTAGACTGAGCATTTTTCTGGGCTACAGTATCTACCGTTTCCTTAGCTCCCCAAAAGACATGCAGAGCCACCAGTCTAGCTGGAAACTGTAGCAACTCCAAAATAACATGGTGAACGCTCAATCTGAGAAAAGGTGGCAAGCAGCCGGCCCCTGGGGAGCGACGGGAGCGGGGGATGGGGGGAGCGCTGAAGCCTAAACCTTGACCTGACCCCATCGGCGAAAGTGCCAAGTTCTGAGACCAACTCCTTGCCTCCCACTGGGACTCACGGCCTGTGTAGAAACAGCCTTTGGGGTAAAAAAAAAAAAAAAAAAAGTGCTCTAAGATTCCCCATTCATTTCACTTATTTGAAATAAAGAAGGAGGCAGTGGTGGTGAGTCACGCAGGCCCCAGCTCCGAGCGCCACCGAGCTCCGAGCTGGTAGGAGGTGGAGGGAGTGTGGAATGACTTCCTGCCTTTATTCAGGCCTTTCAAAACACAGTGCACATGCACACACACACAACCTCCATCCATCCAAGACAGCCCTGTCCCTGCTCGTGGGAAAGGAATTGGCCGAGGAGCACCCCGGGCTATTTCGGGAAGCTTCTAAGAACATGTGTTTCCTGTAAGCCCTTCTCCTTGCCCTCCGCTCGGCTCACCCACAAGAGTAGCTGTGCTGTCCCTGGTGGGAGCCCCTGGAGGGGCCAAGGGGCTGTTCCAGGTTCCCAGGCAAAAGGAGGCGGGTGCAGGAACCCTGGCCTTTGCCTACAGGCTGCGAGCTGAGAGCAAGGGGTCGAGGAGAGCGACATGGGTTAGACCCCTACTGTGTACCAGGCATGTCCCCTGCACTCACCTATCCACTCTGCACAGCAGGGAACTGGGGACCAAGGCCCAAAGATGGAACCTAATCTGATTACGGTCTCCTGCTAGGACATGGCAGACGTGGGACTTGAAGCTAAGCACAACTTGCAGAGCTCGAGCCTGGGACCCTGCTGCTGGCTGGAGACAGAAGATATCCTGGGATCCATCTCCCTCTGGCTCACTCTGTCCCTGTCTGACTCCCCGTCCCCGGGGAGGAGACACAGCCCAGTCTACGAAGCTCTGACCGGCAATCACCAGCCAGCTGAGTGGTCTTGAGAGGCCCTGGAGAATGTTCCTGCATTCAGGCCCAGATCCCAGAACTTCTGTAACCCAGAACTGTGGGAGGCCTGGGTGGACCCTTCCATGTGATTCCCAAAACCTCCCAGCCCCAGGGCCCATTCCGGCCCTGACCTTGGACCCTAAACAAGCTGGGCTTTTGGGACTTGACACTATTTTTAGAGGCACAAAAGGCTAAGGGGATCGTGTCTTCTCCCACCAGGGATGGGAAGAGAGGTCCTTGCCAAGGCCATGCCGGGAAAGGTCCCTGACATTGGAGGGGAGAGCAGGGCTCCCACAGGGCAGCCTGACAACCATGTGGGGAGAGGTCCCTGGGAGAGGAGGGGCTATGACACTCTCTCCTAGGCAATAGCCAGGAAGTCCAAGGGCTCTGCCCACTTCTCTTCAGCATCCCAGAGAGACATGCAGCCCCTTAACGGCTGTGTGACTTTAGGCAGGTAACGTACTCTCTAGGCCTTGGTTTCTCCACTAATGACCTCTGTGGTCCCTGATCTCTGGGCCCTCACTGACCAGCGCTGGAACCCTACTGGGCCCCAAGTGGCCATGGGCCCCTGAGCAAGTCCCTGCACCTCTCCCTCCCATCCCCCGGTGGGGAGATGGACGAGCCCCAACGGCCAAATTATCCTGAGGTCTGACTCACAGGTGCTGGGACTCACAGCTGGCACACAGTCAGCCCACAGTCAACACTGCTCTGATTATGACAGTGATTATATTTTCCCATTCTGGAAAAAAGATGCAGAAACAGCGGGGAGCCAGGCTGGAGTGCCCAGAATTCCTGGCGGCTGGTCTAGCTCTGCCCTTCCTGGGAAACCCGTCTGCCCCCCAACGGGAGAGGAGAGTGAAGGGGAGGAGGGGCGTGGTGGGCAGGTGGGGAGAAGGCGGGGCCGGACTCACTCATTGGTCATCTGCACCACCTTCTCGATGGCCGTGTAGCCCGCCGCCAGGAAGTGCTCTGTGTACTGCTGCATCTTGATGGACTCGAGCCACTCGGACACCGTGCGGAAGGGCACCCCCTCGGAGCCGCTGGTGCTGGGGAGCCGGATGGACACCCTGAAACGGGGGTCACCACTTGCAGGTGAGCGGCGGTGGCGTGGAGCCCCCCACGCCGCTCCCTAACCTGGGCAATTCTCCCAACTGCCCTGGGCCTCAGTTTCCTTATCTGGACAACAGAGAAGCCTGGTCGGGTAGGGTTCAGGGTGCCGGGCGGGCATGTTGTAAGCCCTGGTTGTTTACAGCTCCTGTTGGGCCCCTCCCCAACCCCCGCCAACACCAGCACCAATAACCACAAAATAACAAAATGTTCAGATTCAGGTTCCTGGAGGCACAGCCCCAGCCTGGCAAGCTGCCAGCACATAAAATACTTAATCGCCCCGTCTCAGCTTCCTCATCAACAAAAGGCAGGTAATTATAGGACCCATCTCATCGGTCGTCCGAATGAGTTAAAACATGTTCAGCGCTGAGCGCAGGGCCCAACGCATTTCTCACATATGTCAACTGCGTCTCTTAGTCTCACCCGAGCCCCCGTACAGGGTAAGAGCCCAGGCGGAAGTCCCGAGCCCCCAGCGCCCCGGCCCTGGCCGGCCACTACACAGAAGCGGCTCAGGGGTAGAGCTGGGCTGGGGGGGGGCGGGCAAGCCCAGGGGCTATGGCACTAACCGGGGGTCAAAGTCAGCCAGGGTCTTGAGGGAGTCGGGAGCCCGGATGAGCTTGTCGAGGATGCTGACGATGTCGGCGAACTTGGGGCGGCGGGCGCGTTCCTGCTGCCAGCACTGCATCATGAGCTGGTAGATGGCGGAGGGACAGTCCATGGGCGTGGGCAGCCGGAAGCCGTCGTTGATGGCTTTCATCACCTGGGGAGGCCGGAGGGTCAGCGGCGCCCCGCGTGGCCGCCAAAGCCCCGCCAGCTCCCTGGGGAGGCCCACACGGGCAGCTGGGCACAGGAGGGAAGGGGAGCCCCAGACACAGAGGGGACGAGCACTCTTTCTTGAGCCCAACGTGCAAGTGTCAGAGACACAGAAAGGCGGATGCTGAGGAGGCTGTCTCCAGAGTTCCACAGAGGCAGGGGCTCCTGACCCTGCTCCCTCAGGGGCACCCCAGGGCAGCAGCCACACTGCATGCCCTCCTGCCAGCATCCCTCCAGCCTCGGGACATCTACACCAGCCACTCCCTCCAGCAAGCGCCCTCTTCCCGCTCCGGGTCTTCCCCCTGCTCCCACGAGGCTCCTTAGTCTCCAGCCCGGCAAGCACACTCACACACCCCATGCACGCACACAGGCACACGCAGGTGTGTGCACACAGGAAGGCACCCGCTCTCCCCACTACCCATTTCCATGTCCCTCCACCGACCGGAAGCAGGGACCGGCTCCGCAGCCCCACACAAGACCTGGCTCACAGTAGACCCTCGATAAACATGGACTGGATGTACCAGAGGAAAGTAAGCCCCCAAAACTCTTCTCTACCTGGCTGCCGGGGTACGGAAAGGAGTTGAGGTCTCCAGTTCAGGGCAGGGTAGGGCCGGGCAGGGCACGGGGACCTACCTCATGGTTCGACAGCTCCCAGTAGGGCCGTTCGCCGTAGGTCATCACCTCCCACATGACGATGCCGTAGCTCCACACGTCGCTGGCGGACGTGAACTTGCGGTAGGAAATGGCCTCCGGGGCTGTCCAGCGGATCGGAATCTTGCCACCCTGCAGGGGACCCCAGCCCTGTAACCACTGGCCCTCCAGCCAGCCTCCCCTTGTTCGTGAGGCCTTGGGGTGTTCCCACCCACGGAGCCCACGCCCAGGGGGCACAGCATGGAGGCCACTTCTCCCCCAGCAGCCACAGCCGCCCGAGTGCTTACGCTGGTGGTATAGGTGGCCTCGGGGTCGTCCTCCAGCACGCGGGACAGGCCGAAGTCGGACACCTTGCAGACCAGGTTGCTGTTGACCAGGATGTTACGGGCGGCCAGGTCGCGGTGGACGTAGTTCATGTTGGCCAGGTACTTCATGCCGGCCGCGATCCCCCGCAGCATGCCCACCAGCTGCAGCACGCTGAACTCGCCGTCCTTCTCCTGCGGAGCACAGGCCCTCAGCCAGCGCCCCCCGCTGCCGGCCCCGAATCCCCCAGTGCACCCCGGGCAACCCTGGGCCCCCACCAGCCCCGACCCACAGCCTCACCCGAAGGAACTTGTCCAAGGCCCCGTTCTCCATGTACTCAGTGATAATCATCATGGGCTTGTCTGCAGAGGGCAGCACAGGTGTGAGGGGAGGGGGCGGCCAGAGGTGTAGACGGGGCAGGGAGGGCACAGCTATGGACGGAGCCCCTGTATGGTGGCCTAAGTGTACAACCCCTCTTTACCCCGACTCTGGGTGGGCAGATCCTGGGGGGGGGGGGGGGGGGACGGGATTTCCCGCATCCCCCCCACCCTGGTCCCCTCCCCAACCCCGGGGGCCAGTGCTCACATTTGGAGACGACGCCCTCCAGGCGGATGATGTTGTGGTGGCTGAACTGGCCCATGATGCTGGCCTCGCTGAGGAAGTCTACCCGCTGCTTCTCCGTGTAGCCGGCTTTCAGTGTCTTGATGGCCACGGGCACCTCCTTCTTCCCCGAAGCCTTCAGCGTTCCCTTATACACCTCCCCAAACTCTCCTGTGGGAACACAAGGAGGGAGTCAGCCTGGCCACGGGGCACTGCCAACTGGCCCCAGGCCCCTCCGCGGGGCGCCGCGCTCACCTGCCCCAATGACCTTCTGCCTCGTGACACAGGAGGGATGGATCTCGGTGGTGAACTTGAGCACCGCCTGGTTGGGGTCCTCGTACGTGTGGGGGTCCACATAGGTCTTTAAGGGCTTCAGTTGTTCTGCAGTGGAAAAAGAGAGGCAGGGGCACAGTTTGGTGAGGGGTCCGTGGGGGGGGGGGGGGGCCACGGGGTTTCCCGCGGGGCCCCCCCCCCTGCCCCCCCCCGGGCCCCGGGGCCCCCCCCCGCCGCCCCCTCCCCCCCCCAGGGGCGGGGGGGGGTGCTGTGGGACCAGCAGGGCAGGGTGCGGACGGGCCCAGGAGGCCACTGCATCTCACCTGACTTGGAGAAGTAAACGTCCTCTGAGGACTGGCGGGTCCGCAGGCTCCTCCTCCTAAGAGAACCCCACAGGGAAACAAACACAGGGGAGGTCAGTGGCTTGCTCTGGCCACAAGCCTCCTGATGCCCCCACCCTCCAGTCCTAAGCAGGGGCTTGGTGCGCTGGGCACTCCGCTCAGCAGGCAGAGGGCGCACGGAAGGCAGTGGGAGAGGCAGGGAGGAAATGAGCCAGCAGGACTCCCTCCTTGGGATCAACGCCCCGTAATGGCCCCGTAAGTGGCCATAATGAGGGCTTTCCTCATTAGAGCTCCCAGAGCTTCCTGCCTGCGTGACCAGAGGAAGTGTGGACACACCGTTATTAACAAAAGCAAAGACGATGACGGCCGTGTCCCGAGCCCCCACGGCATGCCAGGCGCTGGGCTGGGGACCTGACAGCTCACCGCATCTTCCCAGGTCCCGGGGAGGCAGGGATTAGATTTGCCATCAGCCCCGTTTTCCAGACAGGAAACCGAGATTCCCGCCCCTGAGTCCCACCTCAGCCCTTGGGGAACCCGGCGTGGGCAATGACAGACCTGCGATGGATGAAGAAGCCGATTCCCGCCAGCACCACAAGCAAGACCACGCCAACGGCCACACCGCCAATCACCGCCATGTTGCCAGATCCTTCTGTGGCTGTGGGGGAGAACAGCTCATCAGCTGGGAGCCCCCCCACCCTCCAAATCATGGCAATGCCCCTTCTACACCCAAGGGCCACTTTAGGGACATGTGCTGGATGCCTTTACTCGTGATGGTTCGTGAGAATATTTATTCCCATTTCATAGATGACAAATGACAAGTCTTCCCTAGGGAATACGGCAGGAACCGCCAGGTGTGTGGGAGTCTTTCCACGACACAGGATTTGAACTGGGTCTGCCAATGCTGGACCCCATGTCCTTCCTTCTCGACACTGCCCTTTAGGCATGTCCCTGGGTCCCTCCCCAGACTTGGAGCTGATCCCCGCCAGGCTCTCCTAGGCCCTGGCTGACCAGGACGGGGGGGGGGGGCATTTCTAAGTTCTTTGACTCACTTCCTCCTCCCCCACGTCCCGGCTGTCCTGTTTCAGGGCCCCAGCCCACCTCACGCCCGGCTGCCCAACTCACACAACGTCTGGAACTCATGAACCTTGCTGCCGGTTCCCTGCCCCTCCTGCGTCAGCGCCTGCACCTGCACCAGGTAGACGGTGTCCGGAGCCAGGTCATCCAGGGTCACGGAGAAGCCCTCGGTGCGGCGCACATTGTAGCTGTTGGAGTCCCCCTGTGGGTGAGGGCGGTGGGGGGGGGGGGGGCATCAGCTTGGCCCACCAGAGACCACCCCCAGCTGAGCCTAGCAAAGCAGGTCACTAATGTTAGCAGGCTCGATGCTTTTTTTTTTAAGATTTTATTTACTTATATATCTATACTTCAAAGATTTTATTTATAGTGGTGCCTGGTTGGCTCCGTCCTTAAGCCTCTGCCTTCAGCTCAGATCAAGATCCCAGGGTCCTGGGATCAAGCCCCACGTTGGGCTCCTTACGCCACGGGAGGCCTGCTTCTCTCTCTCCGGCTTCCCCTGCCTGTGTTCCCTCTCTCGCTATTTCTCTCTGTCAAATAAATAAATAAAATCTTTTAAAAATGTATTTTATTTATTTATTTGAGAGAGGGCATGAGCACAAGCACAGGGAGGGACAAAGGGAGAAAAAGACCCCCTGCTGAGCGGGAGCCCAGGGCAACGTGGGCTCGATCCCATAATCCTGAGACCGTGACCTGAGCTGACCATCTGACCTGAGTCAGATGCTCCACTGACTGAGCCACTAGGGCACCCCCTGATGCTCTTCTAACCATGGAGGAAACAGAGGCTCAGAGAAATGAAGTGAGTCGCTCAAAATTCCAGCCAGCAAGGGCATGACCCAAGGCATGAACCCGGGTGTGTCTGATCGCCTGACTCGTCCCCCAACCCTGACTATCTCTTCTGGGGACTCCAGAACACTCCGTCTTCTCTGCCACCACTCTCTGCTGTGCTGGCCTAGGAAAGGGGACTCTCGGAAGACCCCAGACCTCGGTGTCCTCATCAGCAGAATGCGGTAAGCCATCTACATGACCAGTCTGGTCCCCTGCTTCCGGCCTGGCCAGGGTCTGCCCTGACCCTGGAGTTACCTTCTTGCGGTAGGTGACCTCATACTTCCACACGCGGCTCTGCTGTGGCGGGGGGATGCTCCAGGACACGCTCAGCGAGGTGGTGCTGCGGTCCTCCAGCTTCACCTTGGGGGGCTCTGGGCAGGACAGCGGATGGGGGAGGACCGTGAGGAGGCACGGCAGGGGCAGCTGCGGGGCGTGTGGGCGAGCGCCCCTAGACCCGGCCCCACCTACAGCCCGGGCTCTCCAGATCCCAAGCCGGGATTCTTCCGGCTCTGTCGCACAGAGCCACAGGCCTGGGACCCCGCGGGCTGGCCCATCGGGGGCGCCCTCTGAGTATTCATGAGCGCGGACGTAATAAAACCCAAGCAACAGCTGACTCTTGGTATATCCTGTCTGGGACCGGTACTGTCCTAGGAGGCTTCTACACGGTAATTTACTGCATCCTCTCGAGAGCCCTATCACGACTCCCATTTGACAGGTGAGGAAAGTAAGAGAGGCCGCAGAGCTCAGTCAGAGGTAAACCCACGGCCTGCTGCTTTTAACCATGGGCTGCCGCCTCCCTCTGGACACAGCCAAGCCCTGGGTGGCCGTCCCGCTGACGCCCGGCCCTCACCTGTCTGGTTGATGCTGACGCTGGCGGTGCGGAAGCTGCGGCTGGCCACCAGGCCCGAGACCCCATTGCGGGCCTCCACCGCGAAGGTGTAGTTCATGTGCGGTTCGAGGTCACTGACGGTCACACTGGTGCGGGTCAGTGCGTGCGGCGGCTCCGAGTACCGCACGCTGGCCTCGCAGGGCCCGCACTCACCCGACTCAGGCCAGCACTGCTCACAGGTGACGCTGTAGGTGAGGTCATCCCGGCCCCCGCTGTCCTGGGGGGGGTGTCCAGCGCAGCTCCACTTTGGCGCCCATGCCCACGGCCGTGAGGTAGTGCGGGGCAGAGGGCGGGCCTGTGTGGAGGGCAGAGGCCAGAGTTAGAGCCGGGTAGCCTGCATATATCGAGCAGCATGCCACATTCCCCCCACACCTCCTCCCAGACGCCCTCCCTGACCCACGGCAAGACTCACGCGTGCAGGGCATGGACAGCAGGTCCTGCGGGGCCCGGAAGTAGCCTTCCTCACACTCACAGAAGGTGGCGCCCTCGGGGGCCAGCACCGTGTGCACAGGGCACTCCAAACAGGGGCTCTCGGACGCCTCGGACTTGAAGAATCCCGGCGAGCAGGCTGGAGGACAGAGGGATGGACATCAGTTCAACCATGTCTCACCCAAAGCGACTGTTCTGGTGGGATCTCATCGTGGGACCCCACGCAGGCTGCCAAACCTCTGGGGGCCTATTTTCTCATTGGTCATTGGTCAACCAGGTCGTGATGACGAAGTACACGGCCAGCACCCAGAGCTGGGCACCCAGGAAGTGCCTCACCCCGTGCTCCAAACTCTGCACACGTGCCACTGGCCCCCACCAGGGCCATGCCTGAGCCTGGTGCTCCAGGCTCCATCTCACCCCAGGACCCCACCTCACGCCTGCCTCATCCCCTTTAATCCCTGCGGGGCAGCCCGAGGGGTCCCCATCTCGGCTTCCAGTCGCCCAGGGCAGGAACTGTACCTTCACCGCGGGCCTTTGTTGACCGATGGTCACCACAGCCTCAGCCCAGCGGCCAGGCACGCCCACTCAGGATTTCACCCCTGCGGGTGTCCCCTTCACCCCAGGACCCGGCTGCCTTCCTGTTCCGGGGCTGGGCCACCAGGAAGCAGGCCAGGCCAGGCCCCCAGCATCTTCTGTGGAGCTGCTCCCAGGACCGAGTCATTTCCGCCACTCACAAGGGCAGCCAGGAAGCAGCTTTTCCTCCCCCGGTGGAAGGTCCTGTCCGGGCCGGGCCGGGCCGGCTAGGGGCTCAGGCACCTGACTCCAGAGGCTTCTTCCTCCCACCACCCTATCCTGCCCCTGCCCCAAGCCCCTTCCTGGCTTCGCAGGCAGGAAGCTGCCCAGACACAGGGCCCACGGTGCAGGGCTGTTCAGGGCTTGGGCAGCGGCCGAATGGCCAGAGTGGGGGGTGGGATCACCCTAGGGGACCTCTTCTGTAACCCCATCACTACTGTACCCGCCTCCATCTTGTTCTTGGACAGCGTCCTGTGACACCTCAGGATATCACTCTGCGGCATGGACCCTGAGATGAGCCAAAGCCCCTGAGCTCGGGGAGTGGGAGCGCATGACTATGTCTGCCATAAAGGGGTAGGTGAGAGCTAAGGAGGGCTGAGGAAACACGGTGGGATATTTCAGCTGAGGCTTAGAGGCCGAGTAGGAGTTCGGCAGGGCAGAAATGTTGGAAGTAATGTTGGAGGTAAGAAACAGCAAGACTCACACAGAAAGTATGAGTGGCCTTCTGGCCATAAACGGGGAGAGCAGGAGACAAGAAGGCCGAGAGGTTTCCAGGGACCAGACTGTATGAGGCCTTTAATGCCAGGCCAGGGAGCCAGGACTTTACCCAGGGGCGATGAGAGCCACTGGAGGACTGAAGGTTTGAGGCAGAGCCAAAAGGCAGTTAGATCCACGCTGTCGAGAAAATTCTCGGACAAAATCTCCCTCCTTGTCCAGGTCTCTGTGTGAGCGGAGGTGGGGAGCAGGACTGGGAGTCAGGGGACAGGACTCCAAGGACAGCTTGGCAGCTGCTCTCGCCCACCGTGAGTGAGAAGCCTGTCCCACCACGTGCCGCCGCCAGCTCAGAACCGCAGCAGAGGCCCTGAGGGCGCTCGCCCAGGACAGAGGGGGCCTGGGACCCACTCCTGCTCTGTGCAGCGACACAAACAGTGACCGCTGCTGATGAGGGACCTATGATGTGCAGCTCCCGGACCACACACCTGACGTTCGTTCAGTCCGCACAACAAGCTCATCAGACGAGAACACAGTATCATTCATTCCACTTCGGAGCGGAGGAACCCGAGGCCCAGAGAGGCAAGGCCACTTACCCAAGGTCAACAAGCTCCCAGGACACGAAACCAAAACCTAAACCCAGGACGCCTGACTCTGAGCCCCTCTCCTCCCACAGGCACCTCGCTTTGGAGCAGAGAGAAACCAACGTTCTGATACAAGCCTGAAGAGACCGGAGAGGAGTCCTGCCCCACTTGAACAGCCTGAAGATCCCAAGACTAATTTCAGAGCAGCCGGGGGTGGGGGGGGCTGCGCCTCCCGACGTAGGTCTTTCTAACACGGCACGTTCACAGGCTATGCGAAGAAATGTTAGGATCAACTCCACAGCATTGGCTGAGGAACCAAATCTCCTGCTGTCCCGCAGCAACCCACGTGTATTTTTTTTTAAGATTTTAATTTTAAGTAACCTCTGTCCCAATGTGGGGCTCGAATTCACAACCCCGAGATCTAGAGTCATGTGCTCCACCGACTGATCCAGCCAGGCGCCCCTCCCGTGTAGTCTGCATTCCTCGTTATGTATCTGTCACGTTACAAAAATAGCTCTTTCCCCCCGCATCTTCAAGTAAAAATGAGACTCCAGAGAGCCAGGCCATTTTACCTTGGGATTTCAACTCCCCCGAGTGCCCTGACTTGGCCCTAGAGAGGCCCGTGTATACCCCAGGTAAGGACGGACTCCAGCTGTCCAGGCCCAGTGGAGTCAGGGTGCTTGGGGGGAACCCCCAGAATCACCTTCCAGCCCAGGCTGGGGAGGGGACCTTAAGCCCCCACAGCTCGGGCTTGGTTCTAAAGGAAGGCATTAGCTGGGGGTGCCTGGGTGGCTCAGTCATTGAGGGTCTGCCTTCAGCTCAGGTTAGGATCACGGGGTCCTGGGATCAAGCCCCCCCTGCTTAGCAGAGAGCCTGCTTCTTCGCACTCTCCCTCTGTGTTCTCTCTCAAATAAATAAATAAAAATCTTAAAAAAAAAAAAAAGGTGTTAGCCACCTGCAACCCCCCACAAAGCTGTGCCCCCCACGAGGCCAGCCCCCCAATCCTACGCCAAGAGGAGGAAGGAAGGTGGGGTGGGGGAAGAGTCAGGTTCCATGCTTTGGACCCAGAGCCCGGGGGTGGCCTGACTGCTGCCGGCAGGAAAGAGGGAATTTGGAGAGATTTCCGCTGCGGATATGCCAGATAATACAGCGGACAGGCCCCGTCAACAGGCATGTGCTTGCCTGACGAGAAGGTGCTGCCCCCTCCTCCAGCAGCACAACCACGAGGGGCTGTCCCCGGGGCCCTGCCACAGTGGGCCAGCACTCGGGGGCCCCGGAGTTCACGGTGAGGACACCAGCAAGCCCCTGCATCTTTCTGACCTTGCCTGGCTGGATCTGCTGGCATTCTGGGCACATGTCAGGTGCTCACACACACCCAAACCCACCCACGTGCACAAAATACCCACGGTCCCCTAGCCGACTGGGGGACTCCTATGCAGCCTTCAATGCCCTGCTCAAGCTCTTCTCCACGGGCGCTCCGGGACTGCCCAATTTCTGGCCCTCTTCTGCCCCCGGGGGGGGGCATCTGTTACTCAACCTTATGTTTACCAAACAGAAACGGAGCACTTCCTACGTGTCTGGCACCATGTGGGATATGATGGTGAGGCAGATAACACCCATTTCTGCTTCGGGGAAGTTCACAGCCCGGCTTTCGGGCTCCCTTTGAAAGGACTCCTGCTGCTAGGAGAGCCTTCTGCAACTGGCAGCAGGCACGGCCCCGTCTCTCTGCGGCCCATGGCTCAGCACAGGGTTGGGCACGCAACTGAATGAGTGAATGAATGAATTAATGAATGAAGGTATGAGTCAACGGCTAAATCTAGGATCTGCAGATTAAACGTTCACCCCAGGAGCGAGTGTCACAGCGTCCTGAGGGACCCTGAGGGGACAGCACCCCAGGACGTCCCCCGCCCCGCACCAGAGCCTGGCCTCTGCGCACCTGTGGATGGCTTCTCTGGCTCCAGGCCGCGTGGTGGGCCTGGCCTACAACTGAGCAGGGGAACTGGGCCACAGCGGCTGCACCTAGAGCTGCACCCCGGTTTTTCCAGTTCCCGATGCCCGCCTCTCAGGCGGCAGCGTGGAGTGACTTAGGGACATACGCCCTCCGGAGTGACGCAAATCTCGCCCCTGGCGGAGTCCCTCCCCCCAGGTCCAGCCACCTCCCCAACTGGTAGTGGCGAGGTCACAGGGTCAAGAGGTCACAGTGGCCATTCACCTGGGGCCAGTCACCTCCCCAGGCCATGGAGGCAGAGTGTGGACTTTGTCTTGTACCCTGACAGGCAGCCAATGGTGACCCAGAAGTCACCGACCCTGCCCACGAAGGGAACTGCTCGCTCCTGACCCCGCGGCTTCTCCCCTTTCCCCACCGCGGGGGCCCTGGCAGCCCCATGTGGGGATGTCCCCATGGCCCGACCGCCCACTTCACACACACCCCAGAGAACTATCTTGAGGCACATTCCTCCCCTGAGCCCGAGATAAGCGCAGCGCCCCCACCCCCCCACCAGCCTCCACCTCCTGCTGTCTCCCCACCACCAGCCTTTTATCTTCTGTTTGCTTTCCCTGCCTCCTTCCTTCCGTTCTGGGGACCCATTTACCTCCGGAGAGGGAGAGGGAGAGGGCGGGAGAGGCCACCCCATGGAGCTGCCAGCCGGTGCGAGCTGAGGGTGGGGCAGGTAGGGCGCAGGGCGGGAGGGGCGGGTGGGGGGGTGGGGGGTGCCCATCCAGGACTCCCACCCCAGCGGGCCGGAGGAAACCACAGAAATGAGGCCCGGAAAGGGACGTGCCCAAGAGTCAACAGCTCACAGAGCCCCCAGCCTGGGGCTCACGTCCTGATGGAGTGAGCCTTCTGGGGATAGCTCCCCACACAGCCTGGGGCCAACCTGCCCCGAAACCACCTTGACCGGAGCTGTCCCCTGCCCAGGGAGAGCCTCCCCTTCAGCTATGGACCCTGGGCTGGGCCTGGGCCACTCAGGATGCCAGTACGAAGACTCTGCTCCTCACCCCGTGTGGCGAGGTCACCCAGTCAGCGGCTTACCAGGGCAATCCAGGTTCTCAGGCTTTGGGTGAAAGTCACAGGAGGCAGATTCTGATCACGAAGTCGGCCAGGGTCCAACCCCCCCCCCCCACTTTGACAGGCGGGCTAAATGAGACCCAGAAGGGACTTGCCAAGGGCACACAACTTATGAGGAGGACACACGCCGGGGGCAGTGAGCTAGGGACAGTACGCCCCCCTCTTCTTGATCACTGGTCACCGTTTCCTCTCTCTGGGCCTCAGATTCCTCATCCATAAAATAGAGCTAACGTCCTCAGCCTTTCTGGGTTTATGAAGACTGAAGGAAACAGAATGAAATGCTCAGCCTGGTGCCTGGACTGGGTGGGGTGTCCCTATGAACCAAGGGACAGAAATTAGAGAGGAGACATCCCCAGGGGGCTGGGCCCCTTGAAGGAGCAGGAGCCTCCCAAGATGGAAGTCCCCATGGTGCCCACCTCCAGCTCTGGCCTCCCAGCTGCTGGGCTGAGCCTTTGGCCAGAGCCGCTGGCCACCTGCTCACCTGGCTGGCAGTGCCCACGGCTGAGACACCAGGCAGGGCCCCAGCAGCTCAGTGGCTGATGCCAACACAGGAAGCAGAGACAAAGCCACCCCAGGGGAGAGGACAGTCAGCCTGAGCGACTCCACTGTCCCCCAGGCAGGGCCGGGGGCAGGGCGGGGGCCCAGAGTGAAGGTAGCTCATTCCTGACATAGCTCCAAGAGCTCTCCGGGCAGGGTGCCCACCTGTCCGAGATCGCAGCACCTGGGAGGTGCCTCCCTTCTGTTGTCCATTTAACTCTTTCCTGAATGCCAAGGTTCCTGGGGAAAGAACCCTGAAAAGCAGTGAGCTCTGAAGATGACCCGGACCAGGTGCTCGGTGACCTCAGGGAATCCACACCCCTCTCTGGGCACGATTTGTCATCAGTAAAAGCCCCAGTGGGAGAATCTGGCTCCATGCCCCTGTGGAGGGTCAGGCGGGGAGGGCCAGCCCTGCACCTGCCTCCACTTCTCCCACCGTGTGCTCAGTAACACTGTGTGCCCCCGACCGTCCACCCTCCCACACCAGGACCTGCCATCCGGGGGCTGCACAGTGAGCTCGTGCTCTGTCCGCTGGCCAGGAGCTGAGTCAGGGATTCCAAAGGAACTGGTCATTTCCCGCCCCATTTCCTGACCCATCCTCTGGCCTGGGCGCCCCTGCATCGCCCGGATTCAAATCCTGCTGCGACCACACATCGCTGTGTAACTCCAGGTGAGTCTCTCCACCTCTCTGAGCCTCTATCTCCTGTCTATGAAGTGCCACGAGGACAGGTGGGTCCGATTCAGCAAGCCTGCCAAGAAAGTGCTCACCTGGCTCCCGCCTGCCCGTGGAGGGCACCTGTGCGCAGGAGTTTCTGTTATCATCTCCACTGGCCCCCATGGTCGGAGGCACTACTGCAAACGCCTGTAGGGATCGGAGCAACCCGGCTGGGGCTTCCCAGCCATACCAACGGCCCCTAAGAACCACGCTGAGGGATCTCAAAGAGGAAAAAGTAGGGCAACAGGTGGCTGGGCCCACCAGCAAAGTCAAAGATTTTGCTCTTGAAAACCAGTCCTCCCAATCCGGGGCCTATGCAGTTCTTCACCAGCAAAGCGTGCCAGAACCCTGACCCCCCTCCACCTCCAGGGGAAGGAAGCCTGCCCCCTCTTACTGGAGAGAGTCTCCCCCCTCCAGCCCTCCCAACCCCAACGTCCACTTATCTCTGCAGGGCCTGAATCACCAGCCTGTGGAAAGTTTTCAGCTGCCCCTCACCCCCCACCCCTGCATTCTTGTGTGAGGATGTCATGTGGGAGGAGCCTGCTCGACCCACTAGGCTGCCCTGGCTCCCCCCCACCCCACAGTCATTGTCTGAAACTGGGAGTGTGCACCGGAGGTCACCTAAAGCGGGGGCCGCCTAGGGAAGAGAAACTCCGCATAGGGGAGCTGGTAGGACAATAGGGTAGTAGGAAGGGCCGCGGTAGGCCTACTAGGGAACTTCTCATCCGGGGGTTCACAGATTGTGTTAAGCAAGGTTCTGAGGACTTGTTTGAGGAGGCAAATGGAGCCTAACAGAAAAGGGTTTGGGCTCCTCCAACATTTGAACCTACTTCGTCTGTCACACGATCTATAGCTAAAAAACAAGCAGAAAGCCTTCTTATTTTAGGCCAAAGATGAAGAGAAATTCACCCAAGATCACCCAGTGGGTACAGGCAACTGCAAAGACTGAACCCCAGTTTCTCAACACCCCGCTGATCTCAGCAAAGAAATTCCCAGAGAGCGCGGATGAGCTGGCCTTCCAACGGCTGGCCTGCATTCCACAAATGCCCTGCCCCACAGCCATTTCTAGAAAAAGCCACCCATTGAAAAAATCCACATTGCTGTAGAGATTTCCGCTGTCACTGGCCCCAGCCGTGCCAAGCCACAGCCTCCCTATGCGAGCTCCCTAATGCCCAGGCCCCATTCCCAGACACAGTCCCAGAGAATCGGGCCCCTCTCTGGCTTCTATCTGTCATCCACAGAAGATTCATCAGGAGAACCTGGGTCACGGCCCTGGGGAAGGTCAGGCACAGAGGGCAGACTCTGCACCTGCCTTCCACTTTGACCTCAATGCAGGCACTTTTCCAAAGGCTGCCAGGGGAGTCGTGTGCAGCTGGGGGGCGTGTGAGTCCTGGGTCCAGTTCCCTCACCACCACGCACCAAAGAGCAGCCTGAGACCCAGAGAAGTGACGTGACTTGCCTTAGGTCCCGTGGTGAGCTAACAGAGAAGGAACGAGCTCTGGGGAAGGGACCATGCGTTCACGGGGTTGGTATAGAGCCGATACTGAAGTTATATTTGTGGAATGAATCAAAAATAACAAGCACACTTAAAAGCACTTACGTGTCAAGCACTGAGCTAAGCACTCCATGGGCATTAGGTCATTTGATTATCATAACAACCCTAGAGATGGGCCCTGTGTTCCTCTCCATTTTACAGAGGCGGCAACCCGCACAGAGAGGTTAAGAAACTGGCTGAAAGTCACACAGCTGAATACAGAGCTGAGATCTGAACCAAGGCATGTTTGCCCTACAATCCTGCTCATAACCTCCACGGGCATGGTTTTCCTATTTATTCCTTCTCAGTGAATGACTGAACCCACCCGTTCAATAAGGAAACCGAAATCCGGGATGGCTCTGGGAGTCCCACTCACAGAACCACCGTGGGTCAGAGCCCGGACGACCTTCCCAGGGTCCCCACGCAGCCAGAGCCTACACTAGAACCCAGAAGCCCAGCCTCTGCCCCTCCCCCAGCACTCCCATCCCCCACCAGCCCCGCACAGCCACTCACCCTGGCAGGTGTCCTCTACTTTCTCATAGCCGGCCTCGCACAGGCACTGACCGATGGGCACCAGCCACTCGCCATCCACCGCGCAGTGCATGCGGGGCTCGTCGCCCCCCGGTGGCACCACCGCGTGCTCCACGCACGTGCCGGCCACCGTGGCCAGGGAGGGCGCGTCGGAGCCCGCGATGGTCTCGGGGAAGCGGGCCAGGCCCTGCAGCAGCTCAGGGCACTTCTTGTAGTAGACGCGGACGGAGAGCAGGGCCACGCAGGCGCCGATGTCCTGGAAGGCCAGGTAGAAGCCCTTGCGGGTGAGCGGCCCCACGGAGCGCTCCTCCACGTTCAGCTTTACGTGGCGCGCCTCGAAGTCGCTGCTGACCGTGATCTCATCGGGCGCAATAGTGTCGATCTTGGTGAACTGGCGCTTCTGGAAGTTGGTGCCGTAGTCCACGTCCGACTCGGCGTAGTAGAGGTTGAAGGTCTCCTTGCAGGAGCTGGCGCCCCCGGGGAAGCTGTTGCAGTCCCGCACCGTGAACTTGAGCTCGATGAAGATCCGCTCGGCCTCGCCGCGGTACACCCAGTTGGTGCGGAGCCAGTTGTCCTGGTCACCGGCCACCACGTTGCACACGGAGTACATGTAGATGGGCATGTCGTCCATGATGTTCTGCATCAGGTCCCACTGTGCACACAGCGGGGGGGGGGGGGCGGAGGAGGACACAGGTCAGTGTGGGCATGTGCCCAGGGAGAAACTGAGGCCCAGAGGCAATGCCCAGGTAGCAAGTGGGCATCAGGATGACACTTAACAGTTTTTAAATCTTAGCTTTGGAACAGGTCATCCTCAGAACATGAATGAGCTCCATCTCCTCTGGTAAGACTTGGGCCAAGTGCCCCCCTCTGGCTCCCAGAATCTCCACATCCCCTTTATCACAGCACTTGGCACCGCTGTGCTGATACCTACATCTGTCCCCACACTAGATTCGAGCTCATTGGGGCAAGGACTGCATCAGACTCATTTATTGTATCCCCAGGGCCCGCACAGAACAAAGTAGGTGCTCAAGAAAGCACCTGTTGAATGAACAGTGAATGACTGAATGAATCAATCAAAGCAAAGGAGCTTTGATTCTTTCTTTCAAAGGAAAGAAGCCTAGGCTACACCACAGGACATTGGCCAAGGCCTCACTCCAACGTCCTTGGGCCTCAGTTTTAGTCTCCCACCCTGTAAAATGAGCGTTGGATTAGGTCCCTCCCAGCTGGATATTCTAGGATCCTGGAAATCTACAGAGCTGTATCTCAGGCCTGCAGGGGGCTAAGTTGACCAGGGACAAGCACATGACTCACACAGATCTGGCCAGCAATGGACACTGCCCCAAGTAGTCCCCTGGAAACGTACTTCTCCCTGGCTCACGGCCCCAGGACGAACTCAGCAAGGGCCCATTATACAGAGAGAAAAACTGAGACCCAGAGAGCATCGGTATCTTCCCCAAGGTCACACAAAGCCAGGAAAAGGATCCCAGGGTCTTGCCCACCAGTCCTGGTGGGGATGAGGCAAAACAAATTCAGCCCCTAGCAGGAAGGGGAAGTACCAGCCGGGGGAGAAGGGAGAGGGGCCCAGCAGGAAGGAACTGGATCCGGTTTCCTGGGGCGAGAGCCTCTGTTCCCTGTCTCTCCCTTACCCCTCACCTTCTAGGCTGGGACTTTGAAGACAGAAAGGCTTTAACCCCTTCCTCCCAAGAGGTAGATGGAGGAAACTACAGGAGGGTTCCTCTGACCACTGGCCCGCCGGACATCCAAGGGGCCCCGCTCAGCCGGGGCTTCCAGCTGTCTCCCCAGCCCTTTCTGCCTCTCCGTCCCCCACCTTCCAACCCCCAGCTCCCTGCCCCTGACTCTGAGCCTGGTGTAGGAAGCAGGAGCTTCATCTAAGACTGAGCTGTTGGATTTAGGCTGGCCCCACCTTCCCTGGGTTTCAGTTTCCCTATCCCCATGCCCCCGCTTGACCTTGAAGGCTTACCCCTTTGCCGTATGGGTGCGTGAGCCAGCCGAGTTCCCCTTTAGCTGCGGCAAAGTCCAACAGCACAACTGGAAGAGATGGGAGGGAGGGCCTGTGAGCTTGGGGGGGGTGTGTGTGCCCAGGACCCAGGTCCAGCGGGAAAAGTGAGAGTCCCCCAGGAGCCCTAAGAGGCCTTGATGGCTTCCTCAGCTGTCACAGAGAGAGCCCACTATATCCCAGAGACCAGGGACCCAGGGAAGGGAAGGGACCCAATCAAAGCCATGTGACAGGCTAGGGGAGGACTAAGGCCCCCATCTCCCAGGCCACAGCTCCAGCCACGCCAGCCCCTCACGGGATCAGCCCCCAACTGGGTAGTGCAAGACAGAGCTCAGCCCAGCAGGGGACAGCAGCTGGGCAGGGAGCTGGGGCGGGCAGGCCTGGTAAGTGACACCACGCCTGCCCCATCTGCTTCCGGAAACAAGCACAAAGCCCCTCAACAGCACTTCACACACATGTGGGGCTCAGGAGCTCTCGTGTCTGCCCCTGCCACACCCCCGCCCCCAGCATGAGACACCCCCACCCCACCCAAGCCAAGAAGCACACGTTATGTACATCCATGTCTCGTGGCATTCCGAGAGGGCTGTTAACAGGTGGGAACAGCTCTAGGGGAGGAGGGGGACGATGAGTGGGGGGTTTCTGGAAACTGATCTTCCCACCACAAAAGCCACAGAGCAGGCAGGATGAAGCTCTGAACCCACAGGGCCTCCAGGAGGGGCTCAAAGATACACACAGCTGGTGAGGTCCCTGGCAAAGTCGCTCCCACTGCCCTGTCCCTCACACCCTGGCTACGGCCCCGCTGGCAGTGCCTGGGGGACCAGAGATGGAAACCTTCAGAGGGGACTTCCAGGTCCAGAGGGAGGAGAGATCCATCTGGAGCCTGACGGAGGGACGCATTACCAGCGGCCTCCCGAAATCCAGCCCTGCCCTTGGGCAGCTCCCATCCGTCCATCCCTGGCTCTTTGCCAGGCTCAGTGGCTACAGCCAAGACCCAAGACCCTAGGTAAGTCAAGCCCAGGTCGCGGCCAATAGGCGCCACCATCCCTAGAGAGAGAGGACACTGGGGGAGCTCAGGCAGGGAACCCAGACAGTGTCCCGTTCCCCACCTCCACCATCAAGAGGGTAAAACCCTGGTGGAGGGGGACCAAGCAGTCACTTTCTTGGACCCTGGAGCATGAGGAATACGGCCTCAAGAAGTGGCATTCCTCAGGCCTAGGATTTGGAAGAGTAACTCTAAGGGCGGAATCCGGACAGGCAGGGGGCAGAGATGGGCCTGATTTAGGGGTGAGGCTGGAGTGAGGGGCTAGAGAGAGGAGTCTTAGAGATCCCTCCTGGGGTCAGGATGGCCTCCTCCCCTGGGCTGAAGGCCCCCAGGCCTGATGTGAGGCATTGCCAGCCGCTGCTGACCTGGGCCAAATCTCTCTAGGAAGGGCCCTGCAGCTCAGACCGGAAGGAGGAAATCCTATGTGGCACCTGTCCCAAGGCTATGGGGATAGGGGAGGGCGGCTGGAGCGGGTGGGGTAGGGGCACAGATTTGTTCGGGCATGCCCGGGGCCCAGGCTTGGAAAACTCACTCACCCCACTAGCAAATGGAATGTTCTGGCTACAAAGGAAGGAATCTGGGGGCTCCTGGCTCCGGCTAGGTGGGTGGAAGGAAAATGGTGAGTGCCCCCCAAAAGTTCTGTATTTCTCTTCCTCCCAGACTAGTGAAAGCTGCAGACTGTGCCCCTGAGGGAGGTGGCCCAGGGCTCCCAGCCTCTGAAGGGTTAACCTGGCCCAGAGGGACCCCACCACCCCTGCCAGAGCACATTCCCCTTCCAGCCCTTGGCCTGGCTCTAGAAGTATCACGGGGCTCAATCTGAGAAGAAAAGAAGCCTTCACACAGGAAGGAGGCTCCCCAGGGGGCTTCCAGCCACAACCCCCTCCCTGTAAATTCCCTAGAACTGATCACCAGGAACGGAGCCCAGCCTGGTCCGGGGCCCTCTCCCCGAGCTCTTCAGGTTCCCTGGAAAGGGTGGGGGGCCTGGGAGCCCCTTGGCTCACTGATACACGCCCTGGCTAGGCACACTCATCCAGGAGCCCTCGATCCCCCTCACCACCCCCAGGAAACCTCCCTCCCTGACTCTCTGTCTTCAGTTCCATCAGGAATGTCAAATGGCTTTCTTCACTCAAACACAGCACTACCTGGGGTCACCTTCCTTCTCCCCACATCCCACTTAACCAAAACCAACTAATTCCTAAAGAAAAGGGGGGGGGGACTATAGGAGCTCTGTGGGGGAAAAGGGAACAGAGGGCAAACGGGGCTCTTACAGAACAACCCAGCCAAGGACTTTCCGGGGCCCCGGGGCACTCGCCAGCCCCCTTGCCGTCAGCCACCTCATCCAGCCACAGCAGCCCTGCCCAGCTACTCTGTTTCCCAGGAAAATCGCCCCGAAACCCCAATGCCAGGGGACCTGGGCTCCAGCAGCTCTAGACGCCAGCCTCTCAGATCTGACCCTCTGTGCAGAGGGCCCTGGCTGGCAAGGGCTTAGCTTGGGTCTCCCTCAGTTTCCCCATCTGCAAAAAGAGGACAGATTCAGTGGCTGCTGAGAATCCATCTGGGTCCATCCGGGTCTCCAAATACACTCTCGCTCCTCTACCCACAGGGAGGAAGCAAGAAAGGAGAAGGAGAGTGAGCAGATTATCTTACGGGTGGAAGGGGCCTGTGTGTCCTACTCTCTGCCCACACATACACACCTCCCATCTACCCCCAGGCAGATCCACCATACTGGGCCCGAAAAGCAAAGAACAGAACCCACCAGCAGCTGCCAACTGGGCCAACACCCCCCACCCTACCTCCACCACCCCCCACCCTACCTCCACCACTGCAAGCATATGTAGGGAGTTGTTCACGGGGACTCTTGGAGCCGAAGCAAAAATGTTCGCCCACCCCAGGACTCTCCAATACACCATCCTTTTCCTCCCTAGTCCCATGGCGGGGGCGGGGGGCAGGGGGTGGTGGCTAGTGGGCTAGGATGGGGAGGGCACAATGGGAGCACAAGGACGGGGCAGCTACAGGCTTCCAGGCTGGCGACCAGGGCTGCGCACTGCCGCTCAGCAGCTCAGTAGTGTAGGTCCTGCCTAATCCCCTCACCCCGAGGACAGCCTCCCAGAAAAGCCTGTAGTGATTCCAGCTGTCTCTCCCCTTCTCTCCAGGCACAGTCCCCCAGGAAGGGGGAGGACCAAAAGCCGCGGGGTAGGTAAGGGGTTGAGTATTGGAGATGGCAGCAATCCCTGCCGCCCACTCCTGCAAGTTGGGACCAAGAGCCCTGACCCATCCAGGAACTGGGACAGGATGCGCCCCCCACCTCCACCTCCAAGAGCTCCAACTCTGTCCTCTTTTGCTCCCAACCTGGAAAAGCAAAACCTCCCACCCCTTTTTGGGAGGCAGATAAAGAAAGCAAGGCTCAAGGAAACTTCTCACTCGCAGGGTTTCCTCTGTACTTCCCCTGCAGGAGCCTGCGGAAGCCACCCTGTGCCCAGTCCGACGGGGAAAACTTGCTCTCACTGTTGGAAACCGAAGCCGGCTTCGGCCGGTGTAGGTCCGGAAGGTCCTCGGCCAAGGGCAGGAGCCCCCACCCGCTCTGCGACCCTAGCCAAGGGGCAACGCCCCCAGTCACACACCTGCCCCACCCAGGGCAAAGTCTGCCGGCCCCTCAGCCCGCGCCGCTCCGAGAGCGCGGGGCGGGGGTGGGTGATTCAGTCCCCCACCCCCGGATGCCAGGACTCCCCGGTGGCCCTGGGGTGACGGCTCCACACCTTGAGAGACCGCGCCCCCACCTGCCGCATTTCCTCGTTCTGAGTCACCCCTAGCTCAGAACGCTTGACTTTGGGACTTCCTGTCCGCACTCGCGGCCCCGAACCTGACCCCCGAGCCTGGGAATGCAGGTTGGGAAGACAGGGAGGCTCTGCGTGGGCAGGTTGACCCGAAACTCCCCCCATACTCTCCTGCCCGACTGGAGGCAAAGGGAGGCGTGGAGAAAATCTCAGGGAGCAGGGGCTTTCGCTGGGGGCTCCCTGCCGGCCGAAGATACCCCGCCCCAAAAACAAGGGGCCTCCACAAGGATGCTTCTCTGCAAAATCGGGGCAAGCGGGTTAGGGAAGACAAGTCATCGAGACGCTGAGTTCGCGGAAAGCTCCTCAGACACCCCGTTCTCCAAGGGACCCCCGCGCCCCCATCGGGACGCGTTCCTGAAGCCGACAGCGGGACTGCGACCGCGTGGCCGGCGCCGCCGCCCGTTCCCGACGGCCTCCAAGCCCCGCACGCCCAGACGCCACCCCTTGGTCCCCGGAGGCCCCCTAACTCTGGGGCAGGGGGTCCCAGATTCGTCGCGCAGGCGGCGCGCGCGCGCCCTCCCGACCCCAGCACGACAGGGCTGCCGGCGCCAGGTTGGTTTCCAAAGTTGCGCGCGTCGCCCCGCGGGGCTCCGAGAGTCTCGGGGTGCCGGGGTCAGGCCGCCGGGGTTGCAGCGGGCCGGAGAGGCCCCGCGCGCACACTCACCTTCCTTGCCCTGCGCCGCGGCGGCCGCGGCCAGCAAGCAGCCCCACAGCAGGGCCAGGCAGGCGCGGGGCTCTACACGCTCCATGCCGCCTCCTTGCTCCCGGCCGGGTCCTTGGCGCCCTGGTCCCGCACGCCCGCACGCCCGCACGCCCGCCTCGCTGCTCGCTCCCGCCCGCGGCCCGCGCGCAACTTCTCGCCTCCTGCCCCAGTCCTTAATGGAAGTTGGGTGAGAACCGGCTCGTGTTCATTCATGCCCCGCGCTGACGTCACCGAAGCCACGCCCTCAGGAATGTCTTTAAAGGGGCAGGGCTGGCACCGGGCTGGAAAGGAGGGGAGTCCCTAGGGGTTTTGGGAGGACCCTGGAGCCCTCTGGACATCCTGGCGCCCCCCCCCCCAGGCCCTCCCAAGTTTCAGCTCTGATCCAGGATCCTCGGCCCAGATGTGGGGATGGTTGACCCTGAGCCATCTGCACTCTCACCCTTTGCCCTCGGGATGGGGCTCCACGTTGGCCTGCAGGCCTGTGCTGACATGGGGTGGGGGGCATCCTTGCTTGGCAGCAGGCCTATAAGGGGAGCTGTGAAACAGACTGGGATGCCCCTCCTTCTAGGACCTCTGAAGGGCGCCCAGACCGGTGAAGGTGGAGGAGAGTATCAAGGCTTGGGAGCCTTTAAGAATATGGTAATGTGGGGCACCTGGGTGGCTCCGTTGTTAAGCATCTGCCTTCCACTCAGGACATGGTCTCAGGGTCCTGGGATCCAGAGCCCCGCATCAGGCTCCCCGCTCAGTGGGAAGCCTGCTTCTCCCTCTCCCGCTCCCCCTGCTTGTGTTCCCTCTCTCACTCCCTCTCTGTCAAATAAATAAATAAATAAAATCTTTTTAAAAAAGAAAAAGAAATGAATACATGAATACCGTCATCTAAATGCAACCACCTCTAGGAATGAGTCAGACATGGATTATTTCCTGTAACTCTCCTCTGGGAACCAGGTGTCATTATCCCCATTTTACAGAAGAGGACACTGAGGCTCCAAGCCCTTACACACATGCCCAAAGGTTGCACAGCTAAGGAAGTAGAGCCAGGATTTGAATCTAGGTAGTCTCTGCTTCCATCGCTGCCCATTGCGGGGGGAAAAGGCAGGCAGGAGGCTGCTGTTGGAGCACCCCACACCCCACCCCTGGCATGGCTGAATCAGTCAGTCTGTCTCCACATTTTGGAGGGCACCTGCCTCCCACCTGCCCCTTCAAGGGGCCTCTTCCCAAAGGTTCCTCAGACGTGAGCTCATCTCTCCTGCAGTCGGAAGCGGCCGGACTTAGTGAAACAAACGGGAAATGTCCTCTCACCCGCCTGCCGGCCACCCACGGCTGCCAATTGCCCAATCACCATTTGGCCAGTCAGGGAGGAGCAGCTGTAGCAGGCCTGATTCCCTGAGAGGCTCCAGGTCCCTCTGTCCACCTCCCCTCTCTTTGACCCCATCCTGGGCTATCCCGACTCCCCCGGATCCGTTTGCCCAAGGCCCAGCTGTGCTGCTCCAGTCCCCGCGTCCTCCCTGCCAGCTGTGGACATCTTGGCCTCTCTCGGCCTTGGCGCCTGCCCTTGGGAAGCGGGTCCAGACGCCTCCTCTGGAGGAGGAGGGCTAATTACAGGTGTTGGGGTAGCGTAATTAAAGCCTTTGACCAAGATGATAGGAGAGCCTTGGTGTTCTGAGAGTCTGTGAGCGTGCAAGTGTCCATGAGCGTGCGTGTTGGTGTGCGGGAGCGCATGTGGGCATGTCGGGGTGTGTGTGCGCATGCCTGCGCACATGTGAGTGTATGTGCGTGTGTGCAGGTGTGTGGCTGTACGTGTGTGAGCGTGCGTGTAAGCCTATGTGGGTGTAGAGGATGTGTGTGTGTGTGTGTGTGCCCTCGTGGTAAGGGCTAGAGTCAGCCCACGGGTTTTTGGACATGTCCCCTCTCTGAGGCTCCGTCTGCTCATCGGGAAGATGGATTAACCTCCTTCAGGGGTTTATGGTGATGGCAGAGGAAGGTCGTGCATGTCCACCGCACAGGCCAGGGCTGTGGGACGTCCTGGTTAAACCCCGGCTGTGACTACAGTCACAAGCGACTCAGGGGGAAGAAGCGGCCTCTGAGCTGGGCAGGGTTTATGGGCCCTAGGCTTCCCCCATGGCGCATGCATGGTGTGTATGTGTGTGTAACTGTGTGGATGAGTGTTTTGCGTGTTGTGCTGGACACTCCGGGCTAAGGTGAATGGAAGATTTCACATGTCGTAGGTAGGACCCTGCCCGTAAATGTGTGTGACCTGCCATACAGGCTCTGTATGTTGGGTGTCATGTGGGGATTACGCTCCAAGAGCGCAGGAAGGGGTTGGTAAGCTCTGTGTTGCCTGAGAGTCACCGTGCACTGTGTTGGTCGGTCCTCTGCGTGGGAGGTGTAGTTGCGTGGGTTTCCCTTGGGGACCTCACTAGGTGGGCCCCACGTGGCAGGGGTGCGGGCAGGCCCTGCTGTTGCCCGCCATGTGCTCAGAGGTGTGTGCCTAGCTAGGGACCCGGAGCCCAGAGACAGATGTCGCTCGTCTTTGACATGGGAGCAGAGGCCTGTGGGAAGGGGTGGTGTGTGCACTGGTGGGAGGTGGGGGGCAGGGACAGCTCCTACATCTTTAGTCACTCACCTGGTGACACACCCTTCCCGTCCAACCCGACCCAGCAGAGTCCTTCCTGCTCAGGGTGACTGGATGCTGACAAGGAAAGTTCTTTGGTGAGTCTTAGGAAGCGCGGCACCGAAAAGTGGTATTTATTGTGACATAATAAAACCCTAATGGAGATAGAATTACCCCCATAAAGGCCCCAAAAAGCCTGCGGGGCCTGAGTGCCACTGAGGCTTCGGGTACGGGCAGGGTGAGGTTGAGCGTGTTCCTGTGTGGCTGTACCAGCCTCCTCGCCCACTGTCCCCACCTCCAGCCCACCAGCCTGCTGGGGACAAGCAGATGACCAAGATCAGCACTGAAACAATAGCTTCACCCACCCCACTTTCATCTGTGCCTTCCTCTGGCCAAGAGCAGCAGGAGAAAAAAAAAAAAAACAACAACATTGTATCCAACACTTATAAAGGACTTACATGCCAGGCCCTGCCCAGTTGGCTCTAGGCACTTGACCTATACGGACCCCCTTAGTTCTCATGATAGCCCCACAAGGTGGGCACTGTGACAGTCCCCATTTCGCAAAGGAGCAAAGCTAAAAGTTACAGCTGACATTCCAGCCCAGGCAACCATGATCTGTAGCGCACACCCTCATGGGTACCTGTCTCATCCCCTGCTTCTGGAAGCTGAAATCCACAGACCCCGTCCCTTCCCCCCTCGCTCCCGGGAGTGAGGCACCAGCTAGAACAGTGCCCTGCACCCAGGAGTTACTCGGTAGATGCTCACATGTCATGGTGATATTCTTTTTTTTTTTTTTTTACAGTTTTATTTTTAGCTAAACTCTTCACCCCACTTAGGGCTCGAACCCACAACCCTGAGATCTAGAATCTCCTGCTATACCCTCTGAGCCAGCCAGGCGCCCCAGTGGTGGCATTCTAAATCAGTTCCCTCCATTTGTTTCAATTTCCATCTCTTGAAGACCTTCTATGGGCCAAGCCGCCTTCACATAGAACTCATTCACCCTCCCAGCAGCTGTGGAAGGAAAAGCTAATTTGTAGCCATTTTTACGGATGAAGATTGAGGCCCAGAGAGAACAGAGTTGCCTGAAGTTACAGCTAGGGATGCCTGGGTGGTTCAGTCAGTTAAGCATCTGTCTCTGATTTAGGTCCTTCCTAATCCCAGAGTCCCAGGATCAAGTCCTTCATCTGGCTCCCAGGGAGCCTGCTTCCCCCTCTCCCTCTGCCCCCACCCTCAAATAAATAAAATCTATTTTTTAATATTTTTTATAAACATATAATATATTTTAATCCCCAGGGGTACAGGTCTGTGAATCACCAGGTTTACACACTTTACAGCACTCACCATAGCACATACCCTCCCCAATGTCCATAACCCCACCCCCCTTCTCCCAACCTCCCTCCCCCAAGCAACCCTCAGTTTGTTTTGTGACATTAAGAGTCTCTTATGGTTTGTCTCCCTCCCTATCCCATCTTGTTTCATTTATTCTTCTCCTACCCCCTTAACCCCCCACGTTGCATCTCTACTTCCTCATATCAGGGAGATCATATGATAGTTGTCTTTCTCCGATTGACTTATTTCGCTAAGCATGATACCCTCTAGTTCCATCCACGTCGTCGCAAATGGCAAGATTTCATTTCTTTTGATGGCTGCATAGTATTCCATTGTGTATATATACCACATCTTCTTGATCCATTCATCTGTTGATGGACATCTAGGTTCTTTCCATAGTTTGGCTATTGTGGATATTGCTGCTATAAACATTCAGGTGTACGTGCTCCTTCCGATGACTACATTTGTATCTTTAGGGTCAATACCCAGTAGTGCAGTTGTCATAGGGTCATAGGGTAGTTCTATTTTCAACATTTTGAGGAACCTCCATGCTGTTTTCCAGAGTGGCTGCACCAGCTTGCATTCCCATCAATAGTGTAGGAGGGTTCCCCTTTCTCGGCATCCTCACCAGCATCTGTCATTTCCTGACTTGTTAATTTTAGCCATTCTGACTGGTGTGAGATGATATCTCATTGTGGTTTTGATTTGTATTTCCCTGATGCCGAGTGATATGGAGCACTTTTTCATATGTCTGTTGGCCATCTGGATGTCTTCTAAATAAAATCTTTTTAAAAAATGAATAAAGTGGGACGCCTGGGTGGCTCAGTTGGTTAAGCAGCTGCCTTCGGCTCAGGTCATGATCCCAGCGTCCTGGGATCGAGTCCCACATCAGGCTCCTTGCTCAGCAGGGAGCCTGCTTCTCCGTCTGCCATTCTGTCTGCCTGTGCTCGCTCTCTCCCTCTCTCTCTCTGATAAATAAATAAAATCTTAAAAAAAAAAAAATGAATAAAGTTACAGCAAGGCCTTGGCAGAGGTAGAACTAGGAAGTTAAGTATGTCTCACCCCAGTCTCCCTGCTCTTTCCTAAATACACCACGTGTTTTCGTCCACCTCGGCCACCTCGGCCACCCCCACTCATTCTTTCAGACTTACCTCGGATGAGCCCAGGAGAAGCAACACGGGTGCCCCACGTGTAGGGGAGCACCTGCTCCATAGTGTACACACACTGAGGAGGACTCAGTGAGCAAGGAACCTGGGATTCTGCTGCTTAACTGGCTGTGGCTTTGGCAGAGCCTTACAACCTCAGCTGCCTTATCTGCAAAATGGGCACCATAATAATGGTTTTGGCCCTCCAGCACTGCTGCTGGATTAAATGAGAGACATCAGGAGAGCTCTTGGCACGCGGGGACTGTGCACTAAATCTCGGCCATTGGTTACACTCCCCATCAGAAGTCTCTGCTGAAGAGCGGCTGGGCTGCCCACCCCCCCCCCCACTTCCCCCCACCCCCGGCCAGATCGGTTCACCCTGTAACTAACCTCAGCTCTCAGGTTATAACTACTCCCTCCTGCCCTCCCCTTTAGGAAGGGAGCTCCTGGAGGGACTGGAGCGCGGGATGCAGTAGGCGCTCAGTAAATGCTTGCGGGCTGCACACAGGCGAGCACCGGGAATCTTTTTTTTTTTTTTTTTTTTCCCCAAATAACACATGCCTCAATTGCAGCCGCAGTTGGACTCAGGTGAGGTTTTCCGGGTGAACGTGCCTGAGCAGAAGTTTCGCTGAGCTCCCCTCTCCCGATGGAACGGTTTGAGATTGGGGGAGGGGGGTACTAAAATGTGTGCTCCGCATTTGGAGTGGAGGCGGACAGCGTGGGAGGAAGGCCCCCCCCCATAATTGCGGGGTTTCCCCCAATCCCAGAGCTGGGTTAGAGGCTGTGCCGCTTCCTCTGGGGCTTGCTCAAGCTTCCTGGGACCCTTTGAAGTGGGTTCCCAGCAAATCCTGCCCTGGGGCCTGGATGCGGGGCGGAGTCTCGGGGGCGGGGCGGGGCCTCAGCCTGGGCCCGCTGCCGCTGGGGGCGGGGCGGGGCCTCAGCCTGGGCCCGCTGCCGCTGGGGGCTCCGGCGCCAGTGTCGCTGGGGGACCCCCTTCCTCCCGACTCTGGCTCCCGGTTGTCAACCCTCATTTCTCTGGGCCTTCCCTTCCTACTCTGGCCACATCCTCCTCCTCTCCTTCCAAACTGAGCTTAGACCTTCCACTCCCGGAAGAGTTCCCTGGCCATCCTGGGCCACCAGCCTTTCCCCCTTCTCTGAGGGCCAGTCTTTAACCAGGTGTCTTAAGCACCAGAGGAAAAGCAGTGCCCACTCGTCGAGTACCAGTGATGAACCAGACCCTGACTAAGAGCTCTGCAAAACCTCATCCCAAACACACAAGCACTCCGAGAAGTGGGGACTCCATTCCCACTTCACAGATGAGAAGTTTGAAGTTCAGGAAGGTCTGAGTCACTTGCTCAAGATCAAGATCCCTAAGGGCAGAAGTCCTTGCTCTCCCAGCCCCTACAGACATACCCACAGACCCCCTTGACCATGCATGGAAAACTAGTCACAGCACATCCTGCGGAAGGGAACCTCAGGAGATAAACCCTCACCTCCGTATTTTACAAAATTAAGGCCCAGAGAGGGGAAAGACCTTACTGGAGGCGGGGCCCTGGAAGGTACCTCATTAACCTTTGGATTGAGAATTTCAAAGACAAATTGGTAGCCCTGCCTCAGGGCCTTTGCACTTTCCTTTCCTCTGCCAGGATCACTCCCTCCCACACTTCCTTCCTCATCTCCTTCAGGTCCCTGCGGGCAGTTATCTAGCTCACTGTGGTACTCTACCTGACCATCCTATATAAAAGGGCAGCAGGCTACCCTGCATGGGACTCCCCTATCTCCCTTCCTTGCTGTGTTTTTCTCCATGGCGCTTACCACCAGCCCCACACTCTACATAGTATTGTTAATCGTCTGATCTCCCCCTCTCTCTGTGTGTCAAAAAAATGAAGTCTTTTTTTTAAAAGGGGGGGGGGGGGCTGCCTAGGTGGCTCAATTAGTTAAGCATCTGCCTTCAGCTCAGGTCATGATCCCAGGGTCCTGGGATGGAGTGGGAAGCCTGCTTCTCCCTCTGCCCCATTAGCACATAAGCACCAGGAGGGCTGGCGCTGCCCTTTTTGTTCATGGCATTGGGCTTTGTTAAATGAATAGGCACTTGTTGAACATCAAACAAACAAAAAAAACTAGCCAGTTACTTTACCCTTAAAATGGGTTTATTCAAGAATAGCAAAGAATTACAATTTAGAAAAAGCAACCCATAGGAGAGTCCAACAAGCAAAGGAGAGGAATGTTACTTTGTGGAGAAAAAAGAGGAAGTTGTAGGGGTTGTTCTGAACAAAAGTCCCCTGGAGAGTTCAGGTGGTGAAGGTTTCTCATTGGCCAAGTTGCTGCTGATCAGGAAAGGAAATGTTCCTTCTGACTGGAGTATTAAAGGACTACCAGCAAGGTGCATCTCTTTCTGTCTGCGTCTGGGACTGACAGGTGGCAGAGTGGTAGTGCAGGAGGTCTCCCCCTTTGGGCCTCCCAACTCTATTTTAATCAATCAATCAATAAATCAATCAATCACGTTTAGCGGGGGAAGGGCAGAGGGAAAGAATCTTAAGCTTCATGCCCAGCGTGGGGGCTGATTTCATGAACCTGCAACCAGGCCCTGAGCCGAAATTAAGAGTTGGAGACTTTTTTTTTTTTTAAAGATTTTATTTATTTATTTGACAGAGAGAGACTTGGCAAGAGTGGAAACACAACAAGCAGGGGGAGTAGGAGAGGGAGAACCAGGCTTCCGGCTGAGCAGGGAGCCCAATGCAGGATGCGGAGCTGGATCCCAGGACCCTGGGATCATGACTTAAGCCAAAGGCAGCCATTTAACGACTGAGCCACCCAGGCGCCCCCTCCCAACTCCATTTTAGATGGGGTCCCCTTTTATTTTATTTTATTTTATTTTTTATTTTTATTTTAAGCAGGCTCCCTGCTGAGCAGAGAGCCCGATGCGGGACTCGATCCCAGGACCCTGAGATCATGACCCGAGCCGAAGGCAGTGGCCCAACCCACTGAGCCACCCAGGCGCCCCGGGGTCCCCTTTTATTAATTTTCACACTTCCCGCTGCACTGCTAAGAGAACTCACTCAGTGTGATCTGGGCTAGTTCCTTCTCTCTTTTCCCAACTGTTACGCAGGCTGGTGGGGGGCGGGGGTCTTCCTCTTAGCGAGACGAAAGGATGGCCCAAGCACAGTGCTCAGCCACACCCAGAGGCCCAGGATGAATTAGGGAGTCAGGGGCTGATGGGATTCTTGGGGGTATTCCTGCTGCTGCGGAAAGTGAGGGATCTTCCCTGAGTTCCAGGGTTCCCGCCCCACCCCCCTGTGGCCCTGGGGTGCTCTGACCTGCCAAGTGCTTTTCCTGCATTATCTTATTTCATCCTCATGGCAGCCTGTGAGCAGCACATCCCCCATTTCACAGATAAGGAAGCTGAGGCTTAGCCAGTATAGTGACCTGCCCAAAGCCACACAATAAGTGCAAAGCCGGGATCCGAATCCAAGTCCATGGGCTCAATGGTCCCAGAGCTACTCAGCTAAGCTGAGTTTTGGAGATGACTTTTTGTCTTCTTTCCACCCTGGTCCCCTCCCTGTTGTGAGCTGTGATGGTCCCGCCCGACAGCTAGGGTCCCCTGTGCCACGGGTGGTGAGGGGCCGAGGGCACACTTCCGCCTTCCCACAGCCACCACTTACAGTTAGCCCTGGATGAAGAGATTGTTTTCTCCTTGGTCAAGTGGGGATAAAAATATTATAATACTATTGCACCTTGTGGGGGGGAGCCATGAAAGTGTGAAAAACTCTTGGCACAATGCCTGCACATGGCAAGTCCCCCGTAAACGCCAGCTGCGATTATTTTTATCACTGACACCATAGTTGGGGGCTGGGCTGGGCTGGCACAGCACCTGCCAGGTGCCAGCCTGCTTCCTGCATCCCGACGGTTTGGCTGCTGGGGGTGGAGGCTCTGATGAGGAAGGGAGGAAAGGCAGGGTGGCCGTTCTGCTGGGCCTGAGAACCTCCAAGTCTGACCCCAGCCCGTTCCCCTTCCTGAAGGCACGGGTGAACACACAAGGCCCCATTCCCTGGGAGCCCTGCCCCAGGTCCCCTTCTGACCATGCTCTCTGGGTAAACTTCTCAGGACCCCATCAGGCCCCTTAAGGGAAAGGGAGGGACCCCACACCCTCCAGACCCTTATTCCCTTGCCCAGCATCAGGCCTGTGCCCTCATGAGTCTACACACGTATTAGGAAGTGCTGTGAACCCAGTCACAGCCCCAGCAGCACACATATCTATGCACACACACACGCACATGCACACCCCTGTCCAGGCACACAGGTGTCTGTAGGAACCACTGCAAGAGAGACAGAAGCTCCTAGCCCACCTCACCCCTGCCCCTCCTCCCTCTCCATCTGTCTATCCATCAACCAGTCTCAGTGGGGCCCTGGTCACTCCTTGCTGACTCCTCTCCCATCTACCCACCCACCCATCCATGGGTCCATCTGTCTGTCCTGCTGTCTGCAGCCAGCCCAGCAGTAAGCAATCCATCCTCACCCAGTCCCATACATCATCTCTGCCACAACCTTCCCAGCAAGACCCTGTCCCCTCACTCAGCAGGGTCTCTCATCACTCACCGCCCCTCTCCCCCAGCCTTCCTCCACCCCCTCATCTGTCTCCCTCATCTGTCAGTCTGTCCATCTATCCATCCCTCCTTCCTTCCTTCCCCCATGGGCCCAGCCCCATCCATCACTTCCCAGACAGTCCTGCCTAGCCAGGTAGTCACCTCTCGGCAGCGGCTGTCTGTCTGTCTGTCCACCAGCCCATCCATCCATCCATCCATCCATCCCTCTGCCATCTTATCCATCATCCCACAGCCACTTGTCCACACTTGTCGCCGTTCACATAGTCCCTGGTTGGGCCCCCCGAGGAGCCCCTCAGCCAGCCCTGGGTAGGGGTGTGCATTTGCACACCGCTCACACCCGCAGAGCCTCTGTGACCTGGGACAGGAATCGTGCTGAACCCTGTGCTGAGCACCAGAGACCTTGACACAGCCCCGCCTTGAAGAGCATGTGCTTGTGTGAGCGGGGAAGGGTTGGGGGAGAGTAAAGAAACTAGGAACCTTGGTGGGGCCTTGATTGGGGGGGGGGGGCAAGAGGTGACTCGGGCGGTGTGTCCGTCCTGGGTACTGCGTATTTTGCACCCTGGGCATCAAAGAGCCCTACAAAAATAAGTACACAACTTGCAAAAAGTATCCAGGCCTCTAATCCTATCTCCAGTTCGCTGAGGAGGGGCTTGACCAGGGCCCCACGGCTGGGAACCCAGCCCCCCACCCCACTCCGCGCCGCCCCAGCCCCGGC
>NC_081570.1:11304138-11407781 GCF_022355385.1 Mustela nigripes
CAAGCCCGGCTAGTCCCTCTCCATCCCCGGCCCCAGACGGGCACCGCGGCCAAGCCCGGCTAGTCCCTCTCCATCCCCGGCCCCAGACGGGCACCGCCACCGCGGCCGCCGCCCCGCCGGGTCTTCAGGCGGCGGAGGGACAAACCCGGAGCCAAGGCGCGCAGAGCCGACGAAGAGCCGGCGGGAGAGCCCAGAAAAGGCCCGGAGAGGCCGGCCACGTGGAGGGGGAGAGGCGATGGGGGCCGCAGCGGCCGGGCGGGGGCCTCGGCTCCCTGATGCGCGGGCGCCCCACCTGCCGGGGGCCAGGCTGCCGTAGCGAGGGACCGAGAAGGGGGGCGGGGGCGGGGGCGGGGGCGGGGGGGTGGGGGCGGAGGAGCGGCGGCCCCCTCCCCGCGCGGTCTAGCGCCCCGCCCCCCGCTTCCGCCCCCGCTTCCGCCCCACAGGTGCCGCCGGGGAGGGTCTCGGCGCCCGCTCTGAAGCCGGCGGAGTGCCCTTCCCCGCTGCGAGGAACCGCCTCGGCGCCTCCTCAAAGGGAACGGCGGCCCCCATCGGCGTGTAACCAGGGGCGGTGCTGCGGACGACGATGGGGGACCCGAGCGTCTGGGGGTTCAAGGTGGACGACAGCAGGTCCCCTGTGCAGTTTGCAAACAGCTGGTTCTTCTCCTTGGGTCCCAGCTGTCCCCTCTCACCCCACTTTTAAAGGCCACCTCCTCCAGAAAGCCCTCCGCTACCACCTCACCCGGCGGCCTCATAACAGTAATGATTAACAATGATCACCGTGGGCGTTAGCCGGCTCTACCTCCGCGCCAGGCACCAGACTACCGCTTCCCATTCATCACCTTTTGCCCTCATACCAACCCTGTAGGGAAGGCAGGTGAGGAAGCTAAGGTTGGCTCATAGCTAGAAAACTCCGTCCTCATTCTGGTCTCAGTTTCCCCAACTGTAGAAGGGGAAGGTTGCTCCTGGGACTTGCCAGCTGACCAGTCAAGGGCAGGAGGGAGACCACAGGCTTGTGTGGGTTTGGTCTGAGTAACATCCCAACTTTAGAGGTCCTTAGACGGGTTTGCACTCCCCAGTTTGCCCCAATGCTGTGCACCACGCCTAGGCACCCCCTTGGCTCCCGCCGCCCCCCCTCCCGTTTGAGTCCCACCCTTGGGACACCCTCAGGATCCCAAGGGTGACCCTGAGTAGGTGTTTCCAGGCCAAACCCCTGGTGACTCAAGAGACATCTCCAAGGGGCCTCTCGGCTCCAACATTATGAAGAGTGACACATTCTGATAGGATGCTGGTGTGGGGGGACCCTCTCCCATTAGACTGGGGTGTTCCTAAGAGTCAGTACATCTCTGCCACTTCTCCAGGCTGTGGTCACCAGAAGCACACAGACCCAGGTGGTTGAAGGTGGTTGACCACATCTGTCCATGGACAAGCACATCCTGGGAATCTGCTCCTGCCCTTCGCCCTGCCCGGAGATGTGGCTTACGAGACTGGGGACTGGGTTCCTGGTGAGGAAATGCAGGCTGTGCTATGGAAACAGACTGGTCTCAGACCCCCCAGACCCTTCCTCCATACAGGCTCAGAACAGGAGAATGGGGTGCAGGGACCACCTTCTGGGCAACAGCCGCACCAGGGTCATTAACCCTTCTGCTTAGGGAGCTAAGGGTCCAGCACTTCTTAAACACAAACCAGCCCAGTGAGCTGGTTATTTTCATGCCCATTTTATGGAAGGGGAAAGTGAGTCTCCAAGAAGGAAAGTCACTTGACTAAGATCACCTCCAGTGAGTGGCAACCCCATTCTTTCCCCCAACACCCCACTGCCTCTCCGCTCAACTCTGGCATAACTGACTGGAAACTGGCTATTGACACAAGTCTGCAGTATTGGGTGTGAGCAGGAACAGGGTTTTGTTTTGCTTTGTCTTAAAGCTGAGGCCTCAGTGCCCAGCTCAAGGCCTGGAACACAACGGGTTTGTTGAATACACCTGATAATATCTGTCATCTTCCACATTCCGGGTAGTTTCTGCCTCCCTAAGTCAACCCAACCTGCATTCGCTGAGCATCTACTGTATCTCCCTGCTCTATCCATGCCACACTTGATACAGATCATCCCATGGACTCCACCCCTGGCCCTGTGCTCTCTCAGTGACTGTACATATCCCCATTTTACAGATGGGGAAACTGAGGCTCAGGGCAGAGTTGGCATTAGAAGCCGGAGCTACAGGTCTTTCGTGTGCTACCTCTTCTGAGCCCCTGGACCTTGCCCGGGGCCTGGCTGATTCGGGGGTCCACTCCAGAGACAAAATGTGGCTGGTGGGGTTGGTAAGGACTCTCTTTGGGGGGTCCTGGAAACCCCGCCATGGCCCCCAAGTTCATATCCATGTATGTGTGCAGCAGCATGAAGGTCTTTGAGCAAGGATGGGTGGGTGCGTCGCATTAGAGGAAGTGGGGACACTGAGCAGGGCTGCAAGGTGACCACACGTAGGAAAGGGTGCGTAGGAAAGGGTGAGTGCCTGTGTCCACTTGCCCTGTCCGAGTGCAAGGGCGTGGGTTGAGGGAAGAAGGCGCCCGCCTCTGCAGATCCTGTATCCCCAAACACATGGGCTGTTCTGAACCTCATCCTAGCCCTGGAACCCAGGCTTAGGGAGGCTGAGCGGCTTGCTTGTACAACTAGCATGTCTGTCCGCATGTGTGTGCAGGCGTGTGTCTGTGCCTGGGTGCATGTGGGGGATGGGCAGGGTGTCGTGGGGGAGGGGCTTCCTGCAGTTCCTACCCTGTAATAGAGCCTTCCTGTCTCGCCAGGCCTGGAGGAACAGGCAGTAATAATTGTTTTGCCCAGGGCCGCCTCCTCCTGTCACAGCCTGAAAATGTGCCTTGGGGCCTGTCTCAGAGACCAACCCCCTCCCCAGCCAGGGCCTGACCCCAGGCTGATCCCTGTGGGCATGGAGGTGGGTCTCTGGGCTCTGCTCTGCCTCCTTTCCTTCAGACTGGCCTGACCAGGTCTAGCAGGTACAGGGCCTGGACTCTGCAGGGTCCTGCTTCATTAGCAGGCCTCCCTGTCTGCCTCTGCTTTCAGACTGTGAACCCCACCAGGCAAAAGGGGCGGCACTCCTCCAGCAGATTGGGAGCCTTTTCCAGGTATGGTATGTATGTCCTCTGATCAGAGTAGAGACATTCCCAGGGCAGACACCAGGCCTTGTCCCATCAGCCTGGGCCGCCTCCTCCAGCACCGCACCCCAAGCCTCACAGACACTGCCCCTGTTCAGCCCTGACCCCCCAAATCATTGTCTGCACTTCCATTCGCCTCCCATGAGCCTGAGAGGGGACCCAGGACAGTGGGACGAGACTGGGATGGGACTTACTCCCCCTACCCCTGCCTGCCCTTCCCCAGCCCTGTCACCTCTGCTTCCTTCTCTTATCTGAAACCACCAAAATCATTCAATCAGTTGAGTAATCTCACTGCTGGTTTCAGCTCAGATCAAGATCAGGAGATGGAGCTCCGTGTCTCACCGTCTGTCTCCGCTCTGAGCATGGAGCCTGCTTCAGATTCTCTCTCTCTAGGGGCGCCTCGGTGGCTCAGTCTGCTAAGTGTCTGCTTTTGGCCGAGGTCATGATCCTGGGGTTCTGGGATCGAGCCCCGCATCGGGCTCCCTGCTTCATGGGGAGTCTGCTGTGCTCTCTCTCCCTCTGTCAAATAAATAAATAAAACTTAAAAAAAAAAAAAAGATTCTCTCTCTTCCTCTACTCACACATGTTCTCAAATAAATAAGTAAATAAAATTTTAAAACAAACAAACAAACACAAAAACGCACAAGACATGGAAACTCTTGGCCTTCTGACCCCCACACCTCACCCTGCCTCACCCTGTCTCCACTATTCTGGTGCCCAGTGTCCATGACCCGCCAGTTCTGTTCAAGGAAGACTCAGGAGGGAGCAGAACTGGCACCGTGAGGCCAGCATCTGAAGTCCCCTAAGTCCTAGGTCCCTCCTGGTGCCTGGTGCACCTGCTCCTTTCTGCCCTGGACGCCCAAGTAGGGTGGGGGTGGGTGAGGGTGATACGCTGGGGCATCGCCCCTAAAGATAAGGAGATCTGAAGGCAGACACCGCCAGATCAAAGTCTGGGGCGAGAGGGGGATGGGGGGTGGTGGTGACATCTGCCAGAGAAAGTGACTTGTCCCCGGTCAAGGAGGAAGTTGTGGGGCCTCCCATTTTCCCTTCCTCATGAGGGCTTGGAGAGACACCAGGCTGACCCCAGCAGAGGAGGGAAACTGAGGCCCAGGGAGAAAGGCTAGTTCAGGCTTCTAGAGCCAGGCCTGGCGGGCTCTTCCCCACTCCTGGCATGCTGAACACAGGTCTGGGTCAGAGGCCCATCTGTACCCTTTACTCACTGAGGACCTGGCGGCACCTCAGTTGCCCCAGGGAGTTTATCAATAGTGAATTTGTTGATAAGGACACAGAGGCGCAGCCGGTCCGGAGCCTGGCGTGTAGAAAGCGCTTAGCAGAGCCACTGCCCTGCTGCCATCCTGAAGTCCTTCCCCCTGGGGTGGGGATGGGGGACGCCCTGGGCCCCGCCGTCCCAGCATCTTTGCCCAGAGAGCCTTGCCTCCCCTCTGCAGACCTCAGCCGGCCACCCTCACTATCCCCACCGCGTCCCCAGATGTGAGCCCTGGGGCACCCCCGCCCCCACCTCCGAGGGAAGTAGAACTTCCTCCTCCCCGCCTGTCACCACCTTCCTGGAGCTCCGCTGGGAGGAACGGGGCTGCTGACTCAGCGCCCTGAGCTGGAGCCCGGAGCCCGGGGCTTGCTTAGCAACACGCACCGGCCTTGGGCAAACACGGCCACAGGCAGCCACACCCCCACCACAGGAATGCGGCGGCATTCCTCGGGGCTGCTGTGGCACAGGGCCCGCAACAGGAGGGGGGACGTGGGTACCTTCCTCTGCCACCTAGACACCAGGAGAGGGGGCCTCGCACCGGGGGTGCCACAGCCACTCAGGCTGGTGGGGAGAGGTCGGCCTGCGGGGTCCCAGCACACAGCCGGGGGCCTGGCACTCAGAGGAAGAGAAGGCAGGACTACGGTCCGACTTCTTTCCAAGCTGTGCGACCCTGAGCCTTAGTTTCCTCCTCTGTCACATGGGGTGGAAAGAGAGGACTGGTGGAAAGAATGCAGGTCCCGAGCTTGGCACCGGCCTGCCCCACTGCAGGGACTCAGGGAAGGGGACCCTCAGTTACCAAGCCCTCATCCACACCACAGAGGGAGAGAGGTCTTCTGACTCTGGGAGCCTAGAGGGAGATAGAAACCCAGAGAGGGATTTGTATCTCCCCGGAGCCACACAGCAGGGCCCCATCCCAGGGCCCAAACTGCCCAAAGTGCTGTGTCCCCCCCCAGTTGTCTCCGCCCACCCATGCTCCCTTCTCTCCTGGGAAGGTCTGAGTCCCCAGACCCCACGGCTCACACAGGCTCAGGGGCCCCAGCAGAGGCGGGCCAGGGGGAAAGGACCTCCCAGGGGGTCCCTCTCTCTCCTGGGCCTGTCCCTGCCAGCTGGTGTCTCCATCTCCTGCCTTTGTGTTTTTCTGTCTCTGGAAGAGACCACAGAACAGGGGTGTCTTGAACACACAGGAGTCTTGCTGCACGGAAAACGCCCCGAGTGGGAGCCGCGTTACCTGGATTCACCCCTGGTTCTGCCTCTGACTTGCTCTGTGACCTTGGACCAGTCCCTTACCTTCGCTAGCCTTTACTTTTCACACGGTCACCTACAAGGCCAGGGACCGTGGGGACAACCCAAGATCAGGAAGAGCCCAGCAACTAGTAGGGAGTCCCGTGGGAGCACCTCCATCCCGCATCCCCAGCCTCCCACAGCCTCCTGTAATCCCCCTAGATCTGCCCGCCTTTGATACTCCTGTCGGGCCTGAATAGGAAGCTGAGGGCTCAGGGGCTGTGGGGAAGCAGGCAGGAGCAGAGCCTGCCAGGCCGGGCCTGCGGGAGGGGGCTGCGGGCCCCTCGCCATTCACCACTAAGCCTGGATCCGGACTCCTTTGTGCCAAGAACAAAACCCAGGGGATCAGCTGTTCTCAGACCTGCCTCTCTCAGCTCCGGAAGGGACGGGAGTCTGGGCCTGAGGGTGGACCGTGTCCCCTCCATGGGCCCTGGGATGCAGGGGGGTGGCCCCACACGCCAGGAGCTCCCCATTATCTCAGGGTGTGAGGCCGCGGTGGGTGAACCTGGGTGGGTGAACCTGGGTTCAAATCCTGCTTCTTACCTGTGACACTTGGGTAAGGGCTTGAGCGCCTCGGAGCGTCAGTTTCATGATCGGTGCAGTGGGCGTTACACTGGCTCCAGCCTTGTGGGGCCTGAGGATTCACTGAGATGATGCATTTGGGGCTTGGCCGGCCCCAGGACCCAACAGGTGCTTTAGAAATGGACGATACTATTAAAGTACTTTTCTTCTTGCCCAGCTACGTGGGGCATAAGCCAGATCGAATCTTGGCTCTGAGAACAAAATAAACGTGTGGGGAAAATGATGGGGCCTCTGGCCAGGTGCGCTGGGAGAGAAGGCCCTAGATCCATGCACCTGCCTCCTCGGCCTCCCAGAACGTCCCCCCAGAATGTCCGGGGCACATGACTTTACCCCTAACCAAGTGCCCCAGGTGTGGGGCTGCAGACACTGGGGGTGGGTCCCCAGAGAGGAGGCGTGGAGGGACTCTGAGGTCTGGGGGATGGTGGGCCTCTGCTAACTGGCCCCAAGCTAAAGCCGAGCCTGAGTCTGTCCCTTCTCAGGCTTCCTTCTGGCCCTTAGTCCTCATGGTGGCTAGTGGCTCCCAACCTGGAATGGTCGAAATGCTCGGGCAGGAGCAGCCCCTTGAGGCGTAGCTGAGGGAGGTCTTGGGGGCTCATCCTGCTCCGGGGGTCTCTCCCGGGACTCTCAGGCCTGAGCCACTATCAGCGGACAGGGCTCAGTCGGGGGGCTCCTGGGTGGCTCAGTGGGTTAAAGCCTCTGCCTTCGGCTCAGGTCATGATCCCGGGGTCCTGGGATTGAGCCCCGCATGGGGCTCTCTGCTCAGCAGGGAGCCTGCTTCCCCCCACCCTCTCTCTGCCTGCCTCTCTGCCTACTTGTGATCTCTATCAAGTAAATAAATAAAATCTTAAAAAAAAAAAAAAAAAAAGGCTCAGTTGGAGGCAGTGTCTGAGAGCAGACCCGGGGCAGTCATTACTTGAGTTCCCCAGGCAGGGGGCCAGGAGGCCCGCGGTCACACTGGGCCTGGGGCCTGGGCTCCGGCCAGCCATCAGCGGCTGAGATTGTTGGTTTGGGTTTATTTTAAACGAGGACTTTGAGTGGAAACATGTGTCTCTCCTTCTCCCCGTCTCTTGCTCCCCCCATTTCGTTCTCAAATATTTCTCTTTTCGTGTGCCTCCTCTTCTCTGTTTTTCTGTCTTGCCCTGTCCCGGTCTTCTGTCTCTCTCTTTGTCTTTCTTTCTTTTTTTAAGATTTTATTTATTATTTATTTGACAGGCAGACAGAGAGAGAGATCACATTGGGCTGAGCAGAGAACCCGATGTGGGGTGCGATCCAGGATCCTGGGATCATGACCTGAGCCGAAGGCAGAGGCTTAACCCACTGAGCCACCCAGGCGCTCCTATCTTTGTCCTTCTATATCCTGACTTCTCTCTCTCTCCCTCTCTCTCTCGCTTTCTCTCCAGCCATTAGGGGTCTGGAGGGGTACCTGACTTCCTCCCCCCGGGGGTATGGCCCAGGCCCCTCACATCCCAGGCTCCCCGCAGAAGGAATCCCCAGGGACCTCTGGGGCCCCATTCAGGCATTCTGCCCCCAGGGAGGGCAGAGAGTGCCCTCCAGGGGAGAGGGGGTTTGAGCAGCTGAGCGTCTGGAACCCACATCCTCCACCCTCCTCCCCTCCTTCCTAAGCCCCAGTGTCTCCCAAATCTGCCCCTCTTGTAACCATTTTCTGTACCAGGCATCTAGGAAATCATTCTGCAGCTAAAACAAGATTTCAACCACTGATCTGGCCCAAACCTCCCATTTTGCAGCCAGAGAGGCTGGTGCCAAGAGGGACAGGGACTTGCCCAAGGCAACATGGAGAAACAGGAGCAAAGCTGAACAGAGCTAGTTCCCTACTTGCAAGCAACATCGTCTACACATCAGGAAGAGGAGTGCCCTACCCCCGGACTCATAGTCATAGTGCTTCTCAGGCCCCAGGCCTTCCAGAAGGGTGGTCTGCTTCCTTGGGGGTGACAGACCTCCCCTGAGTGGTCACCTGCCCATGAGATCCCCTGGGCAATGTCAGGCCTTGGCTGGTCACTCTTTCCCTCTGGGACAGCCCTGTTCCTGGGCCCCCACCTTCCAGCCCCTTCTGCCACTCACCAGGTAGCAAAGAAGAGAGATGAACACCCCAACACTGGGCCCAGGTCCTAGCTCAACCTGAGTCCTTGTGGCGACCGTGAACATGACCTTTCCCCTCCCCGGCCTCAGTTTCCCCGTCTTTGTAGCAGAAAGCTTGTTTTTGTCACGAGGCACCATTTTGCCCTAATATTTAATTGTGTCCTCAACTCCTTTCATGGAAAGAAACTTCTGGAACACCAGCTCAGGTATGCAGTCTTCCCTCCCAAAGTGGGAAGGACGTTTCCCAACATGACCAGCTCCCCTTAACCTCCAGGCTCACTGTTTCCTGGATGCAAATGTCTTAGATGCCACGAGCAGAGTGGGGACTATGACCGCACCGGGCGGCCCTTGTCAAAAGTGTGCCCCTTTGGGTCCCCAGGGTCCTGCCAGAGCTCAGGCAAGAATGGGAGGCGCTGCCTGGGTGGCGGAGGGGGATTTCTCTCTTCTCCCGTGGAGGTCAGCTGGGAGGAAATGAGGGGGGTGAGCCAGACGGGGGCAGGTGAGCCTGTCTTTCCAGATTTGGGCAAAGTGTCATCACCACTGGGGAAGTCAGGAGTCCCTGCCCGGGAGCTCTGGGTGGGAAAGGGACACGGAGCTGCTGCCCCACAGCGCTGCTCCTCTCTGCCGCCTGGGTCCCCACCCACAGGCCCCAGCGAGGCGCTGGAAGGCACGACGTTCCACAGTCCCCACTGGGACCTTCCACAGTCCCCACCAGTCTTGCGGATCTCCTCAGCTCTGGGTGGGAACGCAGAAGCGAGTCTTTCTACAGATGAGAGAACCGAGGCCCAGAGCAGGCAAGGGGCTTGCCTGGGTCGCACAGACCTAGTGATGTGCCTCGGGAAGAGCTGGGTGTTCCGTTCTCGGGAATTTTGCAAGCCCGACTTCAGCGGCCTCTCGGGATCAGCTGTGGCTGGGAGAATTGACACCACAGCAATTGGCAAGTGACACCAACCAAGATTTTGAGGTTTTATTTGTTTGTTTGTTTGCCTGTTTGTTTGTATTTTCCTTCCAGACAGTGCGAGGTTAAACATTTCCCAGCGCACGACTGATGGAAGGCCACAACTTTTATAATATCTCTAGAAGGCAGCGGCGGGGGTGCGGGGAGGTGGGGGCCTGGGTGGCTCAGTTAAGCCTCTGCCTTCAGCTCGGGTCATGATCCAGGGTCCTGGGATCGAGCCCCGCATCGGGCTCCCTGCTCAGTGGGAAGCCTGCCTCCCCCCTCCCACTCCCCGTGCTTGCGTTCCCTCTCTTGCTGTCTCTCTCTCTGTCAAATAAACAAATAAAATCTTTTTTTAAAAAAATCTCTAGGAGGGTCCTGAGCTTACGTTGAAGGGCTTAGCGAGACCCCGCCCTTGTCCCCCGCATCTGTCACAGATCCGAGGCTGACTCCAAAGCCAAGGAAATGTGTCCCTTCCCTCAGGATGCCAAGAGTTAGCTTCTTTCTCCTCCACCATAACAACATCCCATCCAGGGCAGCGGGCTGTCCTGGCTGTCCCTTGGGGCAGGGATTAGAGGCACTGCAGGCTTTAGAGCGCCTGGCCAGCTCTCCCTGCCCCCTGACACCATGCGATCAATTCCATAAATATTTACCAAGCTTCTCACTTAACCTCCCAGAGCCTATTTCCTCAGCTGGGAAAAAAAAAAAAAAGCATCAGCCTAACAGTGTCCGTCCGGTCATTTGGTCATTGAGCCCGGGTTTCCCATGTGCCAGTCAGGTGGCATCTTGGAAAGATTTCTGGCTCTTTCTCAGAGTTCTGGCTCTGCCATGGGTTTCCGGTGTTGCCCCAGGTCCCAGCCTTCCCATCTCTACCGTGACGTCGTCTGCTAGGGCTCCTTCTAACTTCTCCTCACCTCAGGGCTGTTGCAAGATCCCAAGGGAGGCCCTCGGTGAGAGAGAACTCTGGGAAATGCAAACATGACCATCGGGGGACTGGCTGGGCTGGGGACACAAAGGGCCGGCCGTGGCTCACACCCCGGAGACAAAACACACCCATGTGATTCACGCCAACAGTGGTCCCCGTTTCTGTTTACTTGACTGAGGAGCTCGGAAGGCAGGGAGGTGTGGGACCTTCAGACAGGACTTCCTGATGGGGTAACACAATAGTAACAGCTAATGTTTGATGAGTATTTACTGTGTGCTGAGCACACGCGGGATCTCATTTGAGCCTTTCAAAAAACTCCTGAGGTAGGGACTCAGACGTAACTGTTCTGTAGATAACAAAACTAGAGCCCAGAGCAGGGGAAGTGACTTGATCAAGGTCACTCGTGCCTTCAAAAATATTCATGGATGTCAGGGCGCCTGGGTGGCTCAATCAGTAGGGCGCCTGGGTGGCTCAATCAGTTAAGAATCTGCTTTCGGGGTGCCTGGGTGGCTCAGTGCGTTAAGCCGCTGCCTTCGGCTCAGGTCATGATCTCAGGGTCCTGGGATCGAGTCCTGCATCGGGCTTTCTGCTCAGCAGGGAGCCTGCTTTCCCCTCTCTCTCTGCCTGCCTCTCTGTCTACTGTGATCTCTGTCTGTCAAATAAACAAATAAAATCTTTAAAAAAAAAAAAAAAAGAATCTGCTTTCGGCTCAAATCATGGTCTTGGGCTCCTGGGACGGAGCCCCGCATCAGGCTCCCTGCTCAGGGGGGAGTCTGCTTCTCTCTCTCCCTCCCCTCCTTCCTGCTCTCTCAAATAAATAAATAAAATATTTAAACAATATGTATTCATAGATGGGGAGTTACCGTTTCTTGGGGACAGAGCTTCAGTTTGGGAGGATGAAAAAGTTCTGCCTAAAGATGGTGGTGATGGTTGCCAACACAATGTGAGTAAAAATGGTTATAATGGTCAATTTTATGTTACATATATTTAATGACGATAAAAAAAATTAGTCGAAAAAGCTGTTCTTGATCCCCATTATGTTCTAGGCACTGTGCTGGAGCCCAGGGACAGCAGTGAATAAAGCAATTATCTCTGCCTTCATGGAGCTGACATTCTAGAACCTTCCGTGGCTGGAAGAATGGACAGAAAGCAGTGTTCCCTATCTGCTCTGTGCCATGTGATGGCCACCAGCCCCTGAGGAACTGGCTTTAATTTTATTTCATTTAAATTAATTTAAATTTATTTATTTATTTATTTTTTTAAAGATTTTATTTATTTATTTGACAGACAGAGATCACAAGTAGGCAGAGAGGCAGGCAGAGAGAGAGGGGGAAGCAGGCTCCCTGCTGAGCAGAGAGCCCGATATGGGGCTCGATCCCAGGACCCTGGGATCATGACCCGAGCGGAAAGCAGAGGCTTTAACCCACTGAGCCACCCAGGCGCCCCATAAATTAATTTAAATTTAAATAGGCACCTGTGGCTGGTACAGGATTTAACCCCGCAGTTCTAGAAGGTGGGTCACATGATGGGGGGCGGGGAGGCCAACCTAGCTGCCTTATTCAAGCTTCCAGCGCTGGAATTCCAACGGTGTGGGCCTCCTGTGTCAGATTGGCCAGGGAAGCTCGCTACAAATTTGATCCTCAGGCTCCACATCAAACCCATCCAATCGGAAGCTCAGCGGACGGGACCCAGGAGTCTGCATTTTTTTTTTAAAGATTTTATTTATTTATTTGACAGAGAGAGAGAGATCACAAATAGGCAGAGAGGCAGGCAGAGAGAGAGGGGAAAGCAGGCTCCCCGCTGAGCAGAGTACCCAAGGCAGGGCTAGATCTCAGGACCCTGAGATCATGACCTGAGCCGAAGGCAGAGGCTTAACCCACTGAGCCACCCAGGCACCCCAGGAGTCTGTATTTTTGTCAGAGTCCAGACAATTCCAAGACACAGTAGTAGTTCCAGTTTGAGAACCCCCGCCCTTCTTTTTTTTTTTTTTTAAGATTTTATTTATTTATTTGTCAGAGAGAGCAAGAGAGAGAGCACACAAGCGGGCAGAGGCAGAGAGAGAAGCAGGTTGCCCGCCGAGCAAGGAACCCCATGTGGGACTCGATCCCAGGAGCCTGGGATCATGACCCAAGCAGAAGGCAGTTGCTTAGCCAGCGGAGCCACCCAGGTGTCCCCCACCACCCTTTTTGTTCAAGACTCCCTGCCGCGGCGAGTTTGACTTAGGTCTGACCTGTGCTGGGCCTCCCGGGCAGGGACCAGGCCTGATGAGGGGGTGTGCCCAGCTCAGGGCTTCCCCAGCCCAGCTCACCCAGCCGGGAAGATAACTAGTCCTGGCTACCAGCTCAGCTTCCCTCCCATTGTTCCCCCCGAAGAAAAGAGGGGGTCTTTCTACACCGCGAGCAGAGAGGCTGGGGCGGGCTCCTGGGCTCCTTGTCTCGTGTCCCACTGTCAGTCAGCTCAGGGCTCTGGCCCTAGCTGGGGGGCAGCAGGAAAAAGAGCCGTGGCCTGGCACCCCACCCTGCAGACCAGCCTAGCCCAGCAAGGGGAGGAAGGAAGCCATGGCAAGCCAGGCCAGAGACCAGCGGGGACAGAGGTGGGGGTGACGCAGGCCTCAGGAATTTGAAAACAAACATTTAGCCAACGAAGGAAGAGGCTTCTGTGGGTTGGGGAGCCAGGGCGGGCCCAGTTCCCTCCTCCCCAGAGCAAAGGGGTGAGTCCCAGTCCGGCTGACAGTGGCCGATGGCTGAAACCAGTGCCTGGAGGGTTTCCACTCCAGGGGGAGGGGAAGGCCTTTGTGGGGGTCGGGGGTGATGTAGGGACCCGGTGGGCTCTGCCCAGACACTGGAGCATCATGGCTGGAGTGAGGAGAGGAGGCAGCAGAGAGCAGGGAGCACCGGCAACACTCAGGAGGAGGCTTGGTAGCAACATTTTGTCCACTAAGCATTTATTGAGTGCCCACAGCATACCAAGAATTCAGAGACAAAGGCACAGCCGGGCTAGGGAAAGAGCCAGATACAAGGGAGGATAATTCTGACAGAAGGGGCGCCTGCGTGGCCCAGTCATTGAGTCTCTGACTTTGGCTCAGGTCATGATCCCAGGGGCTCCCTGCTCAGAGGGAAGCCTGCCTCTCCCTCTCCCACTCCCCCTGCTTCTGTTCCCTCTCTCACTGTCTCTCTCTCTCTCTCTGTCGAATAAATAAAAATCTTTTTTAAAAAATAATAATACTGACAGAAGACCAGAGCTTGTGAGCCCTCGGCAGAGGAAGTCAGAGAAGGCTTCCTGGAGGAGGTAGCACCTACGCTGAACCCTGAAGGACAAATTCTGCCGGGGCAGAATAGAATCTCAGTAATCTCACCCCTCCCTGTCCTGGGGCCAGCATTCAGTGAGTGGACGAGTGAGCAAGGGCCCAGCAGACACGTGGAAGGAAAGGAAGGAATGAGCGTTGTGAAGTCGGACGTCTCAGGGTCCAGACGGCAAAATCGATCTTCCCACTCCTCAGCCAGGAACTCTCTTCATGGCCCTGGGGCTCTGCTCCCACTTAAACCCGGAGACTCCAACCAGCCTGCGTGGGTTCAAGCCCCAACTCAGTCACTTACCAGCTGTGTGACTTTGGGCACATTACTTAACTTCTCTGTGCCTGGGGATCCGTTCTCCATAAAATGGCAGTAACAACACGACCGCATGGCCTTCTGTGAAGACCGCGTGCGTTCGGACGAGTAAAGTGCTTCGAACAAGGTTGGGCGTGAAGCGAGAGCTGCGTCAGTGTTTGCTGATACACCGTGGACACCGGCTTACTCATTCACTAAATTCATTCACTCACTCATTCTCGGATGCAGTCCCCTCTTCGAGCCACCACTCCCTCTCACACTCTTCCCCCTGCCAGTCCTTCGCTGAGCCCTCCCCAGCCCAGGTCCTCTCCTGCCCGCCTTCCCATCCCACTGCGCCGGTCCTGGGTGCTGCCCGCCACCCTGCTAATTACTGGAACCCTTGCATGAATTCCCCTCAAACTCAAAACAAACCAGAAGAAGCTGTCTGCCGCGGGGGGTTACCACCAGAACCAGGGTACGGTATGGGCACGAAGCCTCTGGCATGGGCTTCTTGGGCCGGGGGCCCTCTCCAGCACCTGCCCCAGGGATAGCCGGATTCTTCCAAATCCCAGCCTTGCCCAGCCTGGGGGCCCCTGGCACGGCCCACTCCGCACCCACATCTCAGGCCCCGTGAATGCCAGGAGCCCCGGACCCAGTCCTCAAGCCAGCTCTGCCAGAGCCGGGAGCCCAGAGCTGGCTGAGGGGAGAGCTCTGCAGCCAGAACCCATCTCGCACGGGAACAATGAGCTGCGTGCCAAGCACGATGACGGCATGCTGATTAATGTTAGGTGGGCACGCAGAAGATGCCACAGCTTCCTCTTTCCCCATGGGCACCGGAAGAACAGGTCACGCTGGGGAAGAGGAGCCTGTACAGAGCATTTCCAGATCACCTCCAGCATTCCGGCTACCCCGCTCGCCACTTTCTATATTTTGATGGCACGGTGTAGTGGGCGTGAGCTTTGGCAGGCGTCATCGAGGGAAGTGAGGCTCAGAGAGGGAAGGGGACTTGCCCAAGGCCACCCAGCCCAAAACTCGGGTCCTGGAAATCAAACCTCTACCAAGACCAGGGCTCCTGGCCTTGATGAAGCCTGAGGTGTGGATGGGGTTAGTGCCCCCGCCGGCCCCAGGGATGAGCAAGGTTGGCATCTGTGGGGCTGGGGAGGGGCTGGGGCCGGGCATGAGATGCTGTTTGGGCCAGAGGGCGGGGTGGGAGAGAAGGGGAGTGAGAGGGGCAGGGCCGGGTGCCCAGCAGGAACAACAGTACGGGGCGGGTGACGGGAGCCTGGCCAGGTCTGGGCTCTCGGGCAGGCCCTCCTGGGCCCTGGAAGCAGCAGGCTCAGCCTGTGGAGCTGCCAGGCCGATACCAGCCTCGATCAGCCAACTCAGCGATTGTATCGGCCTTTTCCTGGAAGACTGCAGACGCCGTGGGGGAGTCCTGAAGGGAGGCACCTGTTTGGGAAAAGGGGGTGTGGCCACCCTGTCCGGCACTGCCGCTGCACCACCGGCCAGCCCTTGTGATTTGCCTCTTGGCGCTCTGGCGTGCCGGGACCCCCTGCGAGCCACAGGATCCAGCCATCAGAGCAGGCTGTGGGGGCTGCGTCCAGGGTGCCACCCGGGCCTCATGTGACCCGTGCTGCCGGCCACTACCTCAGCCAAGCCGTACAGCCGCCCGGGGCCCGGTCCACACCCGCCTTCTATGGCGCCTTGTTTTGCCTCACCTTGGAAGGAGCAGACACAGATGGGTGTCAAGGCAGGACTGAAGTGACACCATTTGGTATCTTCCTTCTTTAGAGAATGTCAGTGCCACTCTGCCATGGGTCACAGGTTTAGGGACACCAAAGGCCTCCTTGGGATGAGGTCTGAGGCATCCCACTGCCTAGCTGGGCAGAAGACTTCACGTGGAATCCAGAAGAAGGACTGGGTCAGAAGCACCCCCCCCTTTCGGGGGGGGGCACCAAGCCCAGCAGGGCCAGTCACACACTTGTCACGCCTCATAGGGGATAACAGGATCAGAGGCTGTAGCAATCTGTATCGTCCCCACCCCCAAGCAGGGCGTGAGCAAACAGAGGGAGGGCAGAGGCACCAGGAGGGGAGGGCAGAGGGGCTGAAGCCTGGTCGGGAAGCAGAGTGAGCCTGTGGGCATCTCAGTATCATCTCTGCCCCGACAGCCAGCCTCCCAGAGATGCCGTGAGGACTGTGCCTGGTGGACAGGCATGGGCTTCGGGAGCTGGGAGTGGCTGCAGAGCTGGGAGGGAGCGGGTTTTGTTTTTTTGTGTTGTGTTTTCTTTTTTTCCTTAAGATTTTATTCATTTGACAGAGAGAGAGAGCACACATAGGCGAGCCGCAGGCTGGGTGAGAAGTAGCAGGCTCCCCACTAAGCACAGATCCCGATGTGGGGCTCCATCCCAGGACCCCAGGATCCCAGAATCATGACCTGAGCTGAAGGCAGAGACACCTAACCGACTGAGCCACCCCGGAGCACCAGGAGGTGGTTGTTGCAGCAAATGTCTTCACGGAGGAGGCTCTGGGTCAGGTGGGCTTGGGTTCAAAGAAGCTCTGCCTCTTATTTGCTGTGTGACCTCAGGCAAATCACATCCCCTCTCTGAGCCCTGGTTTCCTCCTTTGTAAAATGTGGATGCTACAAACAGAACCTGCTCAGAGGGTTGCGACAATGGTTAAAGGAAGTGATCAATGCTGACCAAGTGGCAGGCAAACAACATTCAGTACCCGGTGGTGGTGATTTTTATTGTCCTTGTCCATCGTGTAGTCAAGAACTTGGCATAAAGCCTGGGAAGTCCCAGGCCCGAGAGGGGGGTCTTCAGAGCCTCTGGGGATTAGCATCTTTCAGTCTTAGGAATCTTCCCTTGCCCTTCACCTCACCTTCCTGGCAGTCTCAAAGGGAAGGGGCTCTGGACTCCCGGGACACACGCCCACACATGTATTCAAGACACCTTCTGCCGTCCTGAGTGCCCGGTGGGTGCTGGGATCCCTGAAGTGCTCAGAGAGCATTGACTGTCGGTGGGAGCAAGGAGCTGGCCACACTCCCAGTGATGCTGATGCTGGGGAGGAGGAGCTGCGAGGAAAGGAGAGGGCTCCTCACTCCACCCTGGAGTCAGCCTGGAGGCTTCCTGGAGGAGGGGGCCACGATCAGCCACCATCTTGCTTGTCAGAACCCTTCCTCTCAGAGTTGAGACAAGGACTGGGCAGGAGCGAGCTCCTGTTTTCTGGAGGCTGTGCCCTTCCTTGCCCCCTGCCCGGCCCACTGCCCCGTACCCCTACCCACCCGCACTGCCAAGGTTTGAGAGGGCTCATCCCCTGGGGCGAAATGAGTAAGGGGGGGGCCGCCACCCCCCCACCCCCCCACGTTGTCCCAGTCCCGGGACTCTGCTGCCCCCTAGTGGCCGGACTGAGGAGGACGCCGCGCCCACCAGGGAAAACCAGTTCAAGGACAGCAGTTATCATAAATAATAAAATGACGATGATGATGATGACATTCGTCACTTTACAGTTTGCAAAATGCCTCCGCAGTCAATCACGGGCTGCACGGAGTAGGATGAAGGATACGGGCCTGAAATCAGAACCTGAGTCAGGTTCCAACTGGCTATGTGACCTTGGACAAGTGTCATCTCTGAGCCCCAGAGTCCTCCTGTGTAGAACAGGGGATGTAAGGATTTGGTGACCTAACTCCAGGTGCACAGGTTGCCCGGGGAACAATACCACCATCACTATCGTAACACTTGCCCAGTTGGCCGTGTGCCGTGTGCCACCTCCCTATGGATAATGCTTTTTGCAAACACTTTTTTCAAGGTATCCCCCTCTTTAATCTGCACTACTTTTTAAAAAGATTTTATTTATTTATTTGACAGAGATCACAAGTAGGCACAGAGGCAGGCAGAGAGAGAGGAAGGCAGAGAGAGAGGAGGAAGCAGGCTCCCAGAGGAGTGGAGAGCCTGATGCAGGACTTCATTCCAGGACTCTGGGATCATGACCTGAGCCAAAGGCAGAGGCTTTAACCCACTGAGCCACCCAGGCGCCCTATGCACCTTTTTTTTTTTTAAAGTTCTTTATTTATTTAAGTAATCTTACACCCCATGTGGGACTGGAACTCACCACCCTGAGATCAAGAGACGTGCACTCTTCCCACTGTGCCAGCCCAGTGCCCCGAATCTACACTATTCATCCCATTTAACAGATGAGGGGATTAAGGCTCAGAAAGGGGAAGTCACTTGCTTAGGGCCGCCTGGCTTGTAAGTGGTAAAGCAGGACTCAGAGCCAGGTTGGTGTGACTCCAACCGCAGTGCTCACTCCCCACACCCTTCCCTGGAAACCCCCGTGTCCTTCTGGCCTCATCTGAATAAGCAGGCACGGCCTCTGCCTCCTTCAGCCTTTTCCTCCACCTTCTCCCACAACGCCAGGCCCCGCAGCTGCCCCCTTCCCGCCCTCCTGACCAGGCCCCCAGCCCTCAGGACAGCTCAGAAGCGGAGAGCTTGAGAGTGGCTTCCAAAGGTCATCCTGTCCATCCCCCCGCACCCCGCCCAGGCAGATGACTGTTAGTCCTGTTCTTCACGCTGCTCAGGGGAGGAGAGTCCATAAACCCACTTCCTCTACCCGCCCAGCTGCGGCAGTTCCCACAGTCGGGAAGTTCTACCATCGGTCTCCCCGGAGTCCCTGCTGCTGCCATCAGTCCATTTCCCTTTGTTCTTTCGCCCAGGAGTGTCAGAAACACAATCTGGGGAGGATCCTGGAGGCCTTGAGAGAGGAACTCTGGAATGCAGAAAGGTCATTCAGGGACAGGAAGTGAGAGCTGAGCCCAGGTTCAAAGCCAGGTCAGGGCAGCAAGAGTGGCTGAGCTGGTCTCCTGGCGCCCAGGGCAGCCTCAGCCCAGGTGGGGCAGCCTCACCCACGGACCGAGGGCCCCGAGGCCCACCCCCTGCCCCGCAACGCCATGTGGCTCACGCACGCGGCGGACCAGAGCAGGCTGGGGGCACGTGAAGAGCTCGGCTCGGGGGTCACCTGGAACTGGGTGCAAATCCCCTCAAGCCCCTCAAGAAGCATTTGCTGAGCTTCTCCCCCGTGCCAAGCACTGCAATCAGCGCTGAGGCCAAAGCCAAGGTCCCCTGCCCCATGGCGCTCACAGCCCAATGTGGAGGTGACAGTAAGCGAGTCAATAAATGACAAACAAGAAATCCCAGTGTGGCAGGAGGAGAGGTAGGGTGGCCACACATTTGAGAGTGACCAGGGAAGGTCTCCAGAGGAGGTGGCATTTACGTGGGTAAGGCCGGAATAACAAGAAGGAGTCAGACCTGAAAATCTGACAGGAGAACACCCCAGGAAGAGTGAACAGTCTGGGCACACATCCTGAGGTTAGAATGAGCTTGGCATCGAAAGACCCACTGGGGAGATGGCCGGGGCAGCGAGCCTGCATGTGCTCTAGTGAAAGGACTCACACACCGCCTTTCTCTCTCTCAATGTCTGTTTTCTTACCTGTGAAATGGGTTCAACGACACCTGTTTAAAATGGAGATAGTCACACGGTCTCTATATCTGGGCCTGTGTGCTCATTAAATACTTGATATTCTTTTTTTTTTTTTTTCCTTTTTCTTTCCCTTTCTTAAATGTTTATTGATTTGACAGAGAGAGAGAGAGCATAAGCAGGGGGAGCAGGGAGCATGGAGAGAGAGAAGCAGGCTGAGGAAGGAGCCCGACGATGCAGGGCTTGATCCCAGGACCCTGGGATCATGACCTGAGCCGAAGGGAGATGCTTAACTGACTGAGCCACTCGGGTGCCCCATCTTTTTTTCCTTAGAGAGCGTGCGCATGCAAGAGCAGGTGGAGGGGCAGAAGGAAGACAAGAATCCCAGGCAGGCTCCACACTCAGCGTGGAGCCCGATGTGGGGCTCCATCCCCCGGCCCCAAGATCATGGCCTGAGCTGAAATCAAGAGTCAGACACTTGGTTGACTGAGCCCCTGAGGCGCCTCTCAATACTTCATCACTGCTCTATCAACAGGTGCATCCGTGGTACATTTCAGGTTGCAATTTCAACACCATCCCCCAGGCCCCGAACTACCCCCACCACACACACAGGACTGCTTCAACTAGGCAGTCGGTTATGGAATGGCTTCAGCCCTGGTCCAAGTGCACCGCACTTTACAGTTTATAAAGCACCCCCTTCCACTGCCCTGAAGAGCGGACTGCTGGGGAACTCCTTGGAGGCATCCATGGCAAAGGGTCCAGCAGCCCTTTAGCCCACAGCAGGTGCTCAGAGACAGAGACGGTCAGGTGTAGGTCCTGCTCCTGCCACACCCACCCCCATGAAACTTTCAAATTCCAAAGGCCTTTGTTACCAAGTGTCCCTCATCTGAAAAAAGGGTTTGGTTTCCAGCCACGCCAACTCCTTCAGCCTGGATGGTTCCTACTTACAGCTAAACTGCTGAAATCAGAAGGCAATTCTGAACCGAAACCCAGAAAAAAAATATTGGATCAAGGGTCCACATGGAAGTGGAGCGGAGTAGGCCAAGGTCAAAGTCAGTCCAAGGACTCAAGCGACTGGACTCCTCTCTTCATGACTGGAAAGAGCTCCTTGTTCCCAGAGAGGGGCAAATCCCGGGTCTCTCCTCTGCTGTATCCTTGTCCTACTACCTCCACGTTAGCCCTCAAGAAGCAGCTTGCGTGGCGCTGCCTCCAGGAAGCCTGCCTGATTTTCTTTTCTTTTCTTTTTCTTTTTTTTTTTTATTAAAGATTTTATTTATTCATTTTGACAGATAGAGATCACAAGCAGGCAGAGAGGCAGGCAGAGAGAGAAGAAGGGAAGCAGGCTCTCCACTGAGCAGAGAGCCCGACTCAGGGCTTGACCCTGGGATCATGACCTGGGCCGAAGGCAGAGGCTTTAACCCACTGAGACACCCAGGCGCCCCGACTGCCTGATTTTCTACAAGAGCTGGCTGCTGCCTTAGTTGCCCATCCACAGCCCCCAGGCTTTCTCCTACTGGGGCCAAGCTTCCGTTGAAGTTTAACTCACCTCAAGGACACAGATCTTATGTGTGCCCCTCCATGAACTGTCTCCAAGACAGCAGCCTGTGCAAAGGGCGTCCTCCGACTCCTCCCCGCCAGTTACGACACCCTGACCTCTACCCCATCCGAGAATTCCGCCCGCTTTCGTACTTTATGTGAATACAATCATCTGAGAAGCCTTTGTCTGGCTTCTCGCACAGTGTGTCTAGATTGTGTCCTTCAACATACTTGCCGGTGGTTTACTCTCCTTACTGTATAGTGTTCCCTGTGGGAACAGACCACACTTTGTCCATTTTGCCACTGATGACATCGCATTTGGGTTGTTTTTTAGCATTTTGGTCATTAAGGAATAGGACTGCTGTGAACATACCAGCTCGTGTCTTTCAGGGCACGCACGTACACACTGTGTTTACCCTGTGGGTGTTTACCCCAGGGAAGAAGTGGATTCGCTGGGTCACTGGGTAGGCACGTACTCAGCCTTAGCAGATGCAGCCACACTGTGTTTCCAGTCATTGTGCTGGTGTGAACCCTGCCAACCGTACAGGAGAGGTCCTGCTGCCCCCCACCCTCACTGACACTTGAGTCTGTCTGGGGGCTTTGCATCCAGGCCCTTGTTGGTCTCACCTGTTGCCGGGAGTGGATGCTTCTGTGCCACCCACCAAAAGAGACACAGGATGAAGGGGATCAGAATGCAGGACAGAGACAAAGAGGCAGAGAGAGAGAAGACAGGAGGGAAGAAGGGAAGAGAGAAGGAATCGGGGAGGAAGAGAATCAACAGAGAAACATTAGGCTGACTCTGCCATGGGGCCCCACACCCGCTGCCCACCACAGCCACCCCACAGCTTAGTGCCTGCTGCTGGGACTGAAGCTTCGACTCCTGGTTCGCCCAGAAACCTCAGTGTGTCCTATACACGAACAACTGAATAAAATTCTTTCTCAACAGTTTCCTTTCAGGATAAAAATCTTTTGAAACACATGTAAAATCAGGGGACGCCTGGGTGGCTCAGTCGGTTGAGTGTCTGCCTTCTGCTCAGGGTCCTGGGATTGAGTCCTGCATCGGGCTCCCTGCTCAGCGGGGCGTCTGCTTCCCCCTCTCCCGCTCCCCCTACTTGTGATCTCTCTTTCTCTCTCTCAAATAAACAAAATCTTTAAAAAAGTAAAATCTTTGAAAATAGCCTGGGGTCCACTGAGCGGACAGACGGATCCACTTGGTCCCTGTAGAGAAGGAGTGAGCCCTGGGCGGGGAGGGGCTTCCAGAGATAGGGGCTTGGAGACCTGCTGAGCAGACAGCCTCAGGGGCCAAAACCCCTGCCCCAGACAGGCCCGCCCTCATCTCCTGTCCTGCCAGTCCCACCCCTACCTTCCGCCTTCTCCCACGGCAAGCAGGGGCAGGATCCTAGGTCCACGGCCAAGGCCAGACACCCAGGCCAGGCCTACCAGGCAGAGGCAGGTACCCCTGAGAGAAAGGCCCCCTGGAGATGCTTTGCCTGGATAACCTCACAGGGAGCTGGCAGAGGAGGGGGGCTGGCCTGGTGGGGCCTGGCGCAATCCCTGCCTCCCTGCCTGGCAGCACGGCCCCAAAGCCAGCCGCCGAGCAGCCCCCAGCCCAGCCCCCCGCAGCCTCGTGCAGACGCAGGTGTCGGCCCAAGTCCAGATCCGCCGGAGGCGGGCTGAATGGGAGCTTGTTTCCTCTGCTTGGCCAGCCTGATGCCAGCTTGGCTCTCCCCATGCAGATTCAGCACTGAAAGAAGCAGAGAGGCCCGCCCGTCTTCACTCAGCGCAGGAATCCCGATGCTGGACTTTCTGAGTTCCTTAAATCTTCAAGGGACAAAGGCTTTGCCACCTCCCAGGGGCCCCCACACTCTGGCTATGCAGCTCCGACACAATAAAAGCCGCCATTTTTGGCAACTTTGGATGGGCCAGGCACTGTGTTGGCCTTGTATTTCCTTCCTTCCTTCCTTCTGTCATTCCTTCCCCTTTTATTTATTTATCTGAGAGGGAGAGAGCACAAGCGGAGGAAGCAGCAGAGGGACAAGCAGACTCCCTGCTGAGCAAAGAGCCTGACGCAGGGCTCTATCCCAGGACCCCAGGATCATGACCTGAGTCGAAGGCAGACGCTTAACTAGCTGAGCCACCCAGGTGCCCATTTTTTTTTTTTTTTAAGACTTTATTTATTTATTTCTGAGAGAGAGAGAGAGAGAGCAGCAGGAGGAGCCGAGCGAGAGGGACAAGCAGACATGGGACTACATCTCACGATCCTGAGATCATGACCTGAGCTAAGACCAAGAGCCGGACGCTCAACCTGCTGAGCCCCCGGGGGGCCCCAATCTGGCCTACTTCCTCTCACAGCAGCTCCGTGAATTAGGCACGATGGTCACCATCAGTGTTTGCTGCTGTGGCAACAGAGGCTTAGAGCCATTCAGCATCTTGCCTAAAATCATGCAACATAGATGGGGCAATAGATTCCCCACCTCCGTCCAGGGGGAAGGCCTAGAAGCAGTGACACGTCAATACCCATGAGCACCCCCGGTGCCCAGATCTTGGTTTCTGAACACCATCTCCAATGAAAACAACTACGCGCCTTAGAGAAATGACGGATTCTAGCCCTCAGGCTGGGTGAGCACAAGACGAGCCTGGAGCATCTCCCAGCACCAGAAAGCGAGGACATGCTCAAAAGACAGAAATAAAAGGGGAGGGGCACCTGGGTGGCCCAGTGGGTTAAAGCCTCTGCATTTCACTCAGGTCATGATCTCAGGGTCCTGGGATCGAGCCCTGCGTCGGGCTCTCTGCTCAGCAGGGAGCCTACTTCCCTTCCTCTCTCTCTGCCTGCCTCTCTGCCTACTTGTGATCTCTGCCTGTCAAATAAATAAATAAAATCTAAAAAAAAAAACCAAAAACCAAAATCAGTAAGCTGTTGCTACAGAAATGGTTAAAATCAATCCTACTCAGATCTGGTTAAGAAATAATCACAGGGGCGCCTGGGTGGCTCAGTGGGTTAAAGCCTCTGCCTTCGGCTTGGGTCATGATCCCAGGGTCCTGGGATCAAGCCCTGCGTCCAGCTCTCTGTTCAGCAGGGAGCCTGCTTCCCCCACTCTCTCTCTGCCTGCCTCTCTGCCTACTTGTGATCACTGTCTGTCAAATAAATAAATAAAATCTTTTAAAAAAAGAAAAACTAAACTAAACTAAAACAGACACCGGAGCGAGTTGGAAAGAGCTCCCAATGGCCAAAGCTGGAATAATTTAAACAACAAAATACATAACTTAGTATTGAATTATAACCCAGAGGAAAGATCCATAAAGGCACAGGTCCTTTATAATAACTGATTACATAAATAGAGAAAAGGAACAGATCTTCCTCGCAGAAGAATATTAAATAATGGGATCCAGGTAGACGTACCCACCAGTTAGTGGGAGCGTGCCTTGAGAGTGGGTTGCACTTGCTTCCCAAGAAGACAGTATGGGAAGGGGAAGGTAGTAAACATCACAGCGGAGGAAGCAGACTCCAGTTTACCGATGTCAGCAAGGTTAATGTCACCAATAAGTCACGTGGACACCGCGCGGGCATCACATGCCTCCTGCGATCATGTGACAAGAAGGGCCCTTGGCCTCTGAGGTATTCGTCCCCCAAACCCAGAACTTCTGTCCAGTCATCAGAAAAACACCAGAGAAACCCAAATGGAGGGCCAGTCTAACAAAATTCTGACCAGAACTTCCTAAAATTGTCAGGGTCATGGAAACCGAGGGCGGACAGAGGAAACCGGTGCTGACCAGAGGACACCAGGGAGACATGACAACCAGACACAGTGTGGGATCCTGGATCCAATTCCTGGACCAGAAAAAGGACATTAGTGGGAAAACCGGTGAAATCCGAATAAAAGCTGGAGTTCAGTTAATAGTCATGTACCCGCGTTGGTTTCTTAGTTTTGACAATGGTACCATGGTAATGGAAGATCTTAACAGCAGGGGAACAGACATGTGGCACTCTCTGGGCCACCTCTGAAATGTTTCTGTAAATCTATAATTATTCCAAAGTAAAAACTTTATTTTAAAAAGTCACATGGTGGGGGGGGGGCGCCTGGGTGGCTCAGTGGGTTAAGCCTCTGCCTTCGGCTCAGGTCATGATCTCAGGGTCCTGGGATCGAGCCCGGCATCTGACTCTCTGCTCAGCAGGGAGCAGAGAGCCCCTGCTCCCTCCTCCTCTCTGCCTACTTGTGATCTCTCTCTCTGTCAAACAAATAAATAAAACCTTTAAAAAAAGTCACATGGGTATCAGTGTCTGAACCAGGATTCAAATTCAAATGTGTCTGTCCCCTTCGCCCACACACTGCACCCTCCCTGCACCATCTCAGGCTAGAAAGCCATTCCCAAAAGCTCCTTCATGGGTCTGAGTGGCTCCCCATCTGCCTATGTTTGCCTTCTAGGACCAACCTGGCTCACGTTTTCTTTGCCCCATGACCTCCTTTTGAGAGGTGAAGGATGCTCTGGTCCGCGCAGGTGTGTTTGCATCTCAAGCTCATTTCCCTGGTGTTTCTCCTCTCCTGGGTAATTTGGGTTTCAATGTTCATTGGCCTCCCCAGAAGCCACCTCTCCTGTGCAGCAGCCATCAGACTCCACGTGGGAACCAAGGGGGTTCCAAGAAGGGTAGGTCCCCAACCTGACTCCAGGGCTAAAGCACATGACCTAGGATAGGTCTCTCAGCACACACCACCCCTGGCCACCGTGATCAGCCCAGAGGTAGCCCCATGACCTAAGCTGGTCTAGTTAGAAAGCATCCCCGGACTTGGACAGGGAATGCTGGGACAAAGAAAATTCTCTCCTTCCAGGGGCACCTGGGTGGCTCAGTCATTGAGCTTCTGCCTTCAGCTCAGGTCATGACCCGGGGTCCTGAGATCAAGCCCCATATTGGACTCCCTGCTCAGCAAGCCTGCTTCTCCCTCTCCCTCTGCCTGTTTCTCCCCCAGCTGTGCTCTCTCTGTCTGTCAAATAAATAAATAAAATCTTTTAAAAACAAAATACCCTCCTTTCATGTTGGATGTGAATGAAGAAGCCCCTGGAGGCCTTAGGATGAAGACAATACCAAGGACAACCAAGTGGAAGAATGGAAAGAGCAGAGTCCTCAGTGATGTCACAGGAGCTGCTGGATCAAGCCTTGCTTGAAGCCCACCTTGTCCATATATTTCTTAGTTTTGAGAACTGTGGAAGGCTGAGACATGGTCCTCTAAAAGATATCTGCCTCCTAGTCCCAGAATTGGTAATTATTATCTTCTATGATAAACAAGGGAGGGGGGACAGATTTTTCAGGAGGGATTTAAGGTAAGGACTCTGAGATGGAGAGATTATCTGGGTGGACCTGAAATAAAATCCATGTATTCTTATCCTTGGGAGGCAGAAGTAGCTCTGACACAGACACACAGAGAAGAAGGCAGTGTGATTCCAGAGACAGAGTCTGAGTGGTGTGGCCACAAGCCGAGGAGAGCTGGCAGCCACCAGAGCTGTGAGAGGCAAAGACCCATTCTCCCCTGGCAGACATCCCCACTACAGGACAGAGTCCTGCCCTGCTGACACCTGGATTTTGGCCCAGGGATACTTATTTTAGATTTCTGGCCTCGGAGCAGTCAGAGAATACAGTCCTACTGGTTTCAGTCACCCGGTGTGCGATCATTTGTTACAGCAGCTATAAGAAACAGACACAAGAGCCAATAAAGTGTCTTCAATCTCTATGCCTGGTTGAATACGGTTTCTTGTCAGTTGCCACACAAAGGAGTCTAATTCACACCCAGCCCTGTCGTCCCCTCCTCCGGATAGGGGGTGAGCTCTCCCCACTGGGAGGCAGCTAGAGAGCCTCCTGACCTTTAGCTGGAGGAAGCGGGGTTGGAGGGGGCAGCATCAGACAGCTTGAAGACTCCAAGCCAAGGCATCATGGGAGTTTATTTACAGAAAAGTCACAGCCGCCAGGGCCCATGCAGGCTCTGGCCAGAAGACCCCAGATATATATACATCTCTCTATATATACGTCCCAGCACCCGTCAGCACCAGAGCTGTCCCCAGCTGGGTCCCTGCCAGAGGGACCAAGAGTCAGGCAGCATGAAGGGAGTGAGCCCCAGTCCTTGCCAGATATCACAGGTCACCTGTGCAGTCCCTATGCCAGAGGAAGAAACTGGCGTCGGCCCTGAAGTGGACTGGGAGGAGCATGAGGACGGGCTGCACTCCGGACGCCAGGCCATGGAACACCAGCAGCGGCCTGGGGCATGCGACACCAGAGGTCCCTGCAGACCTGTCCAGGAGCTGGGCACGGAGCTGGCATCCCACCCATCAGGCAGGGGGCTCCCCCAGTTTGCTGGGCGCACTTGTGATCCGCTTATTCTCTCGGAGGTTTCGAAGGCGGGCACTGAGGCTGCTGATCTCCTCCACATAGGCCTGGGGCACCCACCCCTTCTCACCATCTGCCAGGCGGACCCCTTCCAGCCAGCCTAGAGCCACACGGGCCAGGAGCAGCATTAGTGGCATCAAAGGGACACCAGGGCCGGGTCTGCCAGGGAAAGCCTAGGCCAGGGCTTTGTCTGCACCCCGGGGGCAGAGGTGACCTCATCCCAGCGTCCCAGTTCCAGGAAGGACCCTGCCTCTAGCAGTCTCATAGATGAACTTCTGACCTGTTTTTCCTGACATCCTCTACAAAGGGTATTTCCCATTCTTCCCCACCCGTCGCTCTGAATCCTCCAGCTTTGTAAGAGGGAAGTTCCTCCTCTTGTCTAACTTGATTCCTACATGCTGTGGTTGATCAACACTTGCACAACCTTTTCCTGTGATATCTTAGCCATCTAGCTACCTCCTGCCCACCTGGGTCCCATCAGGGAGGCCTTCCCAGGAGGCCCCTCTCACCGTCACTGGTTTGGGTCCTCACGGCCAGGATGTCCGTCTTCTCCAGAGTCAGCTCGTCTGGCTGCAAAGCCTTGTACGTCCTGACGCACTGAACCTGGGGGCGGTCTGACAGCCCAAGGGAGAGTCAGGGAGTCCCCAGGTAGAAGGAGGAAGGTGAGGGGTCAGAGGGTGGCTGCTGCTGCTTCATTTTCTCTGCACCTCCGTCTGCTCACCCTGGCCACCCTCCTCTCTTACCCTAAATACAAGCCCTTGGTAAATCCAGTCCCTGCCAGCTTGGGTTATTGCCCAGGGCTCTCACCTCCCCAGCTCAGTCTAACACCTTGACGCTGACCTCCAGGTCAAGGTCCACCTGCCTCCAGACACTCCCCACAAAACACTAATGGTCCCTTCATCTGCCCCTGTTGGTACTCCAGGGCTCCCTCTAATCCGTCCTTCTCAACTGGGAGTCAAGTTACATCACCTCCCCGCCAATTATAACCCTCTGGGGCTTCCTACTCCTCTGAGTAAAATCCAAAGCCCTCCCTACAGCCTACAAAGTCCTACATGGCCTGGCATTGTGCCTTCACAAGCCCCTCTTCCTCACTTCTTCCCCTTCACCGGACCCTTGCTCACGGAGCTCAGCAACACTAGCTGCCCTGCTGTTCCTAAACATTCTGAGCTCCCTCCTGCCTCAGGGCCTTTGCACTGCCTATCCTCCTCCCAGGAGAACTCCCCCCCAAATCTTTTCATGGTTGCCCCTCTTCCTCCTTCAGGGGCCTTCTCTGACCACCTCTCAGGAATGCGAGGCTCACACCACAGCTCAAACAGGACTCTTAGCCCAGAGAATCTGCTTCAATCTAGGCCCACGGCTCTTTCTACCACAGGAGACAGGCTGGCAGTATTGAGAAAACCACAGGCTTTGGGGCCAGACCTGGCTTGAATCCCAGCTCTGCTCTCCACTGGCCTGTCTGACCTTGGGCAAATTACTTAGCATTTCTGAGCCTCTTTTCTCAGATATGAGAAAATGAGTCTACCCAACGGGCTTATCAGGAGGATTAAGTAAACTAAATGCGTATAAAGGCGGCCAACACCAGGCCTGATGAGGAACAAGTATGGGTAGAAACAAGCTCCCTTCCTTTTCCCTTCGTTAGCTGAGCCCTAACTCCCCGGCTCGGCAACCCTCAGCCACAGCCTGGTGTCCACTGGATCAGGGGTCCCTCTCGGACTGGGCAACACTCTGGCTTACCGGCCTCACTCACACCCCAGAGAGAAGCCTCTAGATCAACAGAGCTGATCCCCCATCCCGCCCCACCCCACCCTGTGGCCACTTTGGTTCCTGCTCCTTTGCAACAGAGGCAGAGGCAAAAGTGGAGACAGATCAGGGCGTCCGTCTCAGCTCTGCGGCTTACCAGTTCGGTGAACTTGGGTAAGTCACTTTAACCTCTCTGAACCGCTGTTTTCTAGCGGGTAAGATGGGCTTGTGCGGGGATGAAACGGGAGGACACAAAAGGCTTTGCCATCAGGCGCCGCCTGAGCACTGGGAAGACGGTGGCGGTGGCGGGGAGGTCCGGCCTGGCTTAGGCAAATGTCGCTGCTCTTCCAAGGGTCTGCACGGCAGCCCCCAATGGCCCCAGGCCGGCTGGTCTCTCTCCCCGCCGGCTCGGCCAGCAACAAGGCACCAGGATGGGAGGAAAGGGGGAGAGCAGTGAGGGACCCAACCCCGGGGGGATGTGGGCCCGGAGGCAGACTGCTACCTTGGCCCTCGCTGAAGAACTCTTTATCCTCCTGGGAGCTGGAGGGACACAGGGCTGAGATCCATCGCTGCTTCTCACTTCTAGGGAGGGGGAGGCTGAGTTGCCACAACGTGCAAAGTACAGTCTCCCAGGGCCAGGGTGGTGAGACAGGGCTGGGAGGATTGGGCATGGTGTCTGGACTCGGGGCATGCCCGCCCCACAGCCCTGTCTGTCCCCAAGCCCGCGCCCCACCCAGCTCTGAGCCCAACAGAGCAGGCCCGGAAGCCGCTGGACGCCAGCTCCACCCGTGGCCTGCCTCAGGCCCCGTCCTACAACCCGCCCAGGGGTCCTCTCCCCCCACGCCCAAGCCCACTCACTCCGTCCGGGCCCTCAGCAGGAACTGGTGCTTCGCGTGGGGCCCATGGAGGAGCTGGAGGAGGAACACGTGGCCGGGGACGCCTTGCAGCTTCCGGCTCAGGTCCTTCACCTGGAGCTCGGCCATCCTGGCGTGGACGAACACGGCGAACTTCCCTAGCCTGCGGGACCGGGGCAGGTGAGGTCAGCCCGCTCATCCTCGGGCTCCCTCCCCGGGGAAACTCTCGGAAGGCAGTCACCTCCCTAAAAGCCGGAAGGCAGTCACCTCCCTAAAAGCCCGCAGGCCCCCACAAGGAATGGGGAGCACAGACTCCCTGGCAGACGAAAAAGGTGACAAAACTAGTCCCTGCCCCTCAGGGCACACTTTCAGGTTCTCTGAGTCCCTGTTCTAAAGAGCCAACAGGCGGCCCCTCGGATGAGACCCCCGTGCTGCTTAGTGTCTGACTCTCGGACCACGAAGAAGCTGAACTATGTCTCTCCTTTGCTATTCTATCCTAGTGCTCCACACTGCCAGGCCCATCATTCGGGTTCAATAAACACTTGTGGGAAGGATGGGGAGGGGAGTGGGTCAAGGATGTCCCACAGGTCCTTTCTTCTCAACCTGTCTGAACAGCAGTCAGTATCTCCCAGTCCAAACCAGACCCCTTCACTGTTCCCCAGTCCAGGGAAAGACTCCGTCAAGTAGCCCAGGAGGAAACTCAGCCATCATTCCAGCCTCTTCCCTCCCTCTCCCCACACACCCCGCCAGCAGCTCCACCCTACCCAACTCCTGACTGTCCCTGGAATCCGTTTCCCACAGGCCCCCTACCATTTGGGGGTGGATCTACTCTCATTTGGGCAATTGTAATAGCTTCTGGTCTCGCCCCTTCCAGTCCATCCTCCAAACTGGCCAGGAGTGAAATGTCACTCGTCTACGTAACTCTCCGTGCTCCCCATGGCCCTCAGAAAGCACAGTCTCTGTCCGATGGCTTTCAACAAGCCCACAAGGCCTTCCCCTCTATGAATCTAGCCATATTTAGGCTTCATCCTCCCCCAAACACACTCTGCTATTATACCCTACTGTGACTTTGCTATATCCTCCCAAACTCCTTCTCCACCTGGAAAACTCCTATGTATCCTTCAAAACCCAGCTCAAATGTCCCTTCCTCTTTGAAGTTTTATAGATTCTCACCCCATACCAGGGGATGCTACAGTAGGAGTGCACCTTTCCCCTAAAAACCCTGAGCAGGTGGTTATAAGGATATAGCTTAATTGTCCTGAGAGCTCCTATAGGCGGAAATGACCCTAGCACCCTTCAGGGCCCGGAAGAGAACAGGGATTCGGTGACACTTTCGTGAATGAATGAATAAACCAGGAATAAACCTTTCCCATAGCCTAAGAAGTCCTTTCTTCATCACATCCAGCCTGAAGGTTTACCTCACTCAGAAAGACTTCTCCCTCATCCCAAACTGTTAACAATCATAGCTAACATTGCGTGTGTGTTCACTGTGTGCCAGGTACTATGCTAAGCTCTTTCCCCGTCTTATTATCACAGAGTCTCCCTACATATAGTCTCTATGTTACAGATGGAAGACAAGATAATACAATGGTTAAGAGCCTAGGATGGGACATCAGACAGACCTGGCCTCCCCTGGAGCCCTCTTGGCTTCTGCACTTACTAGATCCATGCTGTTGAGAATAACAAGGGAGCCTACTTTCCAGGCAGATGCTTAGAGAACTAGGGATAATAGTGCAAACAGTGGGGGTACCTGGGTGGCTCAGTGGGTTAAGCCTCTGCCTTTGGCTCAGGTCATGGTGTCAGGGTCCTGGGATAGAGCCCCACATTGGGCTCTCTGCTCAGCAGGGAGCCTCATTCCCCCTCCCCATCTGCCTGCCTCTCTGCCTACTTGTGACCTCTCTCTCTCTGTTAAATCAATAAATAAAATCATTTAAAAAAATTATGCACACAGCATGCCTGGCACAGGACAGGCACTCAGTAAATGCTGGCCATTATCTGGATGAGTTGGGTCAGAGCTGAGACTCCAGAATTATGCTCTTAATCTCTGCTCTACTCGTCTTAAGCTCAGAGCACCATTGAGTCCTCTGCACACAGCCTAGCCCTTGGTTCTCAGGTCTGGAAAATGGACTGGCCTCACATCGCTGCCTTTTCTGGGGGAGCCTCCAAGGCTCAGGGTGCCCCAGCAGCACAGACAGGGGCTTCCAGGCCCAGTGATGCCTGACGGCAGGGAGAAGGGACCTGGCTCCGGTCTACCTCCCGCACCCTGCCTAGACTCACTCCTTCCGCCGGGAGAGCAGCAAGCAGTCATTGAAAAGGTGCAGGTAGACTGCCTTGCTGGACAGCTTCAGCTTGGCGGGTGGCGCTGCAGGCAGTGGTGCCAGCTCCACTAGCTCCCCATGCCGAACCAGCCAGCGGGCTTGCGAGATCAGTGGGAAGATCTGGAAGTATGCGGGAGGCAAGGGGGAGAAAAGGTCAGGCCCCGGACAGCAGGGCAGACAGCACAGAACAGGGGAGGGGAGGGGAGGGGGGGTGAGGAAGTGGCCTGCTGTGCCTGGGGAAGGACAGAACGAGAGTGGCCCCTTGGTGGACCCCACCCCGCCAGCGGCAGGTGTGCACCTTGCCCTCAAAGTGGATCTTCTTGCTCAGATGGATGAGCTCCTCTGTCCTCTTCATGGACTGCACGCTGGCATTGCACTCTTGCACCAGCTGGGGAGGCCGTGTGTGAGTCATCTGTGGTCCCCCAACCCCGGCTCCCAGAGCCCAGCCTCAGGCTCCCACCTGGGAACCAGAGGCTCTGCTGGCTGGGGCTCATTTGGAGATATGCCGGGGATCTGGGGGGCGGGGTCCTGGAGAGCTGAGCTCACCTCCTTGAGTGCATTGAAGGCTCTGGTGGCCATGTCTTCATCTTCCGAGCCCTGTGCTGTCCGTTTCAGGATGTTCTAGAGGGTGAGGTTGGTGTGGTGAGACAGACCGGGACCTCTACCCATAGCCCTGCCCGCCAGTGGTTACCCAGGAGGGGCTGTGGGAGGCATAGCATCATTCCCCCCACAGGTCTCACTGTAGCCTGGTGCCCTCCACGTACCTCGACCAGCATCTTGAGGCGGGTGATCCTCTGAAATGGCAAGATAAGGAAGGAGGTGAGGGGCAGACGTTGGCATACGGGAGACTCCTCCAGGCGAGCCAGGATGCCAGGGAACTTGGGGTTCTCCAGGCTGGAAGATGGGGAGGGACCTGAGGTCACAGATGGGCTCATAGATCCTATGAACCCCCAGGATCCATGACCCCAGCCACCCTCTTGGTTTTTCAGGTGTCTTCCTGTCACATCCTTCCTGCCCTTTGGGGTGGGGTCTAAGCTGACCCCGGTCAGAGAGCCCTATTCAGGAACCATTCCCGCCTAAGACTCCCTTTATCTCCAACTCCCACCACCCCACGCCCGCCTTTCAGAGCCTCCAGCCCTACAGCAAGCGCTGGTAGGTGCGCTCCTGGTAGGCCTGGTTGGTGACATAGGGCAGGTACACTCGGCGGAAGGCTGGACAGTGGTGCAGCACAATGTCACACACACTGAAACGCAGGACATCTGCCTCCAGCCGCTGCTCCAGGTCCTGCAGAAACCTGAGGGGTCCGGTGAGAGGTCAAGGTCAGGGTCAAAGCGAGAACCCAGACCTGGGAGCCCGGCCAGTCACAACAGGCTCTGCCCCGCCCCCACCACACCTTACCGTACCACTCCCTCACCTCTCGCTCGTGCTCTTGACTTCGGGTAGTTTGGAGAACAGCCATTGCTTGTCCTGCACCCCCAGACATTCGCTCAGTTCAGCAGATCCTAAGAAGTGGCCCACGGCCACCGACAAGCTGTGGATGTAGGACGCCTCGGACGTGATCAGCTCAAATTTGGCCTGAGTGAGGGGGAGGCGGGATCGAAAGGGCTGGACCGGCCCGCCTCAGACACTGTGAACTCACCACCCACCCTTCCGACGCCGCCTTTCCCTCCCTGTCCCCCTGCTGTTCCAGCCCCACTTCCGATGACCTAGTACCTGCCGGGTGAAGGGGACCACCTCTGGCCACGCGCTTTTGTTCAAACTCAACGGAAGACCTCGATTGAGGGGTGGAACCCCTAGCTCCACCCATCGGGCCTGCACCCCCCAGCCGGGCCCTCTCAGTCCTTCGCCCACTAGGCGTTTCCTCTCCAGAGGGCTCCGCCCCTCCTGGTCCCCGCTTTCGCGGTCCCACCTCGGCAGGCCCAGCCTGACTCCGCCCCTCGGCCGGCCCTGTTGGCTCCGCCCCGGACCCCACCCCTGACCCCACCCCTCCTTCCCGCGGCGGCTCAGTCCCCGCTAGCCGCCAGCCCCAGTTCCTCGCACCCACCTTTCGCATAGACGGTCCCGCCGGCCCCGCCCTCTCGTGGCCCCGCTTTCCCCGCTGGGTCCCACGCCCACCTCCAGCAGCGTGCAGTCCCGCTGGCCCGGTAACCCTGGGCCCCGGGCCCCGCTAAGTCGGGGGACCCGTCCCCCGTCCCCCTGGCCCCGCCCCCGCTGTGGCCCCGCCCCCTGCGGGCCCCAGGGCCACCTCCCGGCCGGCAGCCCCGCCGGCCCCGCCCAGCCGGCTCCCGGCGCCCACCTCCTGCAGTTTGCAGTCGCGCAGGCTCAGCGTGGCCAGGACGCCGCTGCCGCGCACGTCGGGGATGTCCTGCCACAGCGAGAAGGTGGAGCCTCGCGCCGAGCGCTGCGCCCGGAAGGAGCTGCTCGGGGAGAGGTTGGCGCGCGGCGGCCCGGGCCCCTCCTCCGCGCCCTCCGCCTCGTCCCCCGGGCCCTCCTCCTCGCGCTGCTGCCGCCGCAGTTCGCGGGCGCTGGCCACGTCGCTGTATTCCTGGTAGAGGACCGCTGGGCGGGGAGAGGGGCGGGGGAGGGCCGTGGGGCGCCCGCCTGCCCGGTCCGGCTCCTGCCCGGCTCCCCGAGAGCCTGCCTCAATAAACGAGCCTTTCGGACGGTTCGGGTAGCGGGACACCGTGAACTCGTTCACTCACGCACTCACTCCTTCCACCCACTGCGTGCTGGGCACTGTGCTCGCTCCTGAGATTCGGCTCTCCCTCCCTCTCGCCAAGATCCCAACCTCTCAACTCTCCAAACCCCCCCCCCCCCGGCCCCTCCCCCCCCCCCCGGCCTCCCCCCCCCCCCCCCCCCCCCCCCCCCCCCCCCCCCCCCCCCCCCCCCCCCCCCCCCCCCCCCGCCCCCAGCCCCTTCGTCCCACGTACTGTTAAGGAGAAACCGTGACTGGCGCCGCTCGCTGGAGCTCCTGGACCCCAGAGCCAGCTCTTCCGGCGTGTCCAGCCTAGGAAACGGACAGGGTCAGGGCCCTACTTCGCCTGCACCCCTGCACCCCTCCTCGGACCGAGCGCACAGTGGGAGATAGTACCTGGGCTCGGGCCAGCCGCTATGGCACCCGCTCGGGTCAATAGGGGCTGGCATCACCAAACCGTCCACCCTCATCTCTACACTGCGCGACTCCCTTCCAGATGATCTTCCTAGAGAGGGCGAGAGCTCTGAGGGTGGGTGGCTCCAAGAATGGCGCCGGGCGCTGGGGTGCCACGCTGCAGCTGACCAGCACCCAGTCTCAAGTGTGGGCCTTGCCCCATGCTGCATCTGGTTCATGGCCTGCTCTTAGGGCCCAGGGGAGAAGCTGGTACCTTCCCGAGCTGCGCCAGTGCCTGACCCTGGGGTCAGCACCCTGGCTGCTGAATTCCGCCCCAGACGCAGGGAAGAGTGCAGGCGGGTCATCAACTCGGAGGCTGAGAAGCGCCTGCGCTCAGGCCCCTCCAGGCCTACCCTGGAGGGTAGGGACAGCTCCGGTGGCCTGGGCTCCTCTGTGCTCAGGGTCTGCTCTGCTGCCTGGCCAGGCTCGAGGAAGACAGCATGGGCTCCGGGGCTGCCAGGGAGCTCTTCACGCTGATAGACCCGCATCTTGCGCCCTGTGGGGAAGTGGGGTGAGCGCACTGGCTGGCATCCACTAGGTGCTCTCTCCACTCCTCCCTGTTGCTACCCTGTGGCCCGGAGCATCTGAGGGAAAGGTCAGTATTTTGGCCAGGATCTGGTCCCCATCCCCAAATGGGATCAACAAGAGGGCTAGTAGAGAGAACAGAGCGCCTGACTGCAGTGGACAAAGGGCCAAGAGCTCAGGACAGCCCCTCATCTGCTGTGCAGCCTCTGAGAAGTCACCTGTCCTCCCTGATTTCCAGTTCTCTTGTCACTAGAATCTACCACTTGTCCTGCCTGTTTGGGGGAACTGTGGGGCTTATGAGTCTTAAAAGTGCCACCCAACTTCTCCCCTGTCTGTCCCACTAGGCCACCACCCCCTCACCCAGAGTGACTTACATGCAGATTTCTTCTCCGAACCGTGACTGGCCCGGCGCTGTGGCTGTGGGTGCTGGGGACTCCAGGGTCCCTCCAGAGCTTGGGGCTGGGCACTAGGACAGTGTGGCCAGCTGCCAGCTCTGCTGGGCCGCAGCCCCCCACTGGTGGAGATCTCGGTGTCTGGGACTTCCGGGGATGGTGGCCATGGCAGCCCTTGGAGAGGAGCAGGGGTCCCCAGGGACCAGCGGCTGCCGGGAGCCCGAAGCTCCTCTGGGGCAACAGGGAAGAGATCCAGACACACAGGGCTCGGGGGCTGCAGGGTGGGCAGCTCTGCAAAGGACAGACTCTCCTGCTGGCACACAGCTACTGGGCGGCGGTCAGTGCCACGTGGCCCAGCCAGGTGGGACGGGAGGGTGGCAGGTGGCCCACAGTCCATTCCTCCTTTGCTCTGCCACCCACCTGAGCCTGCAGGGGAAAAGGTATGAGAGGCAGACACAGAACAGGAGGGCTGGCCAGCAAGCCACCTTTGTCTTGGAGGCCTGGACAAACCCTTGTGTACACACATGCGCACACATCTGTTCAAGCACACTCACACACCTATTCGCATAGTAACAGCTCATACTTACTGGGCACTTACCAAATGGCAGGCCAAGTGCTTTTTATATGTCATTTCATCTAATCCTCACCACCCTGAGGTGACGCTAGTTTTATCCCCATTTTTTTAGGTGAGGTCGGGGAGGCACAGAGGTTATTTGGCATAGGGGAGAGCCAAGATTCAAACCCAGGCAGTCTTGCTTCTGAGTCTGTGCTTTGAACCAGCTCGTGCATTTTCAACTCTCACTGACCTATGATCAGACACACATACATATGTTGTCACACAATCTGTGTATGTTCCATGCACATGCACACATGCTTCCTTCCAAGGAGACACATGGACATACACACTTTCATGGGTACACTCAGACACTTCATATTCACAGGCTTACACATTCACACTTTTCACACAACTACATATATTCACAGACTCTCTCTCTCTCTCTCTCTCTCTCTCACACACACACACACACACACATGCTGACCCATTAGATATTTATGTATCTGCTCAAGCTTTCTCACACTCCTGTTCTATTCACACTCACACACCGAGATATCAACGCACACACACAGGCCCAGAAGTCCTTGCTTTGGTGTTACCCAACCTCCCCTCCCATGCCCAGAGTTGCAGCCTTCAGCTCTGAGTAGTGCCCACACCCTGCCAGGCTGGCTGGGAGGGTCACAGACTGGCAGGCGGGCCACCACGGAGATCAGGCTAGGCCCTCCCGGGAGAAGGGCAGGGAGATGTCCCAGCTCCCCAGTTTGGGGCGAGAGAGGGGTTCTTCCCTACCCGGGCTCTCAGCCCCAGATCGAGCCAGGCTGACTGGGTCCTCTCTGGGCAGGAAGTCATCCCCAAGGAGTCTGCCAGAGCCTCGGGACAGGCCTGATGACAGAGGGATCTGAGCCCTCACAGCCCTTCCCCTGTCCCTCCACCGGCGGTCCTCCCGCAGCCCCTCACCTCTCCAGCCGAGGGCCGCTGCTGATCTTGTTCTGCTCCTGCTCCCCGCGGCTGGGGAAGCCCTCTCTCTGCCCAGCTGGCTGGGGGAGATCCCACCCAGACAAAGAGTTTGATTCATCAAACCCTGTGGTGAGGCAAGCGGGAGGGAGGGAGGGAACAGGCAGTGGGCTGGGCGGGGGCCTACCCTTGCCTGGCCTCACTGTGGGCAGGCGGGGCAGCAAGGACCCCCCCCCCCAGAGGCCCCCTGTGGCCAGAGGAGCAATGCCCAGCCTGGCAGGGCAAGGAGACCCAGGAGACAGAGATAGAGACCCAGAGATACGGAGAGACTTTAGGCAGCATCTCAGCACGGGAGACACCAAAACACTCCAACCCAGAAAACCACAGATGCCGAGACATTCAGGGACCCAGGGATGGAGACAGAGAGACAGAGATACCGAAAATGTCACAGACCAGATACTCAAAGACAGATGCAAAGCCCAGAAAAAAAACAGGGAGACAGATGGACAAACGTTTTGTGGCCCACTGCGTTGCCAGTCTAGTGAGGGAGCTAAAAATGAGGACAGTTTCAACTCAGGGTTGGCAGGAGCCAAGCCAGAGGAACCATCAGCGCTGGGTTCGACTTGACCTGAGCATTCCAGGAAGGCTTCCTGGAGGAGGTAACGGCTAACTGTTCCAGCTGAAATAGCCAGGGACCCAGTAAACATGGATAAGGAGAAAATCTTGACTTGAGAGAAACGGTGACAGTGTCGGTGACAGTGTCAGTGACCGAGGGATGAGGGAGGGATGGAGGAGAGTACCGGGGGGAGGAGCACCACTCTATCTGCACAGCTTCTCCCTTGCTCTCTTCAGTGCCTGCCTGGGGTGGGGCTGCTCCCAAGAGACAGTTACTCTGCCAGGCCCTCTCCACAGGGACAACTTTAGCATGTACCTTAAACCTCTGTCCATCTGAGCACATCTCTGTTTCCTCATCTGATAAATAGGCCACTCATACCAGCTTTAAAACACTAAAGTGTGAGGGGCACCTGGGTGGCTCAGTGGGTTAAAGCCTCTGCCTTCGGCTCAGGTCATGATCCCAGCATCCTGGGATCGAGCCCCGCATCGGGCTCTCTGCTTGGCAGGGAGCCTGCTTCCTCCTCTCTCTCTCTGTCTGCCTCTCTGCCTACTTGTGATCTCCATCTGATAAATAAATAAATAAAATATTAAAAAAAAAAACAACACTAATGTGTGAATCAATGACAGCGCGTGTAAAGCCCCTTGCATGTGGTAGGAGCTTCGTAGTTGATAGTCATTCTCCTGAGTATTATAATTAGTCTTTCTCTAGTCGGGCAGGTGGCCTGGGTCATCCCACGGATGGGGAAACTGAGTCAGTGAGGATGAGACCCACCGTTCTTTGTAGGAGCGTGAGGAAGGAGACTCGGGAACACTGCCTGCCAGAGAAGTCTCTTTCTCTCCAGGACTCTGAAGTTCTTGACATAGAAGTCCCACTTGCTTCCGTGAGGACCCGTGTGCAAGAATACACACGTGCTCTGCTCCCCTTATATCCTGGGAGATCCTCTCCACTTGGATCTCGGAAGCCCCTGGAAGGCAGGGAGCACACCACCCCACACCCTCCTGAGTTACAGGGATAAATGAGCAAAAACATGGAAGCCTTGGGGCAGGAGCACCCCCTATTAAGACCTTAGAGGAGAAGCCTAGGTGAATGCCAGGGGAAGGTGGTAGGTTTTCTGTAGAGAGGAGGCTGGAGGCAGGTCCCTAGGGGAAAAGTCAGGGATGAGTCAACCTCCACCTCTGTCAGACCAAAAGGCAATGACCCATCTAGCTGGGATACCAGCCCTATGGCCTTCCAAAGATGTGGCCCACTCAACCTTGGTGCTCGGGACCAAGGAGACGTTGAGCTGTGTTCATATTGTGTGCAGCTCATCTCTGCTAGTAAAAAAAAAAAAAAAAAAAAAAAGGAAAAAGCCTCAGGAAGAGAACTGGCCCCAAGTAGCATGTTCATTCCCAGCCCCAGAAATGATCACTGAATATTCTAGTGCCAAGGGTCATTCTGGAACCTATAGGGGAAAACCCCTAAGGTTCAAGCCCAGTGTTGACACTACCAGCTGTGTGGCCCTAGGCGAGTCATAGCCTATTCCTGGGCCTCAGTGTCCCCATCTGTAAAGTAACATGGGAAGTCCCTCTTGGCTGCCCCCTCTAGGAAGCTCATGTCATCATGAGTGTCTCCATGGCCAGAGAAGGACAGTAGGGACCAAGGAGGGCTCCATCCAGTGGACGCTGCTAATCACACAGACAAGGAACCCACTTGGCAAGGCTGGCAGGGAGGGTCTCTGGATACTACTGTGGTTCAGGGAGATCACCTCTGGCTTCCTACGCCCAGGATTTCCCTGCCCCCTCCCTGGTCCCCCTTGCCCCAGTGCCCAGAGGAGTAGGGCCCTGCCATGGCCCCTGTGCCCCTTCAGGGACAAAGCCGAGTGGAAGGTCATGGCCGGAAGGGGGATCCAAGCCAAACAGGCTGTGGAGCCTCAGGAGGCCATAAGTGGGTGGGAGCCTGGATCAGAGGCCAGGCCGGCAGCACAAAGGACGCACTCTGGGAACACTGGCGGGAGGAGGATAGTACTGCCGGCAGCAGGGTGGGGCCCTACCTCAGCCAGGGAGCTCCGTCCAGCCTCTGACACGGTCCAGGGCTCCAGACCACCTGGGGGCTCTGGGGTTGCAGCTGGGTCCTCAGGGGGCGATGTCAGCATGGCCCCTGAGCCGGGCAATGCACGATCCTGGGTATTGTGTGGGGCGGGGAGGGGGGGAGGCGAAGGCGGAGGGAAAGGGAACCTCGCAGGCAGGCGGGCGGCTGTCTCAACGTGCCTGCTCCCCGCCCCCCTTCCCCAGAACCGGTTTGGCCAGTCTGGGGTACAAGAGGGGGGCTGGAACAATGGGAGTCCTATGCCCAGGAGAGGTTCTGAAGGACCCCAGACCGATGTCCTAAAGATGGAGGAAGCACTGCTTTTCTGTCCAAGAAACAGTTCACCCCTCTTCTGAAGCTAACCCCCACGTAAGACATGCTGGGGGAGGAGTGGCTTCACAGAGAAACTTCCAAGCCTTGGACTCTTCAGGGACCCTGAGAACTCTGTAGTTTGCTGACCCTCTCTGAGCTGGCTACAGCACCCATAAAATAGGAACACTCGTTTCCATGGTGGAGAGATGGAAATCACGAAAGTTGGTGATGTGAGGCATCGAGGACCAGCCCGACCAACCCTTTCAGCATCACTGCTGTCATGAATGACCCATCCTCCCCTGCTGCCTGGAATGACCCACCTTGCCATTTCCAATGGCCTCCTCCTCCAGGAAGCCTTCTGGGTCTGTAGTCCACACTGAATGAGCCCTCAATAAACCAACAGCCCAAGCAGAACCAGCCTCCAGTAAGGAGACTGCAGCAACCATGCAATCATCCCAAGCCCATGAAAGGGAAAGCTGTTCTTTTCCTAATACTACCTGCCACTTATTTAAGCGCTCCATAATGGCCAGACACTCAGTGTTAATTCCAATATGTACACAAATACCAATACTCATGTTGTGAATAAATTATTGTGCACTATGTGCCAGGCACTATTCTGAGCACTTCACATCTGTTTACAGGTTTCCCCCACTACCCCAAAGTAGAGCCTTCCTACAAAAGCTTTCCTAAGCCAAAAATGGCACAAAATAAAGAAGCAGTTACCATTAATGTATATGGAAAAATGTTTTTTCAGCATTTCCATACCCCCAAAATAACCTCTCTTAGACTTTTCTGATACTTGAGGACACATCTTCCTAACAGATGGCAAAATTAATCGAGATAAAGGACAGATGCTCCTGGACACAGTTCAAAGTTCTGGTAGTTTGATACTGAGTTGCCGAGTGTGGGGCGGGGAAGAGCTTGGTGGGGCAGGCTCTCCGCTCAGGGTGTTTGCTGCCTCTATAATGGATCTTTGCAAAACAAATGTTGAATGCTATTTCCTCCTTTTTTCACCATTTTCCGCAATAGCAAACATTTTCTCTGTATTTCCTCTGGTTGGTGAAAACAGGTAGTAATAGAGGTCTTTGGGGGAAGCCAAGTGGTTGTAACACAAACTTTTGAAAAGCAGGGTATACTGTATTCATTTACTCTTGGCCACGACCCTGTTATTGCTCCCACAAGTACATGTTAAATCAGGGGGGATTATCCCATTCAATCTCTCATCAGCTCTATGAAGTCTCTATTTTATAGATATGAAACTAAGGCCCAAAGGATTAAATCACTTGCTCAAGTTCATACAGCCAATAGGTGTCAGAACTCATACTCAAGCCCAGGTCTTTGACTCAGCCACCAACCTCTGTCCTAAGCCACAGCCCAGGACCACGTGACCAGGCTTTTGGGAAGATCTGGTGAAAAGTGTGTAAACGTCCATTGGGAGGTGTTTCAGCTCCCCTAACTTAAACCCTCTTACTATTACTCATACACTGCAGGCCTTCTTGAGCATATGGGGTAGGTGTCCAGGGCCCAGATCCCCTACCAACGGGTGACCATTCAGTACTGAGTGATTAGCGTCCCTCCACTCCCTCGATCTCTAGAGCACGCAGACATGATGAAGAGACACTGCACAGCATGTGTGTGTAAACCAAGTGTCCGTGGAGAGGCGGCACCCTGGGGGGCAGAGAGGTTTGTTGCCAGCACTGCACGTGGAAAAGGAGACTGCGACAGGGAGAGGGAGGCAATGCGAGACTAGCGGTCTTCAGAGAGCTTTAATCCTCACAGTCCAGTTCAGAGGCCGACGTTGGGGCCGCTGGCCAAGGTACTGCCCAGACCCCCTGCCAGAGGCAGAAGACCCCCCCCCCCAAGGGGAAGGAAGCATCAGGAGAGCCCAGGATTCTTGAAAGACCGTTCCGCCTCACTCGCCCCGGGTCCCGGGCTCTGGGGACAGTGCCCCTGCTGCAAAGGACAGAAAGCATGGCTTGGTCAGGCTAAGTAAATTGGTCCTGGAGAGCAGAGGGGACTCCAGTGGGGACACTGTCATAGAAGGGGCGGGAAGTGGGCGGAGTTTGGAGAAGGAAACCGGCCAATTCTCCCTATGGGAGAGGCCAAACCAGAGGGCGTGGCAAGAGAGGGCTGAGCTAAGGCCTGGAGGCGGGCCGAGGGGCGTGGTCAGGGAGGGGCCAGGGTCTTTTAGCCGCGCTGACCGAAGGCAGCACCTCCCGGTTGTCCGCAGGCTCCTGCACGACCAGACAACGCTCGCGCTTTATTTTGGTCACCAGGGCGGCTGGAACGTCGGGCACGAGCCAGACGAGGAGGCGCACGAACACCACGTGCTGGGGGCATGGGGGAGCCAAAGAGACAGTGAATCCCTTAGTTACCTTCATTTATCGACGCTTGCTGAATGCTAGGCTCTGTTCTGAGGTTTCCCGGGTATTAATTCACTTAATTCTCACAACACTAGGAGGTGAGGACAGTTACTACTCCTGTTTTACAGATGAAGAGACTGAAGCATAAAGCGGTTGTCATTTGCCCAAAGACACAGGCATAATTCGAAACCTGTAACACTAGGGACCCTGGTAGAGGCCGAGCTGGAGAAAGGATCCTAAGCAAAGCTGGAGGGAGCATGCCTCCTCTCCTTCCTTCAGGTCGTTGCCTAAAGAGAACAGTGGTAGTGGTAGTGCTGCTTATTGAGCACGTACACAGTGCTGGACACTGTGTAAGGGCTTGGCACCGAATCTTCATAACGACCCTATGAAGTAGATACTACCCTATAGCATACCCCCCGTTTACATCTGGGCCGCGGCAGCGCTTAAACTTGAACTTCAACCCCAGTGTGTCCCACACACAAATAGCTGAGCCTACCTCGAAGGCGACGATGAAGCCCAGACGCAGGGCCAGTAGCTTCCAGTAGAAGAGGGTGAGGTTCCCCTGTGGGTCGCAAAAGGCCGCGTACCTGAGCTGAGGAGGGCACGGGGTCCGGCGAGTCTCTCCCGCCCCTCCGGGCCCTAGAGCCTGGCCCGGTCCCCTCAGGATACTCTCCCCCCCTCCCTCCCCCCCCCCCCCACCCCTGCCCCCCCGCCCCCCGCGCAGACTCAGCTTTCTGTCCTCCCAGTCAGGCCCCGCCCCATCCCTCCCACCCACGGACTCACCGCTCGGCCTCCAGATTCAGCGCCCCGGCCCCCCAGCCAGGCCCCGTGCTTCCTAGGCTCAGCGCTCCACCCCTCCCAGACAGGCCCAGAGGCCCTCCTTGAGGCTCTCATTTGGAGGGCGTGAGGTCCACCTGGGCAAGGTAGATTGGAGGTGCGGGCGCAGTTGTGCAGTTGACTAAGCTGCACAGAAGGCTGTGGTGTTCCTACTGGCGCAGGAGATGCATTAGGTCCGCGGTGGAGGCGAGGAGAAAAGCTTGCAGGGCCAGAGGGACTCCAAGGCCCAATTCCCCAGCTACCCTGGGTCCAAACCCATTCCCGTGGGCAGGATGAGCCCGCGTCCAGAATCCTGGAACTCTACCTCTTACCTTCCTATCTCTGACCCTGGAATTCAGCCCCCATTTCCCCATTGCTAAGCCGCCTTTCCCGGACTCTGATCTCTATTTCCCCCTCTGACCCTGTATGCCCCTCCTTTGCCCCATGCTCACATTCACAATGAAGGTGAGCCATGGCCTTAAGCAGAGGCAGCCAGATTCCAGTGCCCTGTACCTGCTCAGCCTCTGGCCTCCAAGACTCGCAGGGGAACCTGTGATAAATAAAAAATAAACAGCTCTCCAACTGGTTGTTGTTGAGCAAAGCAAGCAGGGGTGCCGGCGCAAGGGCCCAAAGCCCCCTCACCATGACAAGGATGGCTGCAGAGCTGGTGAGTTGGTGAGGAAGGCAGGAGCAATGTGGGAGGGAAGTGCGACTCCTTCAAAACCCTGTCACTGGGATCTGGGCCATCTGTGGGCCCAGAGTGGCCAACTCTGGACATGCACACTCGTGTTCAGAGAGGCAACAGGTGTGCCTCCTGGGGCCCAAGAGGCTGGGTGTTACAACCGCGGGGTGGGGGGAGCCCCCATCTTTTTCTGCCTGTGTAGGGAGTTCTGGAAATACAGGAATGAGGTCCAAGTCATTTTTGTCTCTGCAGGGCCTTTCCCCTCAAGGTTCTGGCTAAACACCTGTGGATGGATGCATGCATAGATGGAAGGTACGTGTGATGGACGGGAGAGGAACCAATGGGTGGGTAAACCGGATAGGAAAAATTGGCAAATCTCCATGAGTGGGTGCACAAGTGAGTGAGCAGAAGGGCAGATCGGTGGACAGACAGGTGGATAACTGTGGATGAGCAGAGGGATGGCTGACCGGCATGAGGACGGATGGACAGATAATGGATAATGCACTAGTTCATTCAATAACTGTGAACTGGGGCGCCTGGGTGGCTCAGTGGGTTAAAGCCTCTGCCTTCGGCTCAGGTCATTATCCCAGGGTCCAGGGATCGAGCCCGCATCGGGCTCTCTGCTCCGCAGGGAGCCTGTTTCCTCCTCTCTCTCTGCCTGCCTCTCTGCCTACTTGTGACCTCTGTCTGTCAAATAAATAAATAAAATGTTTTTAAAAAAAACAACAACAAAAAACTGTGAACTGACTGCGGCACCTGGCTGGCTCAGATGACTGAGCATCCAACTCTTGGTTTTGGCTCAGGTCCTGATCTCAGGGCCATGAGATCGAGCCCCGTATCAGGCTCCAGACTCAGTGCAGAATCTGTGTGAGATTCTCTCTCTCTCTGCCCTCCCCCCAAAATAAATAATCTTTAAAAGAATAATCTTTTAAAGATTATTAAAAATAATCTTTAAAAGAATAACTATTAACTGAACACATACGGTTCTGCAGTAGATACTAGATATGCTGTGGTGAACAACCTGGGCACGGCTTAGGCCCTGATGGAACCACAGTCTAGTTGGGGAGACAGACCTCAAATGAACAAGCACAAATATGTAATTGTGAACAAGTCCGATGAAGGACTGATCTAAGTAAGGAGTTGTGGGGGGGGCAGCATCCCACAGTGGTGGCGGTAATGGCAGGGAAGATCAGTCTGTGCAAAGGCAGGGCCATTCTTTAGGGTGCATGAGCTGTATACCACCATATTCTAGAGGGCACCATTCACATTGATTTTGCTACCTCTGTGTTCCCTGACTGCTTTCTCGGTCCTCCCACATCTGTTTAACCTCATGCAGCCCATAGGGCATAATACGACCCCCTAGAAGGTGTTGAATGAGGGCAATGCATGATGTGATTTGTGTTTTCAAAAGGTCACCCTGACCCTGAAAATGAATTAAGTAGGGTAAACATGGAAGCAGGGAGATCTTGGGAAAGCTACCACAGTGGTCCAGGTGAAGCGGTGTGGCTGGGACAGGGGGTGGGGATGGGGGAGGGAGCGGCGGTGGAGATGTGGACAAGCAAAGAGATTCAGGATCAGTGATGGGGTGTTTGGTGGGAAGCTGGCTGGATGGGTGAATGGAATGCTTCTCCTCTTCCTCCCTGTGCCAGAGTTTCTCTTTGAGACCCTAAATATGCCCAGTGTTTAATCTCACCAAACCTGGTTTCATCCTGATCTCAGGGGAGGGTGGTAAGTAACCCAGGAGGTGTGGGAAGGAGCCAGATTTGGAACCTGGAATGATGGTCTCTGGTCTGGGCTCTTCCCAGCATGCCTTGTGGTCTCTGAGAATTCTGGGAAGTGGAGTTCCGGACCTGGCAGGCTGCACTGGGCATCACTTCCTCTTCCTGGAAGCCACTGAGGTCCTAGTGGTGGGCCAAGGGGATGCTCTTGCCCTTCCAGTGCTGCAGGAAGGCTGTAGCTCAGAAGGGCTCAGAAGGACATGAAGATGCTGAAGAACACAGTTGCCAGATAGAGAAGCAGCCCAGCTGTAAGGGAGGGAGAGAAGACACACTGCAGGACCAGAACTACCTTCCCTGCAGCCAGGCCCAGGTGTTCCAAGCCCTGTCCATTCCCTTGTCCCTGTCTCACCTGGCCATGGGGCAGATCTTGGAAATATTCCACGTGGCACAGGTGTTGCAGAGTGGGCACATAAGGAAGGCACCCTCATGACCCAGATCTCTTCCCTGTGAGCTAAAGCTGCCCATCCTGGGAAGGGCTGTTCTCAACCAGCCAGCTGATCTGGCCCACCCAGCCCATCCTCCTGCCCCCGGCTCCAGCCACTCATGGTGTGTTGGTACCCATGGTAATAAGGCCAGAGATAAAGACCAAGGTGCCCCTAAGGGCAGCAGACAGGCTGTGTGCAAAAGCCAGAAGAGGTGACAAAGTCCGTGAGCCATCATCACTGTACTTGACCTCAGCTCCCAGCCCCCACCCCCCATTGCCCGACTCACCTAGCCAAAGTCGATGGCCTCCGTCTCCCCAAAGTATTCTCATACAAGGTGTAAGGGTTGGTGCCTGTGCCAGCATCGCCAGGAGGCCCAGGATGAGTGCAGCAATCGGTGAGGGTTGGGGTGTGCCTCAGGCACCTGATACCCGGGCAGTGCAAAGGGGTCCTAGGCAGATGAACAGAGGGAGGGCTGCAGGGCGGTCCCAGAATTCCCTCCTGATGCCCCAGCAGCAGAAGAGGGCTGAGCTCTGTCTTCTCTCCTTCACGCAGTGGGAAGCCTGTAGCGCAGACTCCGGCCAGCAGACAGGCTATGGCTTTCTGCTCCCCATTGACTGCCACCTGCCTGAGAGGATCCTGACATCAGCTTCCTCCCCATAAGGTCCCAGGTCCACCCTCCCCAGGCAGCTGTCTTGCCATTCATGTCTCTGTGTGTTGGAGAAGTACGAGTGGTAGGACGCACTGCCTAGGAATCGGTGAGCAGAGCAGGGGTCAGACCTAACACAATGGGATTACAGGGTCTAATTTCTAGGCTGGGGCAGAGGGTGGAGACGTAGCAGTTGCTAAAGCCAGAGAGCCCATCTACCCACGAAGCTCAGCCTGGGCTGGTGTGTTCCAGCCAGATGGACAGCTGAGGGGGTACTGAAGAGGTGGGAATCAGGTATCAGGAGCCGCTAGAACACAGAATGGCTGAAGACGTAGCATGAGGGAGGCGGGAGTTGCTTTTCTGAAGAACTTGGGAGCCAAGCGCCCCGCCCCTCCGCGGAAGGCCCCGCCCCCTCACGTAGCTTGCAGGGAGTTGCGGGCTGGGAGCGCCGGATAGTCCCCCGGCTTGGCCACGTGTAGCTGCAGAGAGTTGTATAGGCAGGCGCAGGCGTCGCAGCGGTTCTTCCGAGCCGTCCGAGGCCAGGTTGGATCGGGCCTGGGGGACAAGAGCAGAGTCACCCGCGCCTGGCGACACTCCACACCCGGGCCGACTCCTCCCCGGCCCACTACTCAGTCTCAGTTTCTCTGCGTAGAACCAGAGCAGCACCCGGGCTGCGCTCAGCTTGGCGAAGTGCACGGCCTGGGCGCGGGACCGTGCGCCTGGGGGCCAGGGTTCCCGGTGGGCCAGAGCCCCGAGCCCCTTACCTTGAGACCCCGGCTGGGGCTGACAGATCCCGTTGTGCGCGAGGGTCCTTTCCGCCTTCAAAAGCATTTTGACGCGCCTTTTCTCGTTTGAAATTCAAACGAGGAGGGAACTAGCGCCCCCGTTTTATAAACGTGGATACACGCTGAGCGGGCCGGCGTCCTCGAGCAGTGGCTGCTGTTTCCCAAGTATTGGGCATCTCCAGTGTGTCAGGCTGAGCGCTGTGCACACTTCGCCCACTAAAGCATCAGCCCCTCTGAGGGGCTGACACGACAGTAAAGTCCATTTTACAGATGAGGTGGTGCAGTCGCTTGCGCAGGTCCCAGAGCTTGTTAGGGGAGCCCGCGCTCAGCTTCGGGTACCCAGCCGGCTCAGCCCGTCTCCACTGGTTCCACTGGAGCGCACACTGCGAGCGCCGCCGCGCGGGGGGAGAGGGCACAGCTGCCCATCCCTTAAGAGCACGAAGACTACGCCATGGCAGGGAGGACAGTTAGGAAGGGTCCGCCTCTTTCTCTCCCGGGCGGGAGGCAGGGGACTGGGTTTATCAGTCCCACTGAAGCCAGAATTAAAGGAAGTAGGTTGCGCTGCAGCAAGAGGAATTGGGTTTGTTTCTAAGGGGGAACTACCCACTGCCCGTTGCAAGCAACGGACCAGAGATGCCACAGGCTTGCTCACAGAGGGAGAGGGGACTTAAGAGAGGGCCGTCCGTTGGCTACTCTGGGCTCGGGTGATGTGGGGCAAGAGTCTTGTCTGGCCCAAGTCTCACCGAGTTTGGTTTTCCCGTCTAGGAAAAGGTTGCCCTGGATTCTGAGGCACAAATGCTGACGCAGGACGGGCAGAGACGGGCGTGGTCCGGGTCCTTGTCCTCAGTGCCATTGCCGTCCTGGGCGCAACAGGACGGAAGTGCGGGGGAGAGGAGTCCCCTGCAACCTGCAGTTGCAGGTGCCAGGAGTGTCTCCATTCTCGGTCGGCCCAGCTGGGCTGCCCCTCCCTCTGCCCACCAGCCGCCCATCCCTGGGTGAGTATGCAGTGTGGCAGCCCCTCTGCTGCTCTCAGCCCAGGAACAGCCACCACTACCATAAGAACAACGTGGAAGATCATAGCCAGCCTCTGTGGTGCCCCTCAGGTGGTGCCTGGTGCAGCGCTGAACATTTACATACCATTTACTTACAACTCCCAGAAGCGGGTGTTGTTATCTTCATTTTACAGAGGAACACGCAGGAATTGAAGTGAATGGTTCAAGGTCCTAGTTCTCCTTCGCCTTCCTTCTGGAGCCCCTCCCCACCCTCAGCTCTCCGGATCTACCCCTACATTCAGACTGGAGTAGAACCCCAGCTTCTCCATCCCCACTGCCCCAGCCTTTGAGTCTGAGGTCCAAGGGAGGGGAGAACCTCCACCCTCTCACCCTTCACTCCCCACCCCCAGTTGGGCCCCCTCCGGTCCATGCAGCTCCAACTTGTCCAGGCCCCTGAGCCTCCTACCTCCATCTGGGCACTTCCCTCCCCTCCCCCAAGCCCGTGCCTGGCACATGGGGATCACAGCTGGCACCAGGCTGCCCAGGGAGTAAGATCCACCGCAAGACAGGAAACCCCCACCCCCACCCTGGACTCAGCCAGGGTCCTGCATCCCCTTCCTTATGCTGGGGCCAGGTTCCTTGCCAGGGGGTCCTCCCACTTGCCCAGTTGCCCAGGAGGCCAGCCAGATCTGGGTGGCAGAGGGAAGAACTTTTCAGTGACCAGCTGGGCATGGCCTGGGAAGGGAGGCAAGGGGGGGGGGCGGAGAAAAAGGGAAGGAAGTGAGGAAGGAGGTGACAGCACTGTATCTCCCCTCCTCCGGGCAGCCCCAGGCTTCACAGCTGGCAAAGCTGGGAGGACCAGGAGTGGGCCAGTGAGGGGCTGGACCAGGAAGACAGCATTAGGAGATTGGAGGGGGGGATGGCTCAAGGGAGGGGCGTGCCTAGGGCTGAGAGCATCAGAGATGCTTCATGGCTCTGCAACCCTGGGCAAATGCCTGTCCCTCTCTGGATATCAGCTTCCCTAAGTCTATTCGGGCTATTATAATAAAATACCATAGACTGGGTGGCTCATAAACAACAGAAATTCACTTCTCACAGCTCTGAAGGTAGGAAGTCCAAGATCAAGGCACCAGCAGGGGCCTTGAGGACCATCTTCCTGGTTTATAGCCTGCACTTTCTGCGTCTTCTTCGGGTTGAAGGGGCTACAGAGCTCTGCATGAGGCTCTGCCCTCAAGAGATGATCACCTCCCAAAGGCCCCTAATACCTTTGCTTTGGAGATTCGGATTTCAAACTATAAATCTGGGAAGATCGGCAGCGGGGCTGGGCCACAGCACAGCCCACCTGCACCCTCACCTCAGGAGATGGTCCCTCCTCCTCCAGGCTTCCCTCCAGAGCCCCAAAGTTCAGTGGCTCCAGGGCCCTGGGCAGCAAGCATGGCTACTCTTTTCCCAAAGGTCCCTCTAAGTCAGGGCCCACCCCTGAACTGTTGTGGGGCACAGTCACTACCCCTTCCTCCCAGGGACCCTCAGGGCCCATGGAGGGGGTGGGGTGAGTGGAGAGGTATTCGTCTTTGAGCTGTTGTGATTTTTTTTTTTTTAAGATTTTATTTATTTATTTGACAGAGAGAGCACAAGTAGGCAGAGCGTCAGGCAGAGAGAGAGGGAGAAGCAGGCTCCCCCCTGAGCAGAGAGTCCGATTCGGGGCTCGATCCCAGGACCCTGAGACCATGACCTGAGCTGAAGGCAGAGGCTTAACTCACTGAGCCACCCAGGCGCCCCTGAGCTGTTGTGATCTAATGGTGGAATTTTTGGCACCAAAGCGGGAAGAAGGCAACTTCTTGGTGGCCCTGCGACACTTCACTGAAGTGGTCTCTCTCTCCAAGCCCTTAGAGGGGGGCTTCATCAGGACCCCAGACCCTCTCCCTGGACAACACACACAGGACCTGCCACATAATCTGTGGTGTGCAGAGTTTCAGGATGGCAACAGCAGAGCATTAAACCAGGTGGGAAGACCCCTCTGAGTGTGGGACCCACGTGGCAGGCCCATGAAGCTGGCCTGAACCCACACAGTGTGTCTACACACGCTTCTTGCTCTCCCTGTAACCTGCCCAGAGGACACACTGCAGGCACAGCCACTGGCTCTTACAACGGTTGCTCGCGGTTCCTTCCTCCCTCAGGCTCCCAGGTCTGCACTACCGTGAAGCAGCAGGCTCACGTGGCACAAGGGCTGGGCTTCCGGGGGCTGGGAAAGTGGGGCTGGGACAGCAGGCACTGGGCTGCCAGTCCACCGCCCTCCCCACCTTGTCCTTACGCAGCAAAACAGCAAAAGGGAATTGTTCACCTCTTGGTCTGGGGTGAAGGAGCGTGACAGGTGATTCTCTGACTGGAGCAGGGCTAACCGGGAGAAAACTGTCCTGCTGATGCAGAGCTGGTACCCTAGAAGGAGGCAGAGGCTTCCTTTTTGGGGGAGATTCAAGCCCAGAGGTAAGTGCTGGACGTGGGGCAGCTGGTACTCACAACACAGGTACCAGTGCCTGGGAGGCAGGGTGTCACATTCAGGCCCAGAGGCCACCTTCTCTGGGTCCCACTCCCAAGCTTTTCTGTTGCCTGCTGGGGTAAGGTCTACTGGAGCTAAGAACAGAGAATGGGCTGAACTCACTGCCCGGAAGCAGAGCTGAAGCCTACCATGGGAGGGTCTATGGCACCTGCTGTGCGCCACTGTGAGGCATGGGCTCCTGCCCAGGGAATATTCCTACTCTGGGGTATGGGGTAAGCTTGGGTCTCAGCTCTGAACCAGAGTTGGGGGTAAGAAGGCACTAAAATCAGCCCTTTAGGTCCTGGAAGGGGTGACGAACCTATGGGTAGTGCCCAGGGTGGCAGACATGGTAGACACCAGGCAGGCAATGTCCAGGAGTGGAGCCAGAGTGCAGAGGTACAAACCTCCTGTGCATGTCAGCAGGGGGTGTGTAAATGTGTGGACAGCAGCATTTTAGAAGGAGTGTTAGGATGGGGTCTTGCATGTTGATCCCATCTTGCATGTTGTACAGAGCTGCTGATGCTGCCTTTTCAAGAGGGGGTTCCAAGGGTCAGCTGGCTTTTGGGGTCACATATCTGGGCCCTCAGTCCCTTCCAGCTGGCTCAGACTCAGGCTGGGCCTCAGCCCACCATTGGGGGGTGTCAGAACACATAAGGGCCCTCTTCATAGCACCCACCCCCACACTTCAGCCTGCATTCACCGGTGTCTGGTAGACGGGGCAAATGTGAGACACAAGAATGGGCAAGTTCACTCGTTTTCCTTCACCTGCCCTTGCTGGCTTTCCATAGGGCAGAGCTGCCTAACAGGGCAACTCACTCCCTGACCCCACCTGGTCCAGTCCCTGGCCCTGTATAGTGAATTTTCTGATTCTCCAGGTTGGTGGGGCCCCTGTTCTAAGCCTAGCTTGACACCTTCCTGATGGAGAAAGGTGCTGCAGAGAGAGAGGGCTCACCTCCTGAACACGTTGGTGGACTACATTTCCCAGCATGCCCTGCCTCATGTAACCATGTGACTCTGTGTTAGCCAATGGATGGTGGGCAGAGGCCAGGTCCTTGGAGACCTTCTAGATAATCTTCCATTTGTGCTCATTCCCAGTGGGCTGACTGGGGGGTTGAAGTCCCAGGCCAAAACAGGAAGCCACATGTTAAAGACCTCAGAGTCAGGGTCTCTACATGAGTTCAATGAGCAGACAGAGCAAGAAAGAAACTTCTATAGAGTTAAACCACCAAGATTTCAGGATTTATCTGCTACAGCAGACGGCCTAGACCCTCAGGTCAGAAGGAGAAGACCAGGGACACCCAGATGCCCTCAGACCACTGGCCCACTGAGCCTTGTGCCCCCATCTCGCTGTCAGGAATTCTGCATGGAAGGTGCTGCTGGGGCAGGAGGCTTCTTCTCAGGGCACCATCCTCCCAACAGGGCCCTCTGGCCAGTCCTCGGAATGAGATCAGACATTCCTGCCTCAGCCCTAGGACCTGGCTGCTGCCCTCTGCCTTGGGTCACGTGAGGGTTGGGAGTAGGGATCAGCTTGGGGTGTTCTCAGAGGTGTTGGGAAGCACGCCAGCTGCCACCTGGTCCTGATGCCACAGCTGTTCAGCCAAGCCATTGAGCACATGGGCAATGTCGACTAGCCCGGCCCGCCCATCCAGAGTGCGCCCATCTGCCAGCCGCCGCCCTGGCACACTCTTCACCCGCAGGAGCGGCAGTCCCCAAGCCTGCCGGAAGGCTGTGAGGTCCCGCTCAGGCACATCTGTGTGCATGTACTGGTCAAATCTGCAGGAGGGTCAAGGAGCCTGGCCGGGTACCTCTGTGTGCCACCTCATCACACCCAGCCTTAGCCCTCCTCCCTGGGATGGTGGCAGGGGGGAGCACGCCTGCTGCCTTTAAGATAAAGTCCATGGGACTAGACCCCACAGCTGGGCAGAGGTAGGGTTCCTGATCCCCTTGCTCCATGCCTTGCCAAGTGTGGCCTCTGACCGTCCTAGGGGCCACCCGAAGGATACTTGGAGCCGATGACCATCCTGACAACACCAGGGGCCTCGCCTGCTACTCGGGCCAGCTGTCCAGGGAGGTCTTCAAAGGACGCACGGTCGGTGAAGGAGAAGAGGAAGAGGAAAGCATCTGTTTTCTCCTTGCAGGCCTGGGTATGGAGAGGCTGATGAGAGGCTTATAACCACAGGCCCTGAGAAGTCTCAGCTCACTTCCTCCCTCCACAGGACCAGTCCCCACTGCCAGCTCAGAGCTCTCCCACCTGGGGCAGCACCCTCAGCCTGTGCCCAGATCTGGCTCCTGCAGATCAAGCAGGCTGGGCTCAGACACTCAGATTCCGAAGCCCATCTCAGATAACCAGCTCCTCCCAGACCCTCCCAGGCCCGCCTGTCTGCTCACCGGCAGCATGTGATCGAACTTTTTGAGTGCAGACTCCCCACAGTCCCAGAACTCAAAGCGGAACATGACAACACGGTCGCTGGCCTGCAGCTTGGCTGGCCAAAATACCACAGTGGTCTGGATGCCTGGGGAGGGTCAGCCATTCAGCATGGGGAAGGCAGAGTGGAGAGGGTTAAGGGGACCAGGAAGGAATAGAAAGAAGACATGTCCCTGGTGGGTCACCAGCCTGAGAGGGAAGGCATAGTCACTGACCTGGGAGAATTCTCAGTCTGATGGGAGAAAACACCTGCCTAGATAAGCCTCCAGCTTGCTGGAGAGATGCAGCTTAGCCCTAGATGAAGCAGTTTCACTTGTATGCACAGGGGACCCAAAGGTACAGGATACTGGATAATGTTGCAACCTGCTGGCCAGTCAGCGTCCAGTGGGAGGACACACGAAGGGAGGGGTAATGCTCCCTGAGCACCTCTCTTGAGCCAGCTCAGTACTATCTCTAGTACTTTGGGGTTGGTACTATTACCTCTGCTGAACAGAGGAGCCAGAGGTAGGCTCAGAGAAGTGAAGTGACTTTCCAAGGTTGCAGAGTAAATGGTGGGACAAGGGCCAGACTCTCCTCCATCCCAGGCAAGGCCTCCCTGGCTGGACTCACCAGTGGTCTCATGGTGTATGACGGGTACCTCTAGGCCAGCCAGCTTGGCCACCAGCGCTGTCTTGCCCACGCCACTCTTCCCAGACACGAAGATCTTGTAGCTGGCTGTGTCAATGGCCACGGGTGGGGGCAGCACTGGTCGCTCCAGCAGCCCTGGAACAAGAAGGGAGCCAGAGGGGGTCAAGAGGTCCACCCCACCAGACCCAGCAACTCTAAGAGCTTTTCAGTGCCTGCAGCCATGGTTTTCTATGCTCATTACAGAGGCCTGGGACACAGGGGGGTCCCTGGATGAGCCCTGCTAAGAAGCTCACAGCTCACCTGTGCTCTATGAGCGGCACCAAGACCTACTCCAAATAATACCAAGTTACTTGTATCTGAAGTTGGATGCACGAGATTGTTTTTACTGATACTATTATCCCATGTTCTAGATTTCCCACACGTAAAGGCAAGGTTTTTCGTAGTTTTTCCTCAATGGAGAAATATTAGCAAAAATATTCTCAATTACTTCAAATAAACTCAGTACAATCAATAAATCAAGATCTTTATGAATCCTTTTAATTTGAAAAAAAAAAAAAAAGAATTATGATACATCCATAGGCTTGGGATCTGAAAGTCCTAAGTTGTGGGCTGCCCTCTCATTTTCTGGCCAGAGCTGAGCCCCCACAGCGGATGCCAGGCCCCTCTGCTGATGTCAGCCCAACCCTGGGTGAGTTGGCTCATCCTGGGAAACATGAATGTCTTGTCTTAGAGACAGCAGGTTGTAGAAGAGGCATGCCTCTGATTACTAGGCTGGATCTTGGAGAAGTCTGTAAGGTGTACTGCTGAGGGTAATTGGGAGTCTGTTGTATAACGTGCCCAGCAGAAGGCCTGGCACAGGGTGAGAACTCAATCAACAGCCTCTCTGGTGACAATGGTTCTTGGCAGCGTTTCGGCTGTTTCCATGTCCCTGGCTCTGATGATGGAATAAGCTCTAAGGTGATTCGGGGGTGGGAGCCCCAGAGATAGGGCTTCCAAGGGTCTCCAAGGTTGAAGAGTGCAGCAAAGCAGGCCCTCACTGCCCTACTAATTCACTCTCCCCAGGGAACAACAGGTGACACTTCTCACCAGGGAGTGACAGGCGACAAGCCCGGGGGTCAGGCACTTACCAAACACCCGTCTGCGGTTCTTGCGTAAGATGCAAGCCAGGTACTCCTTGCCCTCAGCACTCTCGTGCCAGTCTGGAACAATCACCGAGCCCGGGGCAGGTGGTCTGGCCATGGCTGGGCGACCCGAGGGGTAGGGAGATGGCAGAATGCTGAGTAGGGGATGGGAGACGGTAACCGTCCTGAGCTGGACCTGTGATCCCACTCAACCTGCTCTCTGACTCTCCTCCTTGGGGTGGGGGATCAGTCACGGCACCCCACCCTTATCCCCATTAACGCTATTGGAACCCGGGCTTCCTTTCACGGTCCTGGGGAGTTACGCAATCCCCGTCTCCCTCTTATTACCCAGAAGGTGCAATCCCATAGTTACTTCCCCATATTGCTCCCTGGGGGATACTCATCCCATTCATTGCCGGGGGTGGGGGTGGGGCATTTGCAGAGCCCTCCCCTCCCTTGTCATCTCCGGGCGGGCGGGGTTGTTACGTGGCCCTGCTTCTCCTCTGCCTCGATCCCGACTACCTGGGCCACCCAGCCCTCACCATCAGCGGGGCCCGTCGGCGAACGGGCCGGTGAAGAGCTGGTCCCTTTAAAAACCCAGCCCGCGCCCCCACCGCTTAGCCCGCTCGGGTACCTTCCGCCCGGCTCGCATTCGGCCTCGGAGCCCGCCGCCCGCCCAGGCGCGGGTGTTTGAGGCGCATGTGCGGACGCTGTTGTCAGGGAGACGCCGGGGGCGGGGCTGGCCCCACTTGACAGTCCGCGGCTACCTCCCGGCGGCGACACCCAGGGCAGAGCCTTCCACCCTCGGCCGTGGTTCTTCTTCATTGTTCAGTCCGATCCCCCAGGCATTCCTCCAAAAATCTGATCAACTCCCGCGTCTCCAGGAGCCTTCCCTGCCTCTCAGTGCCTCAATCTCCCTTCAAGAAAGTGGAGGTAAAATACTATTGCCTCCTAAGGTGTTTTGTTTTGTTGACAACAGCGCTCGGCCCATAGCAGTGCTCAGTAAGCTACTATTCTTGCTGTTACTATCGCTCTGTTAATTCTGCTCGCAGGACCTAAATGATGAGTTAGACACCTGTGGCTTCACCAGTGGGGAACCAGAAGCTCAGAGCGTGACGGACTTGCTCAAGGTCTTAAAAATGAGTCAGAGGCCCACAGGATTATGCTGGCCGGTCATTCATTTATTGATTGATTCATCCCATTCATTCAGCAAATACTTACTGAGCACCTACTATGTGTCGGTGCACCCCGCCCCCTGGCCCTGGCAATACAGAGACTACCAAGACCTGCTCCCTCCCGGAGCTGATATTTCAGCACTGACGCCTACAGCCCCTCTCCACTGTTCCAGCAACAGGCACCGGCCTGTTTCCAGAAGGTGGGCGCTCAGGAAATGCCCGCTAGTGGGACTGGGTGTGGGTGGGTCCTTCCTGATAGATTGTCTATTATGCTTGATTTTCACCAGTATCTTCTTGCAGGGCCTTCACATTGGGCAAATCCCTGTTTTGTAAGGGATAATCTATAAGTTAACTTTTATTGAAGGCTAACTAGGTGCCAGACGGTGGGCGCTTTATAGCGGTGACCACATTTAATTTCATAAACAAGCCTGTGGAGGAAATATTATCCTTAACTTTTACAGATGAGGAAGCTCTCAGAGACAACGTGGTTATCTGAGGTCACATCATACAGATGGTCAGTGGGAAAACTAGACTTGGAGCCCAAGTAAGCCTTCTAAGTCTAGAAAACTAGACTCTGTCCTGCCAGACTGGGTCTCGCGTTTTTTACCCTCTGCCCCCAGCCACTAGGAGGGCTCTTCTTGGTAATGCTGAAAGCGTTTGAGGGCCATGAACCCGCAAATGACTGTGGCTCCTTATGTCCAAGAGAGTAGAGGGGATGTGGCCGTGTGAGACAGGGCGCTCGCTTTCAGCTTGCTTCCACAACAGCCAGGCAGAAACACAACTGAACACCAGTTCTTACAGGATCCTGCAGCTCGAAACTCTCGCCCACATTCCCAGGTTGCTCAGCTCCCTTTCCTGCAGGTCTGACCGCATCTGCCCAGAGTCAGGACTGGTCACAGTGTGTGAAGCGTTCTCCCTCCGTGGCAGGGCTCAGATCTCACTTATCTGAGTTTCCAGACTTCCTATTTAGCCCTGCTCTGTCTTGGCTCTTGGAGGTCTCAGAGACAGTATAAGGAAACGAAGCAACTTGGCAGAATGAGCTTGCCGGTTCACCTGGAGGCCGAAGGTGAAGTCCTCTTGGACAGAGAGGGAGGCTGGTGATCAGAGGAGCCACTGGCCAAAGGTTCCTAGGGGAATGAGCCTTCACTGCCTCAGGAGCCCCAGAAAGGACACCAGTGAGCAACAGGAGCCTGTTCCAAACATGGATTCTTGGGGCCCATCCTCCAGAGATTCTGCTTTGGGGGCTGGATGGGTCTGTGAGCTTGCACACTTAACAAGAGCCCTGGGCAGTTCACAAGGTGGGTTCTGAAGCAGTCTGCGGGGGCTGCCCTAACAGAACACCACAGACTGGGGGGCTTCAACAACAGAAACCTATTTTCTCACAGTCCTGGCAGCTGGAAGTCCAAGCCCAAGGTGCCAGCAGGGTTGGTCTCTGATGAGGCCTTTCTTCCTGGCTTGCAGACAGCAGACGCCTTCTCTGTGCACACTTGTTCTTGGTGTGTCTTCGTCTTCTAAAGACACCAGTACTCCTGGGTCAGGGCCTTGCCTGATTACCTCTTTAACCTTGATTACCTCCTTTAAGGCCTATCTCCCAGGAAGTCACATTGGGGGTTAGGGCTTTACCATATGGATTTGGGTGGCGGGTGAGGGGGGGGGGCACACAGTTCAGTCCGCAGCAGGGCCACAGATCTCACGTAAACACTGCTGCTGGCAGCAGGAAGCCAGTCGAGGGTTAGAGCTGGGAGTGAGGTGGTTCAGAATTTCATTTCAAGAGGATGCCTGTGGACTGTTCTGGTCTGGTGAGTTCCACTTTCCTGTGCCCACTCTGACCACTAAGTTGAGGGTCCTCTAAGCAAGATGCTTTTCCTTTTAAGGCCTAAGGTGAAGCAGGTTGGCCATTTATCTAAAGGCCCTTCTGATGTAAAACTTCCCAATTAATCCACTCATTTCTCATGGTTTGGTCTCTCTCCATCCCCCAAGTTGATCGAGCACCTTCTGGACAAGGCCCCATAAGGCCTGGAGAGGACTTATCAAAGCAGGGAGAGACAGTCACCTGCCTGAAATAGATGGCCCAGGGGGGCAAACACACAGGACTTCGGGGGCGGGGGGGGGGGGGGGGACGCCCAGGGAAGGTAAGTGGTGAAGGGACAGTGGGTTATGTTTCTCTCTCTTCTCTGCCTGGACACTGCAGCGGTGTCCTGCAGGGTTTCCCAGCTTGCCTTCTGGAATACCACAGAGGCACGAGAGTAGTCTTTAAGCAGTGTAAATCCAGCAATGCCACACCCATGCTTCCAGTTTTCCAGTAGTTTTCACTGCACTCAGAATAAATCCAAACCTCGTGCCTTCAAGGCCTTCTGTAACTGGCTCCTCGTGCTTTCAAAGGGTCACCCTCTTCCCCTTGCCTACTGCACTCCAGCGCGCCCGGCCTTCTGTTCCCACACAGTGCCCAGCACGGCGCTCTCTCCATCTCCCCCCTAACCTCCTGTGCGTGGGCTGCCCCACCTGCCCGGAGCCCTGCCCCCTCCCGCACTCACGGACACGCCCTTCCTCCCTCCGCTGACTCCTTCACATCATCCTGTTCATGATTCTGAAATTTTACTTTTTTTGTTTTTTTAAAGATTTTTTTTAAGTAATCTCTCCACCCAACATGGGGTTCGACCTCACGAACCTCAGAGTAAGAATTGCATGACCTACCAGCCGAGCCAGCCAGGCGCCCTTTGGTTCTGGAATTTTAAAATTTATCGTCGGTCTCTCTCACCAGAACATAAGCTCCATGAGCATAAGGGCCTTTTTGTTCTGTTCTATCCCCGTATCCCCTCCACCTGCAGTCACGAAGGACCACAGACTGCGGCTTACGCAGCACAAACGTGTCTTCTCACTTCTGGAGGTCGGCAGTGAGAGAGACAAGGAGTCGGTAGGGGCGGGAGGGAGGATCTCCTCCAGGCCTCTCTCTCCGGCTTGTGGGTGACCGGGCTCTCCGCAGGTCCTCGCACTGCCTTCCCTCCGTGGAAGTCTGACTCCAAATTCGCTCTCCTTAAAAGGGCACAAACCATACTGGATCAGAGCCCACCCTGATGGCCTGGTTTTAACTTAATCACCTCAGTAAAGACCCTATCTCCAAATATGATTACAATCCGAGGTATTAGGGGTTAGCACTTCAGCATAAGAATTTGGCGGGGCGGGGCGGGGAGGGGCAGAAGGACACAATTTGGCCCATAATAATCTCTACCAGCTGGAGTATGTCTGACCCAGTAAAAGCTCAATAGAAATGTGTTGGCTGACTGGCTGTGGCTGCAGCTTGGGAAATGGCCTGAAGAGGGCGCACCGGGAAGGAGGACCGGTTAGGAAGCTGGGCGAACATCCCAGGCCCGAGGGGATGCAGACGGGTACTTGTCAAGTGTGGACAAACACACCTTGTGGCAGGCCAGACGCTGGGAAGGCCACTGGGAAGTAGATACGGACCCTGCCCTTGTGGATCCCACACTCTGGTGGGGACTGCGATTAAATAACCAGGCAACTGCACTTAGAAACAGGACAGCAGGGTAGAGAGAAAGGGCACACTGGAAATGTCTAGATCCTGTTTAAATATAAAATTTGGGGCTGAGCTGCCAAATTATCCCCAGAGAGTTCTTCTGAGCCTGGAATGTGTGAGGCCTGCTTGGCAGCAAGGCTGGTGTCCTTGACCTGGACAGCCTCATGTATCACTTCCCTGCTTACAGCCCTCTAATGGCCACCCACTGCACCTAGAGTCATGGCCACCCCAACCCCTCCCTCCCCATGGCCTAAAGGGCCACCTGCAACCTCTGCCTTCACTCACATACTCCAGACATGCTGGCCTTTCCTCTGCTCCTTGAACTTGTCAGTTTCATGCCTGCCTCAGGGCCTTTGCTGCTGCTGTTCTCTCTGCCCCGCTGCTCTTACATTCGGGTCTCAGCTAAAATGTCACCTCCTTGGAAAGGCCTTCTCTGGTGAGCCTAAGCCCATCACATTTTGTCACATCCCAACTTTATAATCCTCACGGTCCTCATCTGGAATGGTCCTGCTCAGCTCTTTACCCATTTGTTCCTTCTCCCTCACCCCCCACTGAAATGTCAGCTCCACAGGAAGGGTCTGGCACACAGCATTACATGCTTGCTTAAAGCAGGAGTGGGTGCCGGCCTCCTGTTCTCTTGATGTAGTCAGCCGCCAGGGGCTGAGTTTTCTCCCTATACATTTAACATCCTCTTGTGGTCGCCCCCACCTGGGTCCAGACCCCACGCCTGCCTGCCTCTCATCCCCCTCTCCAGTTCTGCCCTGTGTACTCAGGTCACACTGACCTTCCTCAAGGTCCCGGAAGGGCGGGTCACACTCAGATTTCTGTACCTCCGCAAAGGCAATTCTCTCTACTGGAACACCCTTCTCCTTTCTCCCTCTGGCACTGGCCACAGCGCCTCTCACCCTCCGTTCTTGGGATTCCCTAGCCCTTCATCTGATTTCTTTCCTTCTAACGGGAGCAAGTACAAGCTCTTACCTTCACTGAAAAAGAGCTTTGTTTCCTGACTTGATTTAATCTGTCTGCAGCCATTTTAATCCAATAGTTTCCCGGTGAACTTAAATTCAGTTGACTTCTCATTCTCTACAGTTTTATCTCAATCTCCTCAAGGTTGTTTCTTTTTGTCTCCCCCTCCCCTGGCCCTGGGGCTCATTTTCCGTGTGTAGGACGGGTTACCCAAATGCCAGGGAAGCACGTGTGGGGAGGGGAGCACCCTCTCCTTGGACATCCTCTGTTCTGGACCCTGTGGGTCTCCTGCTCCAGGGAGAACTCTCTTTCAGAATTCCGCCATGGCCCCATCTGTGCTGGCCTCTCCTCCCACTGTGGCTGGTCATACGCTTCTTTCCCTGCTACATCTGAGGCAATAACCCCTGGTCATCAGATCCATATGGCTCACTCTGCATTGCCCTCAGCGCTTCTGATATGCCAGATCTCCCACAGCTCCTCTGCACTTGACCTGGCCCACAGTGAATGGGTCTTCCCCAGTGTGAGGCCTGGAGGACAGCCGACATCCTGCATTACGGACTGCCCCAGGCCAGGCCTGGGGTCCCCCAGACAGACTTAATTCTCATCTGCTCGCTGCCTCAGTTTAGTGGGGGTGAGGCTGGGGTATGGAGAAACCCATCTCTTAGCTCTCTCTGGCTTCCGAACAGCTCTCCTGCCCGCCTGGCTGTTGCTTCCAGACAGTTCTTTACCTTCTTTGTGTCTTTTTAGTCTGTTACCTAGGACTGTCTTCGGCTTCTGAAGCTCAGTGAAACAACCTCCCTGGTTGGTCAGGAGGCTGTGGGAAGCTCCAGGCGCAGGCCTCTTTTTAGCCATCTGTGTCCCTGCGCCTCGAGGGCCAGTCCACGCTCAGGCGAAGGTGTGCGGGAATGACTGATCCCCAGGGCAGTGCTGGGCTCTCGTGCCCTTGCTGATGGGTGGGCAGGAGCTTCCTTCTTCCTTCCAGGTTTCTGCCTGGTAAGGCCTGGCCCCCAGCCCTCTTTCTCTTTCCTACAGTGGGTGGGCAGACAGGTGCCCCGGTGGGGAAATGGCACACTCTGCCAGCCCGCTTAGGCATTTTCTTCTAACATCAGCTCAGCTTTGTGAGTGCTGACAGGGCCTGGGCCCAGAGCCCAGCCTGGTGGGGAAAACACTGGTTTTCCCACAGCTGGGGGCTGGGGCAGAGAGGGCAGGGAGCCAGCCTGGGGGTGGTGCTCAGAAATGTGGCAGAGTCCAGGGATGGGGTCCTACCCAGGCTTTACCAACAGAGAGAAGGGAGAATGGGCATTTTTCTCCTCCAGCCCATTCAGTTTCCCTCCGAAGTCGGCCTCTGATAGAATGCCTAGGATGCAAAGCCTTTCACAGGGTGCCCCCAAGTGGTCTTCTGGGGAAGCGCACCCACTCCACAGATGAACAATTACTGCTGAATTGCTAACCTGTGAGGCTAGCCTCGACCCAGGTTAGTGATAAAACTGAGGCTCAGATGGGATCAAGAGACTCCTATGTGACCTTTAGTTGTGGGATGACTTGTCTCAGCCCAAAGTGACAGTACCAGCTTTTGAACCAAGGTGTTTTCTGGTTGAAAGTCAGCCCACGTCCCTGTCCTGCAGCCTCTCTAGGCTGAAAGGGCATGGAGGGGTCTCTTGTCCCATTTTTGATCTGACGCACACATCAGCTCTGTCATTGCCTCCCATGCAAGTTCCCAATCTCTGAGCACTTCCGTAACAGTGGAAGCATGACCTCTCAGAGCATCTACAAGAGCTCTGGACTACTGCTGGCTGTGGTCAATCAGAGTGGGGAGGGGACAGTTATGGCCACTGAGGGCAGAAGGCGGACCCGGGCTAGGTATGCTCCCCCATCTCTGGGGAGGTGGTAAGGCACAAAGAAGCAAGGGTGGACACCGGTCCCCTGTGGTAGCACGACAAGCAGACCAGCCTGCAAGATTTGGAGGTGATGCCTCCTGTCCTGCTGGATATGAGGGTGCTCAAAGGTTGGTCTTTCAGGGTTCCCCAGATGAGGGTGATGGGATAAGCGATAGGCTGCAGGACTCGCTGAGGGTAGGGACATGGGCAAGGCCTCGGTCTCCTCGTCTGAGTCAGTGATTCCCACACCGCTTACTCACAGAGCCAGTTAGAAAAGTAAACCCAAGTCCTGGGAAGGAGAAAGGGCAGTGTCGAGCGGCCCTTTCCCTGTAGGTGCTGTCATTTAGACCTAAACGTGCACAGGCCTCTGGCCCATCAATACCGAGGGGAGTGGCCCGGGAGTCTCATGCTAGAACTGCATGGGAAGGCAGTGGCCGCCGCCTCCTGCCAGGCCTTGGGGGAATCATGGATCTTCTCTGAGCTGTGTTCTCCCTGACACTGGCATATCCTCTCTTCTCCGTTCCCACGCACCCTCTGACCTGGGGCCGATCACACTGCTGTCCTCACGTTCAGGTCATCATCTCTGGAGCAGGAGCATGGCCCGTGGTGGGACAGACTACATTAGGATGCTGTCTGGGGGGCTTACAGGCCAACCTATCCTGAAAGCTGAGTATGTGGGGTCCTCCCCAGGCACTGATGTTTGCCTCCTTCCGCAGGACCACAATCGCCCCGGCACCCTACGCACTAAACGCCGCCTCCTCTACAACATTCCAGACTGCCCAGGCAATGCCTGAATTCCCCCAGCAGTGCCAAACTGGTTCTGATACATACAGCTCTGACCATAATGGAGTTCTTCCCAACGATGAGGAAATCTCTTCTCTACAGCTTCTACCCACTGGACCTTGTTCTGCCCAACAGACCTACAATGAGCCCAGCCCTTCCACAAGGGTGACTGAGAAAGAATACAGAACAGTCGTTCTGCCTCTTGCCAGTTTAGCAGCGGCCAGCACATGGCGCTGGACCCTTCGGACCCAGGACCCTCCTGCGGCCATGCTTTAGTTTACTGTGTCTCAAAGTGCAGTGGGATAGACAGCATGCTGTTAGAAAGGGAAGTTTCATGCCACATCTTGGGAGGCACAAATGTGCAGCTAGCATGAGAGCTGCAGGCTCGCGGCAACTGAGCCTGGGACAGGGTCAGTACACGGTACTCACCGAACGAAAAGAACATAATGGTGCTCGGCACAAAGACCCAATGGGTATAAGAAACTGGCATGTGGTCAGCAAGTGGTTTCAGCCCTCTACCCTCATGGTGCCTGTCTCCTCCCAGGCCCCCACGCAGCTGGGCAGACTCCTGTCATCAGTCCCCAACTGACACTTCCAGAATGGGAGCCAACTGAGTGTGCCCTTGAATCCAGGCAGAAGGATACCTTAAGTGCCAGAGGCAGAGTTCAACTAGCAAACCAAGGAATTCAAGTCCAAAAGGGAGATTAAACAATGAGACAATTCTGACCTGATTTATGGCAGCAGCTGCTGCTTACTGCTCTCGAGAGGCAAAAGCCTCAGAGGTTCTCACGCTGACATCTAAAAGATGACCCAGACAACCAGAGACACGCATAATCCTCAGCAGGGACATGCTTGTAGCAATTTACACAGCGAGCCTAGCCCTTTCCTTCCCCGAGCCTCTATTTTCTTCCAAGGTTCATTATAAATAGTAGCCACCATCTACTGAGCACTCACCATGCGCCAGACACTGTGCCTAGTGCTTTCATACACAACCTCAGCTAATCCTCATGAAACAACTGTATTTACAGATGAGGAAATTCACGTCCAAGGTTAAGCAGAAAGCAGGGGAAGGCAGGATTAGAACACAAGCCTCTGCGGCTTCAGGCTTGTGTTTCTAACCATTTGCCGTGCTGTTTCAAGATCCAGGGGCCCTGTGTCCTCCTCTTTGCTTAAGAGGCCAGCGATGATGTGGTTGTTGCTGTCCTGGTCCCTGGGGCCCTCCTCCAGCTCAGGCCCTCTCTTGAGTCTCCACCATAGGGCAGTGCCTGAGACTCTGAAATGCCAAGTCCTTCGAGCATGACTAAGAGTTGCCTCTTATTCAATGGGAGCTGTCCCCAGGGAAGGGCAGCTCCCCACCTCTACGCCCAAACACAACCTTCCTAGAGTGGTTAAGGGCAGGTTTTCCAACTACCTTGCTTCCAATTTCCATCTCCAATCTCAACAGCTTCCATGACAGTTCCGTTTCTTTCTTCTTTTCTACTAATAAAACAGTTAAGACAATTCTGTCCATTTTGTTTTATTTGTTAAATCGCTAAAAAGTCATCAGGGAAAACCTTAACAAAAAAATGAAATTGACAGATTTAAATACCAATGAAGTCCACTTTTCATTCCTACACTGTTATGTGCCTAAAATGACCATCTCAGGGTAAGCCATCTGGGACCCCTGAGTTGTATGGGAAACATCACTCACAGCACCAGCTTCGCCAGGGCACGACCAGGGTGCGCTGACATGAACCCTGGTTGGTGGGAAGGGAGCAGAGCGAGGACAGAGAGCAAGGGTGGAGCCAAGGCCGAAGGGCTGCTCTCATAGGACAATGAACACAGTGAGAGGGAGCCACTTACTGGTGACCATGCAGAACATGCCTTCTGCAGTTCGTGGGGAGGCTGCACGGGACGCAGGCCTCAAAGTTCGGCTTCCTTGCCCCTGGGTGTGTTCAGATCCTCCCCACTGACTTGTGCGCTGGTAAGAGAGCAGAGACAACGCAAAGCAGAGCACATCACCATGCCAGGATCACCACAACGACAAGGACAGACAGACAAACCCACAGGAACATCACTTTTAAGGGGAAGCAAAGAAGCAAAGCAGAGGGAAACCCAGAGAGAGAAAGTTAGAGGAAAGGAAGTATCCCTCTGTTCTCCATCAGCTGGTGGCTTTCTGTTCTCCAACGTCAAGACTTCTCAAGTTGGTTTTCTTTTGTTGTCCTCTTCTTTTCTTTATTTTAGAGAGTTCCAACACAGTTCCTGGGATAGTTCGTGGTTTTAGCTCTTGATATAAAACTCGAAGATTAAAATTAGATCAATCTGCAGAGGGCTGGGAGGAGAGGAAGGCCAGTATTACCTTACAACTAAATGTAAGCTTGTTTCGACACCTAGTTTGTGCTCCTAAAATACAGAAGTGTGTGCGGGGGGTGTGTGTAAAGGGGTGGTTGCGCAGCCCACCACCCATGAAATGTGAACGGAAATACAGAAGCCTCTCTACTGCCCGGCCTGCAAGGTGAGAAAACAGAAGCCCTGTCCAAGAGGCAAGGAAGACACCGAGACTCTCACAGGAGGTCCACGAGGGGGCCAGGGAAGTCCATGTGACGTGGGGCTCTCAAAGGCACACTTGCAGGAGTGGAAGGGGTTAAAGCTTCAAGTAAGAAACACCATGTATTTTAAATACTTCAACACTGACAAATATTTGCTAATTTAGGTGCTCGTGAAGGCCAAGGAAACTGTCTCATTTTTCTCAGTGAATCGTTAAGACAAAATTGGCATCCTGTCCAAACCAGAGTCGTGGTTAAATGTGCCCTCATGGAAGCAGCCAGGGTGTTGGGGAATGCTCTCCACAGGGGGGACACCTGAAGTTCCCCTGCACACGCGGCTTCACGGGGCCCTGAGGACACAACCACCCTGTGTGGAGATGCTCTCCTAAGCTATCTGGCCACAGTGCCCAAGAGCCACCAAGGCCACCACCACCAGGTGCAGATGAAGGAGATGTTCCTAAGGAGCTGTCAAAATACAGCGCGCTTCTGAGCAGTCTGGGTAGCACTGGGTGCCACGGAGCTCCAAGGAGCCAGCGACCTTCCAAGGGAGTCATCACCTCCGCTGCCTGCATGTTTGGGGAAAACAGAGGGAACCCACGAGCCAACAGCTGGCTGAGGAAGGCCACAGGACTAAGGGAATGGTCACAAAGCTGAGATTCCGAACTCTCAGGCTTCCAAATACTTTATATTTAAACAGGAACTGAGTTTGGGGACGCTGCCCATGCACAGATGCAATGTCATAAACACGGTTCGGTAATAGCAATAAAGTAATACCTAATCTTACAGGCTAGGCTTTCTCTTGCAAATAAGGACCCCACATGATCTAACAGTCTTTGCTGAAGAAGGACCGGCAATAGCCCAGGAGCAAGGTGTCCAGCAGGCAAAGTGCTGAGCTAGGAGTAGGTGGATACTACAGTAAATAGGCACATGGCAGTTCGTCATCTAAGGGAACAGTCTCTGGAACACAGACCTCTCCCTGTGAGCTGGCCTTTTCCTGGGCTTGGCACCAGGGGGGCTTTCCCACCAAGACCACATTGTAAAAGCTAATGGCTACGGGAAAGAATTCAACATGATGTCATAGGAGAAAACACACTTATCAGACAGATTGCTAAGGGCTGGCCTAAAGCCAGGACCCAGGGCCAGCTGTAGCAGGCTTGTGCTTGGGAAATGCTAACAGGAAAAAAGGGGAGTGTGAAAGATGGGAAATGCAGTGTTCTGAAATTCAAATCCTAAAGGCAAAGTAAAAATCTTTCCACTGATGAGAAATCACCAAAAATTAAAGTGGGGCCATCTGACTTACTCTAACATCTCCTAGGTCCAGGCCATGGTTTATAGACTGGTAATTTGTAACTTCCTGTATCAACCAAAGGAATGCTCTAGTTGGTTGCACATTATCTCAGGAACCGTATGACATAAAAACCCAACTCTTATTTGGGTCACATGTGAAGGAGACAGTCACAAAGGAGGGGCTGCTCCCAAGGTGTGCCCTGCCTCAGAGAGGCTAAGCACCTGACACTCAACCCAACCACTAGTCAACAGCCACGCAGAAAAATGCATGTCACACCAAGAGGCGAAATTATTTCTAGAAGGAACTACTACTGGGATTCTCTTCCAGGATCAATTTCCACATGGTATAAATAATAATGGGTGTGCCTAATGCACTTTGGAAGTAAAAAGAAGCCCAAAGGGAAATAACAGTATTCTTGACACTTCAAGGATTTCTCATGCTATTGGCATCTTGGAATTCCCTACCAGGTCCCTCCGTGATACCAGAAAACAGGATCCAGAAATATCTCTAAGAGATTTCCCTGGGCACCTTAGCTCTGTAAAAGAAACAGAAAGTGGGAACACTTTCAGGGCTTGCTTTAAAAAAAAAAAAAAAAAAAAATCCACATATGCCAAAAAAAAAAAAAAAAAAAGGGAAAGGCAGCTTCTGAGGATCAAGTCTTAAGGGAACAAATGTGGTTTTTGGCAGCTTGCAATCAAATACGATTGTCAGAAAGTTCCGAAAGCAGACACCAATATGTTTTCTGAGACAGAGAGGGAGTGTGCTCCAGACCAATGGACACTAGGCGACAGGCATCTATGCATTAACACTGCCCCATGGTGATCCTGGGACACACACGTGCAACGGAATTCCTGGCTGGGTAACTTTCCTCGGTCACAAGGCCCGAACAGGGCCAGGCAGAGGGCATGACCGCAAAGAGACATTTGCACAGGTTCTGTGTGGTTTTAAGAGGAAGGGAGGAAGAGTGCTCTACAGGCGCCTTTCACCCTGCCGGCTCCTGGAGCTCGTGGATCGGGAGGCTCCACGTGTGCACCTTACACACGCTCTTTCTTTCTCTAACTCCAAGAAGGCCACATAAAAATTTACGGGGGCTCTTCAGTTGTTCTAGTTAAGTTCTGACATTAGTCTGTTCCCTAAATTCTTGGTCTAGTTACCAGCAAAGTAGAAAAAGGCAGCACAGCCTCTGCTAAAACACAGCAACAAATTTATCTGAACCAGGACGGAGATCTCTCCCTCTTTGTAAACAGAGTTGGCTATATAATATATATTTATATATTTATATATAATTCTTTTCTTAATGGAGTTTTGATCCCAGCCTGGAGTGAGTGAGGTTGGGAATTGGGGTTTTGGTTTATGGGAGTAATTCTGTCCTTTGTTTTCCCAATTCGCAGTCCAAATGCTTGCACGCTGGAAAATTAAAAGCCACAGAAAGGGGAGGGGGTTTAGAACACATTATCTCTTTGCTCGCACAAAGTACAAGGCGTTTGTTTTTGGATAGTACTTCACATTCTGTTTCTTGTCCATGAGTCCTCCAAATATGATGAGTTCACCCCTGCCTTGGACCACCGTATGGAGGCTGGTTTCAGGAGGTCCGACCACAGAACTGCTATTAAATACTTTCCATTTGACCCGCCCCTTCTCCTTGGTGTCTTTAATGTCTAGCACGTACATCTGCATGGGCTTGCAGTTCATACTCTGGTACAAAGGTTTGCCAACATTTAGGGACTGTGGAGGGTGGTGGCCCAGACGGCGGGCAATGGGAGGTAAGGAATGTCCGTCTCCTTGGGCAGGCCCTGGGCGGGGAACGGGAACTGTTTCTCCACTGCTCAGGTTCTGGTTCCCAGGAGAGCCTGGAGAAGACCCCAGAGGAGGACTTAGCACTGCGGAGGCTGAGGGGCCTTTGGATGACATTGCTTTGATGGCTTCTAGGCTCCGACGCAGGGCACCTGGGGAGACAGCTCCTGCAAGGGCACTGGCCACGTGTGGAGGGGTGTGCACACCATTCGTCTGCTCAGGAGGGTGTCTCATGCTTCCCCCAACTGTCCTGTTGTCCACACCATCCATATGATTGCTACTCGAAGCAGGTTTTAGATCCCAATTCAGATCTATTGATCCTAACCTCAGATCTTTCTGATCTGGTAGCGACCCTCGTCGGGGAGCCAAAGAAAGTCCCATTTTGAGGTCACACCCTTCAGTGGTAGACGGAGTGCCAGGAGATAGGGCCTGCACAGGGCTGTCCAAGGAAGAGCCACCTAGAGCTGCTGTCCCTGGAGACAAACTCCCGCCGTTGAGGATGGGAGAGCCATCCCCTCTGGCTGGGGAAAGGCTCCCTTCCCGGGAACTTGAGGGGGTCTGCCTTTGAGCTCTGGGCCTCAGTGTTCCCCAGCGGCCGTTAACACAAGGGGCTTCATCCATACTCCTTACTGGAGACTGTGAGCGGTACTCTCGGGTTTCAGGAACCAGGGCTGGAGGAGTGGCACTGATCGGCGATGGGCGGGAGTTCAAACTGGGGCTCAGTGGGGCTCTCCCACTAGGAGCCTGGCTGAAGACCACCACACACTGCCCCACCTGGAAGACAAAAGACCTATGTTCAGTTCTGATCATTCATTTAAGCCTCAAACATTTTATTATGAGCACCTGGGCAGGCCAGGCATTATACAGGTACCAGAGATACAGAGATGAAAATAATGCAGCCTGCCTTTCAGGCCAGAAGGGGAGACAGACATGGGAACAACCCATGGCTGAAGCATGACAAGTGCCATCATGAGAGGTGTGTGTGCAGGACAGGGATAGGGTGAAGGAGGAATCAGTTTTTGTTTGGGGACCCTGAGGAAAGGTTCACAGACAGAGAGATACTTAAAGCTGGCACTTAAAGGATCAGTGGGGGGGGGGGGCACCTTGCTGACTCAATCAGTGGAGTGTTCAACTCTTGATCTTGGTGTCAGGAGTTCGAGTCCCACATTCAGCGTAGAGTACATAAATAAATAAATAAACTTGGGGCACCCAGGTGGCTAAGTCAGTTAAGTGTCTGCCTTCGGCTCAGGTCATGATCCCATGGTCCTGGAATTGAGCCCTGAAGCAGGCTCTCTACTCAGTGGGAAGCCTGCTTCTCCCTCTCCCTCTGCCCTCCCTACCCTGACCGCTAATACCCAGCTCATGCTCACGCATGTTCTCTCAAATAAATATACTTAGAAAAAGGAAAAAAAGGATCAGTGGGGCCCACACAGGTTTCCCATCTAGAAGTTCACATATGAGCAATGCCCAAAGAACAATGGTTAATGTCCACTTCTTTTATGACATCAAGGTGTTTTTTATTTCCACACAAATCTGCTTAGAAATCTGACAAGCCAATTAGGCTTTACAATTAGGGCCCTTCTCTCACTGGCCTATCAGTGCCCTGCTTACCCGACAAGCTGGGTGGCACCACAGTTCTGGGGCCCCATGGTCTTCATTTTCTACCTTGAGTGGCTGCCAGGCCCAGGGGCCCGAGTGCATGTGCAATAACCAAGCATCCTTGAAGAGCTAGAAGAGAAGGACCAACAAGAGGACTCAGGTGAGGTACGCTACACAACACATACACATCACAGGAATCCCAAAGCTGTGCCGTCTGGTCTAGAGGGTGTGTGGGCTCTTCAGAAGAAGAGCAACATTTGTGGGGCACTTGGGTGGCTCAGTGGTTAAGCATCTGCCTTGAGCTTGGATCAGGATCCTGGGTTCCTGGGACTGAGCTCCATATGGGGCTCCTGCTCAGCGGGAAGCCTGCTTCTCCCTCTCCCACTCCCCCTGCTTGTGTTCTTTCTCTCACTATGCCTCTCTCTGTCAAATAAATAAATACAATCTTTTAAAAACAAACAAGTAGGGCGCCTGGGTGGCTCAGTGGGTTAAGCCGCTGCCTTCGGCTCAGGTCATGATCTCAGGGTCCTGGGATCGAGTCCTGCATCGGGCTCTCTGCTCAGCAGGGAGCCTGCTTCCCTCTCTCTCTCTCTGCCTGCCTCTCCATCTACTTGTGATTTCTCTCTGTCAAATAAATAAATAAAATCTTTAAAAAAAAAAAATAAAAAAAATAAAAACAAACAAGTAATTAAAAAAAAGAATACAGCCACATTTGTGGCCGCTCTTTCACTCATGCCCTCATCATGCTCTCCTTTATTCACAAACTACGGCTGGACCGGAACATGGAATTGTGCTGTAACCCATGAATCAATTTTAAGTGGTTCTCAATCTCAATTTTGCCTGTGTGTGTGTTGGTGGGGAGAGGTAGATAATACATATTCACAACTTTCTCGATCTGCATTCTTCAATAAACTCCATGTAAATTTTGGCAGTTATCAGACTGTTGTTCTGCCCCACCCCTCCTTGAAAAAATGGTAGCAGCAAACCATACAGCCTAAAGAGGAAGCGCGAGTAGGAAGAATATAGATAGAGGTATGAATATTTAAGAGACGAATGTCTTTGATTTAAAGCACCTCTCACCCCACCAAAGAAAGAAAGAGGAAAGGAAGAAGAGAGAAGAGAAGAGAAGAGAAGAGAAGAGAAGAGAAGAGAAGAGAAGAGAAGAGGAGAGAAGGAAAGGAAGGGAAAGGAAAAAGAAAGCAGAGTTCAGCCAGAAAATACCATGGTTATATACCCAAAGTGAAAAAGGTATTCCTTCAATAAAAAGGACACCATGCTCACAAGGTGAGACAGGGAAGCAAGTTCTGAACCCTTAGCAGCATGTGCTTTGGAAAGCCACACCAGCAATACTCACAGCATTGGGACCGCCACACCCTCCAAGGATTAAGATAGTTGCATCATCTATGACAATCTGGGGAGAGGAAGACATTTAAAATAAACCAACAAAGACACAGGTATCTGACCTCCTATGCGTCAGTGGTATATGAAAACAGCCTACCCAGAACCCAAATCAGAGTATTCTAGTCACTATAAGTTCTCCACTCTCCCCAGACCATGTCAATTCCGATCCTTGTGAACAAATTACTGATGATTAGCCTGAATGGATATATTTTTTGTTGATCAAACATTAATGTGAGTGTACATAAAATGCAGGGTTCTCTTGAGAAATGAAACAGCAAAGTAAATGCTTTGGAGAGAGGATAATATAAAGCCACTAAAAATAAATACAACCCATTAGAAGTTGAAAAATAAATACCAGCAAAAAAAGAATGACAAAGTCTCTTTGGCTTATGCACGTGGGCAGCTTACCTGACTCCCTCCTCCCTCTCCCATCCCAACTGGAAGATGCTACAGTGTTTGCTGAATAGTTATTTTAATTCCTGAGCACCTGAGATTGGCCACCTCGAGGATGAGGACTGGGGCCGGAGATGTTCGGCTTGGACCACGCCCACTGCTCAAGGTCAAGGACCCAGACATCGTTGCTCCTATAAGATAAGGACATAAGGTTGAAAGAGTTGGGAGCTCCCAGGGACCACAGAGCTGATATAAATGAAGTTACATTTATATTTTATTTATTTTTTAAATTATTATTTTTAAGTAAGCTCTATGCCGGACGTGGGGACTGAACTCCTGACCCTGAGATCAAGAGTTGTATGCTCTACCAACTAAACCAGCCAGGTGTCCCTGGAAGTTACATTTATAAAGATGCCCAGCAAAGTGCCATGGCCATAGCATTTTAAACTATAGTTTTCTTCCCCTTCTTTCCCTGGAACCCATATCAAGACCTTCAAACCTTTGCTCTTCCCATGGACCCATAAGGCCTCTTTGGAGTTATGTCTGCAGCCACATACTAGTACCTGCAGTAAGAGTGAACCAGCGACAGTAGGAAACAGCTACTGACCAGGAGATAGCCGTTCAAAAGCAAAACCACAAGAAAGAGAGAAAACTGATGCAAACGGTAACTCTACCATTGTCCAGGAGATAAAGATTTATTGATTCTGGCTACAAAAGTAATTTCACCATGGCTCATGAGATCTGCAGTTTTATCAAGGACAAACTGGCATCTCCAACCCCCAAGGGGCCGGTATGGCCAGGAGAGACTACTGGAAGGCAATCTCTATTTTACCGTCACATCACTAAGGTCATTGACTCATAAAGAGGAAAACAGGAATAAGAACTCTAAGCCCTAAACTTTCTCATCTGGGGGGCAGCTCACAGTCTCTCCATAAATGTTTTGAAACAGGAAGATGGGGAATACCTTGTCTAACAGAGAACAGAATTGGATCTTGAATGTTTTCACTTCTGACAGCTCATCGACTTCCCTCTCCTGACCATTAACGCAGCTACCACCAACTCAGATAAAGAGTGATTCAGACGGAATGCTCTGGTTCTTGACTCTGGCCTGAGCTGGCCAGCTGTGGCCAGAGGTGGTAAGGACAGAAGGCAGGGAGCACAGCCTCACAGAAGTGCACTGGACCTGAGAGTTTTCCTGCTCCTACCCACTCTATCAACCATCTCAAATGAACCATTTTCAACTTGTCCTGTCAATCTATCTGTCTTCTCTAAAGCCCAAAAGGGCACAAGCTGGGTAATAAAGGAGAGAAAGTAAAAGGACTTTTTGCTTCTTAGATGGTAGCCTTCTGTAGGCACAGGGAGAAACAGACAAGGTGGAGGCTACATCAGAATTTGATCCCACTCAATGAACCACATACCAAATAAAAAGATTCTACATGGCTCTAATTTTATGGAGAAGTTTTTCATCCTACTGCTCTGTGATTCAGGGATCAAAAATGGGAATGCTAGGAAGCAACAACTGGTTGGATCAAAATCCTGCTGAGAATACTGACCTGACTAGTTCACTCTTCTGACCTGTTATTCCCAGGAGTATTTACCTTCAGGCTGACAAGCAGCAAGCCAAATATACTTACATTTGCCGGGATCCTAAGGAGCCACCAAAGACAATCATTTTATCATCTATCACACAGGAGGAATGGCCAGCCATGGGAGGTGGCCCATGGGTTGTCACAATGCAGTTCCACCTAATATAAAAAGAGAGGAGAAGCCAAGAAGTAAGCACCACCTGTATTGAGTCTTAAGTATTTAAGGTGGAAACAGTAAGTGGGTATCCACTTAAATGACAATCCTATCACCTTCAGTAGAGATACTGTTAGCATAGTAAGTGGAAGATGGCAGAAGGTATGAGGACTTTCCCACAAACGTGCTAAAGCTATGCTCACTTTTAAGTTCTCAGTGTGTATGGCTTAGAGGTGGAGTGGACAGATGACCAGAGACGCCATCATGGCTCCCTGGCTGTTTCAGCCTAATGTGCTGGGCACCACCTTCCACTTCTTTCTATAGTCCTGATCAGCTGCAGCTGCCAAGAGCCCCGTACTAAGTAGACCATTACAAGGAAAAAGGAAAAAAAGTCAGGAATCAGTTGGAGACACAGCAGGGAACAAAGGATCATCTGGATCCACAGCACACCTGAGAAATGAGCCGCCAAAACTGAAGACATCCCCTGACCCCTGCCATTCTCCAAATGGCACATTTATTTTTCTAGGAAGAGGAATAAACCTCTTCTACTTTTTCTCTTTGGAAGAGAGGATCTTAGCTTTAGTTTAGTTTTTTTAATTCTTTTTTTTCTTCTTTTTCACCTTTTTAAAAAAAACGTTTTTAATGTAAGCAATACACCCAACATACGACTTGAACTCACAACCTGATCAAGAGTCGCATGCCCCACTGACTGGACCAGCCAGGCATCCCTAGCTTTAGGTTTTAGGGGGCCCTGTAAACTCTCCATAACTGTCAGCACATCTGTGCATATGTGAATTTACTTCCTGGAACAGAGTCCAGAGCTTTTACCAAATTCTCAAAAGAGATTCCTGGACACAAAAAATGGAAGCTGTCCATTCATTTGAAATCTTTTATTCCAGACTGAAAGGATCTTATCTTTATGGCTTACCAGTTTTTAGAGGGTGAGTAAGTGTGTATTTCATCAAAGAATCTCTCTGGTTGGTGTAGGGGATATGGGCTTGGCCGCGTCCAGCCACCAAATAGTACCAGCAGGTCCTTGTACACAACCAGAGTTGCTCCAGCTTTAGGGGAAGGATAGGATCCTAGGAAAGGTAAATAACATGGTGGTTAGGATTCAGGGTCTCACAAGTCATAGGTAGGTTGTCTGTAGGTCACCTTTACCTGAAAGAATCACAAAAGTGGAACGTATAACTATAAAACATAAGGGAAGGGAGAGAACAAAACTGGTTTGCAGATCTGACAGAAAACCATCACCAATTTATACATCTTTTCTTTTCTTCTTTTTTTTTAGTATAGTTGACACACAATGTTATATTCGTTTTGGCTGTACAACATAGTGATTCCACAAGTTTATACATGATGCTAAATCCACCACAAGTGTGCCACCATCTGTTGCCATATATCGCTATTATAATACCACTGATTCCCAATTTATAAATTGTTTATAATTAAAACAGGGAAACCTGAGTTAGAGGAAAGTTACTTATTTTGCTTATCTGAAATTAGGGATGAAGAACACCTATCTCATAAAACTGTTTTGAGTATTAAACAATTCATCTGAGAGGCACCTGGGTGGCTCAGTCAGTTAAGCACCTGCCTTTGGCAGGGTCCTGGGTGTTGAGCCCCACCTGGGGCTCCCTACTCAGCAGGGAGCCTGCTTCACCCTCTTCCCTTCTGCATGTGCTTTCTTTCTCTCTCAAATAAATAAACAAATAATCGTTAAAAAAATAAAATAAAAAATAAATAATACTGTGTATGTGTATACACAGTGCTTGGCAGACAGCAGGTGCTCAATAAATGTTGATTCGCTCGCCCATCCTTTTAATCAGTTTAGTAGACCCTACACAGCAAACAATGTAAGGAAATCTAGGGAGTACTAGGGAGTACGCATACAGGCTAGTACCTGGATGCAACGTAGTAACAGCTGCTGTCTGAGAACCTGGGTAAAAGAGGAGGCACCCTGGAGTTCTCCTTTGTGCTGAGCCACATGTTAGCATGGAGACCTCTAGGCCTCTAGCTGTGGGCCTCCCCAACACAAATGGGGGCGGAATTTCAGGCTCAGTATGAAGGCATTCCAGTGGAGCTGCAGGCCTGATACCAGCAGTGGCTACTAAGGCCCTCCAGGCTAGACTTCTGAGCTGTGTTGACCAAATCTTGAAACAAAAGAAATTTGGCTTATGCTAGAAAACCTGAGGGATAATAAATGTCACATAGAAGCAGGGTTTCTCAGAGCCTATTCTGTCTTTTAAATAACAGTTGCTATTTCTCCCAGCCTCTTACTCTATGTGCCGCCTTTAGTTTACTAAAGATCAAAGAAATTTGTCTCAATGTCCAGGTGTCAATTAATAAATACTGTAATATTTAAGAAAAAGAAATTGTTAACGCTGCAGGATTCATTTTAAAAAATCTTTTTTTTTTTTTTTTAAAGATTTATTTGAGAGAAAGAGAGAGATTGAGAGAACGAGTGGGAGGAGGGGCAGAGGGAGAATCAGAGTTCCTGCACAGCAGGGAGCCCAAGGTAGGACGCCATCCCAGGGTCCTGGGATCATGACCTGAGCTGAAGCCAGATGCTTAGTTGAGTCACCCAGGCGCCCTAAAAAAAATCTTAAGCAGAAAGAATCCCGACACTATATTAAGCTAATAGCAGCTGAGGTGCTCCCATTCAGGCAGAGATCTGGGCTTTCCACTTCAGCAAGGGATTTTGGGAAACATGGTTTAATAGTGTTGATGACAAAGTCTCAAGGCTGAAAAAGGGAGCAAGTGGCTGTCTTCCTTGGGCTCCAACTTAAGAGTAACGTACCGTGATCTACGGAGAAGGAAGCAATCTTCGGAAAATGGAGTGAGTATCTAAGAGTACTATGTGGCATCAGCTATTCTGAACACTTTCCTAATGTAACAGACATCAATCCAAATAGGATCCGACCACAGAAATGAGGCTTCTCTAGGAATGATTCTCCTGTCAGTTAGCAGCACTGACTGAAGGAATGTTGGCTGAGTCCTCTATGAGCTTACTCCTGCTACCCTCATACCCTACTAGAATCATGGCTAAGGGAGCTAAAGTTCTACTTAAAACTTCTGCCTTCCCATGGGGTGCCTGGGTGACTCAGTCAGTTAAACCATCTGCCTTTGGCTCAGGTCACGATCCCAGGGTCCTGGGATTGAGCCCTACATGGGGCTCCCTGCTTGGCGGGAAGCCGGCTTCTCCCTCTGCCTGCCTGCCCTGCTTGTGCTCTCTCTCTCTGACAAATAAATAAAATTTAAACAAGCAAACAGAAAAAATTTTTGCTTTCCCAGGAGGAAGCCTCCTAGATCAACCAGAAAACTTAACTGATATAATGGTCTACTAAAATGCTAATACTACCCCAAAATGATTTGATTTATGAAATACCAAACAATGCTTCAAGTTCTTGACCTTACTCTGGAACTCATAAATATGATGAAAAAAGTTGGAAAAAGCAAATAAAACATGTAACAGATTCAGCAGAGTAGTTACTAACCTTACAGACTAAAATTTGGATTTGGATTTGAAATACTAGAAATCCTGGTTTTTAAAACCATGGGTATAAAATGAAGCAGCACCATTTGCAGTGACGTCGATGGAGGTGGAGTGTATTCTGCTGAGCAAAATAAGTCAGAGAAAGACAAATGCCATATGTGGACTTTAAGAAACAAAACAAATTAGCAAAGCGGGGGAAAGAGAGATAAACCAAGAAACAGACTCTTTCCTGAGAACAAACTCGTGGTCACCAAGGGGAGGTAGTGGGGGGATGGGTGAACCAGGTGATGGGGATGAAGGAGGGCGCTTGTGTACAGAAGCGCTGACTCACTACATCATACACCTGAAATAATATTACACTGTATGTTAACTAAGTGCCGCTTATTTTTATTTTTTTTATTTTTTAAAGACTTTATTTATTTACTTGTCACAGAGAGAGTGCACATGTGCACAAGCAGGGGGAGGCAGAGGGAGCGACAGACAGAAGGAGAAGCAGGCTTCCAGCTAAGCAAGGAGTCTGACACGGGGCTCCATCCCAGAACCCTGGGATCACAACCCTAGCCGAGGGCAGACTTCCAACTGACTGAGCCACCCAGGCATCCCCCAAGTAACTGGAATTTAAATAAAAACCTTAACAAAGAAAAAGAAAAAGAAAAAGAAATGAAAGAGCAGACCAAGGGTCCCCAAAAGAGCACAACATGGGATCAGGAGCACCTCGGTGGCTCAGCTGAAGGAGTATGCAAGTCCTGACCTTGGGGTTGTTGAGTTCAAGCCCATGTCAGGCCCGGCACTTACTTTAAAAAATAAATTAATTAGATTTTTAAAAAAGCATGGAAACAAACAGAATTTCTAAATGGCCATTTGTATCAAATTTATATAAAAAATTTTTAAAGTGCAGGGCGCCTGGGTGGTTCAGCTGGTTAAGTGTCCAGCTCTTGGTTTCGGCTCAGGTCATGATCTCAGGGTGGTGAGTTCAGTCCCATGTCTGGCTCTGCGTTAAGTGTGGAGTCCGCTTAAGATTCTCTCCCTCCCTCTCCCTCTGCCCTTCCCTCCCGCCACTCTCTCTCTCTCTCACTCTCTCTCAAATAAATAAATCTAAAAAAAAAAATTTCTTTTAAGTGCATATGCTTTCAATCAGTAATTCCATTTCTAAGGATAATCTAATGATAGCTGGACAAAACAAAAAAAGAAATACAAGGATACTCATTTGAAGTATTAAAGTAGACAGAGGAATATTCATACAAAAAATACTATGTGGCAATTAAAACTTATGTGGCTCTCTGTCTTAGAATAATCAATGTCCAGGCTTTATTAGGTGAAAACTGAAAGCAGCAACTGACCATGTGCCTGTGTTTTGAGGTTATGGGGAAGGTGACAGGAAAGGATGGGTGACTTGATTTCTTTTTTCCCATAAAGATTTTATTTATTTACTTATTTCAGAGAGAGAGCAAAAAAGCACGAGAGAGAGCATGTGAGACATGCACCAGCGCCGGGTGGTGGTGGTCGGTGGGGGATGATGGGGCGGAGATGAGAAGCAGACGGGAGGGAGAGGGAGGGGAAAGAATCTCCAGCAGACTTCATACTGAGGGCAGAGCCTGGCTCCATTTCATGACCCTGAGATCACAACCTCAACTGAAAACAAGAGTCGGATGTTCAACTGATCCACCAAGGTGCTCTGGGTGACTTGATTTTTAAGAGAAATTGCAATGACTACTATTAACTACTGCTACTACTAATGATAATGACTAATATTGGTATTTATCATATGCTAGGCACCATCGAAGTATAGTCTGGGGGACTGAGCCCTGCATCAGGCTCCCCACTCAGTAGAGTCTGCTTCTCCCTCTGACCCTCTGACCCCCTCTCGTGCTCTCTAATAAGTGAGATCTTTAAAAAAAAAAAAAAAGTGACTTCTCAAATATCTTGACCTTTTAGAAAGCCAAAATCCTTTTCTCTACTTCCCGTCCCAAGAAGTGGGAGAATTTCCTCATCCAGCATTACCAAGGCCTATTTCATGTCACAAATATACATTTTAATTTCAGCATTTAAATATTATGACAACTAAGTATGGTCATACTTAAAATTAACTGTGTTCCTCCACCTAAGTTTGTAAACAAAGTGGGGAAAAATTACCATACAAGAACAAATGAGGTGGGGTGGGGGGCGGGAGGAGGACACACAATTCAACGTACAACCCCCTAACAGTTAGTTCAGGAAGGAAAGGTCAAAGATACTGATGTATCTTTTTTTTTCTTTTTAAAAGATTTTATTTATTTATTTGACAGAGGGAGACACAGCGAGAGAGGGAACACAAGCATGGGGAGCGGGAGAGGGAGAAGAAGGCTTCCTGCACAGCAGGGAGCCTGATGCAGGGCTTGATCCCAGGACCCTGGGATCCTGATCCAAGCTCAAGGCAGATGCTTAATGACTGAGCCACCCAAGCGCCCCGATACTGATGTATTTTATTTTCTATGACCCAATTATGCATATAATGTTTGTATTTGTTACAAACTGGATACTTTTAAATTCTTGTTACTTTAAGAATCAATAGTGAAGACCCTGTAAAAAGTCCCTAATTTGATCATTTCTAAGAATCTATGTATTTCACTTTTTTAAAAACGGGTTTTTAAAAAGATTTTATTTATAGGGGCGCCTGGGTGGCTCAGTGGATTAAGCCGTTGCCTTCAGCTCAGGTCATGATCTCAAGGTCCTGCGATCGAGTCCCACATCCGGGCTCTCTGCTCAGCAAGGGGCCTGCTTCTCTCTCTCTCTCTCTCTCTGCCTGCCTCTCTGTCTACTTGTGATCTCTCTCTGTCAAATAAATAAATAAAATCTTTAAAAAAAAATAAAAAGATTTTATTTATTTGACAGAGAGATACAATGAGACAGGGAACACAAGAAGGAGGAGTGGGAGGGGGAGAAGCAGGCTTCCCGCCCAGCAAGGAGCCTGATGCCTGGGCTCTATTCCAGGACTCTGGGATCATGACCTGAGCGGAAGGCAGACACTTAACGACTGAACAATACAGGTGCCCCTGTATTTCATTAAAAAAAAAAAAAAAATTTTTTTTTTTTTTTTTTTTTTTTGGAGAAAGCAAGAGCAGGAAGGGTAGGGGAGAAGGGGGTGGGGAGAAGGAGGAGTAGAAACAGATGCCCCATGAGCAGGGAGCCCACCAGCCACAGGGCTCCATCCAAGGACCCTGAGATCATGACCCGAGCAGAAGGCAGACGCTTCATGGACTGAGCCACCCAGGTACCCTCAGATTTTGAATATGTATAAAGTAGAGGGTCTTTTAACTCCTCTCCAATGATTCTAATTCAAGGTTCACAAATCAAATGAATTAAATTTATTGTGAGGTCAGAGACTGCAGGGGTCAATGAACTCTGGCAATTTCTATAACTTGAAGAATAAATGGTCTTTTAAGCCAAGTGGAGTTCTGGAAAGCAAACAGTAAGTCTCTACTAGGATTTTGAAAAAATAAGAAAACTTATATTCAAATTACATACCTTTATCTATTGTTTTAAGGTTCTAAGAAAAGCAAGCTATTTTAAGAGTACTTAAAACTTTCTAAAAAAAAAAAAAAAGAAACCCAAAACAACAACAAAACAACCCCCAAAACATGACCACACTGTTAGATGAGGAAATAACTTTTATATGAACTAGTCCTAGACAAAAATGTGAAGTCAAAAACTTTGAAGAATACATGCATGCATTCATCTCATACAGTGGCTAGAATGATATCATATTTCATAAATTTTTATTAACACACACCTTTCTACCACACTAGAGACTGATTGATTGGAAATCTGGGGTACATTATAAAGTACTCTGACAACAGCAGAACCCTCCACAGTTAAGAGGCCCATCATCCTCATCTTGGTGATATATACTGAATAAATCCCCTTCCCTCCAGAAAATTTATATTTGAAGGATTTATACTCAGTAGGACATCTCTTGGCACAACTTCAAAATAATGTGGCTACTGAGCCTCTAGACAGAGTCTAAATATCATCATATCACAGAAGTAGAAGAAGAAAGGTTGACACAGGACCGAATGTGCCCGTATTTTTTTTTTTTTAAGATTTTATTTATTTAACAGACAGAGATCACAAGTAGGCAGAGAGGCAGGCAGAGAGAGAGGAGGAAGCAGGCTCCCCGCTGAGCAGAGAGCCCAGCGGGGCTCGATCCCAGGACCAGGACCCTGGGATCATGACCTGAGCCTAAGGCAGAGGCTTTTAACCCACTGAGCCACCCAAGTGTCCCCGAATGTGCCCATATTAAACCATGTTACTCAGGCCTGTTCCCCCAGAGCCAATGGTTAGCCTCACAGGGTTCATTCCCCAAACATAATCACACAGCAGGTATGATCAATGGAGCGAATCTCTAAACAAGGCATAAGCCAAAAGGCAGCTGTGGGAAACTGGATAATGAGACAAGCACACTCCACACAGAACTAACATTCCCTAAAATTGCTAATTAGTTCAGATGCTTCCCAAGGTTCCTATGAAATCGGGGAATTTCACATGTAAAAGATAGTGGCAGAATTACGAGGCATTCTTGTTTACTTTTGCAAAGAAGATGGTAAAACAGTGAAGCAATTTCCAATTCTATTTTGGTTTCTTTGCCACCTTCCCACTGTAGTTTCTATTCACACAGAACCAAGAACTAGGAGAGCGGTTCGAATGTTTGATACAAGATAAAACAAGTACTGGTTCCAATCAGGGATGCCTGTAATGTTACAGATGGCTAAAACATTATTTCTATATCTCTATTCCATGACTGGTCTTTATTAATATTATTGATTTTTATTACTAAGATTTTATAGACAATAGCCACCGTCCCCCTGGAGCATTAGTTCTCAAACTCCAGCTTATGTTAAAAGCAGCTGGAGGAGTTCTTGCAACGCAGATCACTGGGCCTCACTTCTGCGTTTCCTATTTAAGTAGGTATGGGGTGGGGACGCAGTTAGATACATATCTAACAAACATCTGTGAGAACCATGTTGTAGAGTTAAACCATCCTTGAGTGCGTTGTTAGAAAATTTTCCAAAAGGACATGAACATGGAATATATACAGCCTGCTCTTCTCCTTCCTCCCTGCCTCCCTGCCTTCCTTCCATTTACTTATATGAGAGAGAGAGAGGGAGTGAGTACATGTGTGTGCAAGTGGGGCAGGGGGTGGTGGTGCAAGGAAAACACAGGATCTCAAGCAGACTCCCCACTGAGTGCAGAGGTGGGCTTGATCCCACCATCCATAAGATCACAACCTGAGCCTAAACCAAGAGGAGGACCCTCAACCACCCAGATGCCCCATATTGAGTTTCTTCAATGCACACTCAATTTAGGACTATATGGGACTCTTCATTTTGGTTAACAGAATAAGAACAAGGGTCCAAAGTGGGCTTTCCTCAACAAATGCTTTTGCTCATGGGGGTGCTGAAAAGAACACGCAAGTTTTCAGTATACAAACATTTTGCCTCATCTACAGGTCACTGAACTTACACTTTGCAAAATAAATAAAAGGAAAAAAAATGTTCTACCTACTGGCTTTCAGGCAAATCACTTTAAGACTTATTTATAGCAACACAGGTTACCTGCTAATAGTTCTCTAGGACTCTGAAAATAGATTGGAGACTAGGAATTAGGGACTTACAGGAGGTGAAGTTTGAAAATGATATCTATAAGCATGAAAAATTTAACCATGGGACTCACAAGCATACTAATAAATCCAGAAGAAAAGTACTGGACAAAATCTTTTACTTTGCTCAAGGAATTCCAGAATGTTCTGCTTTGTGATTTGCTTTTCAAGGGGGCTTGGTCTAAACAGGTTCTTAACTGGCAATCGAAAAGATTTCCTCTGGATGCTTTCAAATATTTTACAGTAATGCTGCTGAAGGGAACATAACAGCATGAGTAACTGCTGAGGTTCTAGGTCACAGTCCTTACTTTGAGCAACTCTTCACGTGCACTCACTTTCACAGGGCAGGTCCGAAGAAAGGCACTCCCTTGCAGCTCCACAGGCAGCACCCCAAGTCCTTCCCACATAGGACCAGCCTCTAGGGCGAAGTAAGACCTGATAGACCAAACTGACCTACAATCCTACCAAACAGCTTCTTTTGTGTGAGTACTACTTCTCTGTGGTAGTCAGGAGCCTTGAGCTGGTGTGTGCACAGGGGTTAGGAGAGATGAATTTTGCTGAGAGAATCCAAGTTGGGTCTTGGGAAGCTGACCAAGCCTTTGGCTTGATAGAGCTGTCTTTTTGGTAGTGTGTGAAGTGACTGACCTTGATAGCAAGAGTTCAGAGGTCAGGAAAAGAATAATTTGGAAAGGAATTTCCCAGAACACCACATTAGCATCTGAATCAGAAAACCTAGAGGGCATGAGAGGACAGGCTAGCACTTAATAACTTAGGAGGCAAGAAATCCCTCAAAGAAAAACTGCTGGAGTTATAATTTAACTGCTTCTATCTCTAAACTGTTGATTTTATAGGTAATACTTTGTCAGAGAAACAAGGAAAGCATGTTTCACAGTTTTATTGTTTGAGGAACAGAGAAACAAAAGGAAAATTGAGAACACTTTACAATTCCTGAGTATAAAGTCTGTCTTGGGCTGTAAACACCTATAAGACAAATAACTATTCAGAATGGTCTCCAAAGTACACAGAAGGTCCACAGGGGTACCGTCTGGAACAGATAACAGTCTCTCTCCTGATAGTGAAAATATGTCCAATTTACCATCAGTGTGGCCAATAATAATTACAATAAGTCTTTGCATTTATAGAGATATGCTCAGAAGATACAAAAATATAGTGCTTATTTTATAGAAACAGAGTAGGAAGCAAACAGGAAGCAACTCTTTAGCAAAGTCACTATAGAACCCCTAAACCACTTTCTAGAATTTTGTTCTGGTCAAGTATGCTGCTTAAACTCAGCCTAAAATAGAGATTTAAGTTATAAAGAACATGGTACTGGATACAGAACACTAAATTCTTCTGAACTGGCAAGGCCTTCTTTGGGACCTCTGCCAGCACACCCCTCCCATGCCGGTTAAAGAGCCTCCTGGAAGGGGAGGGGTACACAGGGAAGGGACATCCTGTATCTACTTCAGTCCCAGAACTTAGCACACTGTGTTGAAGTTATCCATTTAGAGTATCCCGATAAGATTTCACTATCCCAAAGGGCAAGAACTATTTCTTAGGAAAATGCTGAACCAAATGCTTCCACTGAAACCAAATGGTTAAAGATCCCTCCTGAGCTGGGATGAGAAGTGGCTCCAGTGAATCACAACCTACCCTGGAGGCTCCAGCTGGTCACTCAGCAGGGATGAGGCCAAACAATTTTTAGGGTGTCTCCTTTACACTTCCATTTTCTTTTCTTTTTCTATTTCTTTTTTCTTTCTTTTTTTTTTTTTTTTTAAGATTTTATTGATTTATTTGACAGAGAGAGATCACAAGTAAGCAGAGAGGCAGGTGGAGAGAGAGGGGTAAGCAGGCTCCCTGCTGAGCAGAGAGCCCAACGGCAGTGGGTCTCAATCCTAGGGCCCTGAGACCATGACCTGAGCCAAAGGCAGAGGCTTAACCCACTGAGCCACCCAGGTGCCCCTTCTTTTCCTATTTCATTCTTCAGTTGCAAAATAGCCAGAAAGGTACTGATTGATATCAAAACTATTCACTGATATTAGACAAAGCCTGTCTGGAACTTGGGTTTCAGGGCATACATTTTATTATTATAATTATACTTACATTTTAAAAAACATCACTCCTTGAGTCACTTACAGGACATCCAAAACAAGAGGAACTTTTGTAATGGGCATGAGAAACGTTTAGATCCTGTATGCCTGCATATGCCACATGCATTAACAAAAAGCAATTCCCTACTGGCACTGTTTTCCCTTCTAAATAAACCCACGTGAAAGGCCCTGAAAGGCCGCTTGATGAATAGGATAGCACTTATCAGCTAAAAATTAACAACATGAAACCAATAATAGTTCCTTGTTATCCTTTCAAGCAGTCTTTTGATTCAGTTTCTCCTGGAAGAGAGGAGGGCCACAGTCTGCTTAATCTGTTAACTTGTTAACTGCAGTTCTAATGGGGGTTGGAGAGTGGGTACCCTTTGAAGTAGCTCTGTTTAGAAGTAAAAACAATGTTGCTAGTCATAAAGTTTCTGGCCTGGTATCAAAACAGGAAAACCCTAGTGAGGCGGGAGAGAGCCAAACTGAAATACGGAATAATCTTACTTATTCTCTCCCCTGGAAGACCAAGGTTTACCCAGATTTGTGCTATGCAAATATTCCCACTCTTCTCTCCAGCAGGAGAGAAAGTGTACCCACCTTAGAAAAGCATGTATTCTGGAAAAATCCCAGGTTCTGAACTTTATACATAAACAGGAAGGACTCCTTCCTTTCCTAGGGAACCCAGTGGCTCTGCTCTCATGCACACCTCCTGAGGCCACCGCAGATCCAGGTTGTTTCCAGGACTGCAAGTGGCTAGAGGAGACAAGGAGAAATCACCAACTCATAACAAAGATTAACCAGGAACTGGTCCAGGAATGAGGAAGAAGCTAATAAAACAGAGTAGTAGCTAAAATAATATCCTATGACTTCTTCACAGAGATTAGGCCATGAAAGTGGTATCTGGGCCCCTAACTGCCTTCCTCCTATGAAACAGAAATATGTTTAAAATACTTCACAGGCGGGGCGCCTGGGTGGCTCAGTGGGTTAAAGCCTCTGCCTTCAGCTCAGGTCATGATCCCAGGGTCGTGGGATCGAGCCCCGCATCGGGCTCTCTGCTCAGCGGGGAGCCTGCTTCCCCTCTCTCTCTGCCTGCCTCTCTGTCTACTTGTGATTTCTATCTGTCAAATAAATAAATAAAATCTTTAAAAAAAAAAATACTTCACAGGCATTTTAATCAAAAGCAAATCATCTTAATAAAATCACATAACTGGCCTTAAAAATAAATTGTAACAAATTGTGAAAAGAATCCAAATTCATTAGTGTGCTACTTCTCTTTTCATAAATTAGATTTCCTATAAAAATCCATGCGTCCACACAGAAGTCCTGGCTTGACATAGTTTATAACTTATGTTTTTAAAAAGATTTTATTTATTTACTTGAGAGAGAGAGAGAGGAGAGCAGGGGAAGAGCAGAGGGAGCGGTACAAGCGAATTCCGTGCTGAGCACGGAGTCTGACACGGGGCTCAATCCCACGACCCTGAGATCATGACCCGAGCTGAAATCAAGAGTCAGATGCACAGACACGGGCTTCTCTGGGACTTGTGTGTGACTGAGCCACACAGGCACCCTTATAACTTACTTTAAACACGCCGTCTGCTCTCTGGAGCCAGCAGTTATTCTCTTCTTAGTGCTTTATATTCTCTTTGTACTGACTGGTTTATTGTCTGTTTTTCCCCAACAGACCCTGCATCTTACTCACGTCTGTGCTGCTATAGCTAGGACGGCACTGGCTATAAACAGTAAATAAAGGCATGAAAATGAATACAGACAGATGAATGCAATCACTTTTCAAGCTCTGGGAACGTGAGGGTAACTTCTGGCCACTCCCCACTCCATAGCTGGCACTTCAATATATATAAAGGTGTCAAATTCATCAGATTCTATATCCCCTCTCCAGCTGAACACCATATGGGATAGAATCAGAACAGAAGCTAGGAAAAGGTAGGTATTACCATCTCTACTCTAAAGTTAAGGCAAATGAGATGTTAAATACCCCATTTAAGGTCGCCAGTTACTAAGCAACAGATCTGATGCAAACCTGTTTCTGCCTAGCACAAAATCCAAGCTCTTAACGTGTTACCCACCAGCCTCCCTCCCTCTCCCAACACATTCCTTCCATCACTTTCGGTGGGGACACCTTCGTTATGAGCACTACCTTTAATTACTGGACACACAGTCTTTCCTCCTCAACCCTCTGTGATACTTCGCTATCTACCATCAGATCTTTCTATTTAGAGCAGGACTAAGTGAACAGAGAACTCTCTAGCAGACTCACAATATCTAGAATATTCCTTTTCTTTTTTTTAAAGTTATTATTATTATTATTTTTCAGTAATCTCCACACCCAATGTGGGGCTTGAATTTACAATCCCAAATTCAGGAGTCGCATGCCCTACGACTGAGCCAGGCAGGCCCTGTCCCTTAAGACCTAGTAGGTCTTTTTTTTTTTTTTTTTTAAAGATTTTATTTATTTATTTAACACACAGAGAGATCACAAGTAGGCAGAGAGGCAAGCAGAGAGAGGGGGGAAGCAGGCTCCCTGCCGAGCAGAGAGCCCAATGTGGGGCTCGATCCTAGGACCCCGAGATCATTATCTGAGCAAAAGGCAGGGGTTTAACCCACTGAGCCACCCTGGCACCCCAAGACCTAGTAGGTCTTAAGAAATGAATGATATGTCCATAAACTTATATAAGAATGTTAACTCCCAACTATATTCAAAATGGAAATAACTCCAACATCCAACATCAAGAGGACGAACGGAAAAAAAAGAATATTCATGTCATAGAGCACTCACGGCAATGAGAAAGAATAAACCAATGGTAAATGCAGATGAATTGCAAACAAACCAAGATGAATCTCAAATCACGAAGAAGTCAAAAGGTGGTTACCTCTGTGGGGAGTGGTACTGACAGGAAAGGGCATGAGGGGATAGAAGTATTTTGTATCTTGACCTGGGTGATAATCACATGGCTGTATACATACTTCTTTTATTTTCAATATGTTTAATTTATTTGTTTGTTTGTTTGTTTATTTCAGGTGAGCACACATGTGTTGTGGGGAGAGGGCCAGAGGGGAAGGGAGAGAGAGAACTTAAGCAGACTCCAAAACCAGCGTAGAGCCTGACATGGGGCTTGATCTAACAACCCTGAGATCATAACCTGAACTGAAATGAAGAAAAAACAACTGAGCCACCCAGGTGCCCCTACTACTGTTACTGTTTTGTTTTGTTTTAAAGATTTTATTTATGTATTTGACAGAGATCACAAGCAGGCAGAGAGGCAGACAGAGGCGGGGGCGGGTGGGGGGGTGGGGGTGGGGAAGCAGGCTCCCTGCTGAGCAGAAAGCCCAATGAGAGGCTCGATCCCAGTACCCTGAGATCATGACCTGAGCTGAAGGCAGAGGCTTAATCCACTGAGCCACCCAGGCGCCTCTGTTTTGTTTTGTTTTGTTAAGATTTGAGAGAGTGGTGGGGGGAGAAGGAAAGAGCGAATCTTAAGCAGACTCCCTGCTGAGCGCAGAGCCTGACACAGAGCTCCATCCCATGACCCTGAGAGCATGACCTGGGCTGAAATCAAGAGCTGGACATCAACTGACAGCCGGCTAGGTGCCCCTGTACACATACTTTCATAAGTTTGAGTTGGGTACTTAAAATCTGTTCATTTTACTACACATAAATTATGTCTTCAAAAGTATTGTTAAGAAAAAAGAAATAGCTAATGTCTGAACTGACAGAGTGAACTGTCAACCATGTTTTTACCACTGTCACATCAAGTCACCTACTGCTTTACCCAGTAAACAGAAAGACCACTGACCCACTGCCAGAAAATTCATTATGCGAGGTCTTTAAGAATATTCCTCAAATAAAATGCAATCATGTTATAACTCATATATGTAAATCAAACAAACAGCAAGAAACATTTTAAGCCTGGGCAATGGTTTTCAGAAACCTTACTAAAATGGGGAAGAAGGCAAAAAAGGAACACAGCATAAAGATTAACAAATCAAATATACAATCCATAGCCAATAACCACTTCCAGAGAGACTTATGAACAGAGGAAATTATCAGGGAGACAGCTTGTGTGAAAAGAAGGGTTCCTTAAAGCAACACTGCAGGAGTTCATATCCCAAAGAGATGAGAGGTGGCTTCCAAGCTTTGAAAGGATAAGGCAGTCTCCTAGGATTGAAGATGATATTTCAAGTTAATAAATGACCCATCACAACCCTCGCCCACCGAGAAAGACCACCTGATAGATCTCTTACAAATCTTCTCAAAGTTACAAGAGCTAGAAAACTTAAGAAACCAGACCAACCCTGACTGTACAGAGAATAAGCAAACAAAATACACGCACTGGGCAGGAAGTGGTACAAGGCACTGCTGAGTGTCCGGAAAACCAACAGTGCCATCCATGGGGCAGGACTCAGGACTGACTCTAGGACAGTATCTTGTGTTCTCCCTAAGTAAGATTAGCCTTCTGCAATTTCACTCAGGACACAAAGTAACATCAATAAATCTATATAGCCATGGAGATACACAGGGATAAGGTACCATGCAAAATGAAGTCTACTGTGCTCATAACACAACAAGAGCTGCTGGGGGGAAGGAAGGTTATGTGGAGACCTGAGAAAAATAGAAATATTAGATGATTTGAGTTTTACTGCACAGGAAACCCCAAAGCAACCAAAAACTGCCTGTCAAGATGGTAGGTAGACAGTTAACAGTGCACAGATATGAAAGCCAAGAGGTGTTTTGTTTTTGTTTTTTTTAAGAGTTTATTTATTTGAGAGAGAGAGAGAGAGGCGCACAGGCAGAGGAAGAGAGACAAGCAGACTCCCCACTGAGCAGGGAGCCCGACCTGGGACCCAATCCCAGGATCCTGAGATCATGACCCAAGGAAAGCAGACGCTTAACTGACTGAGCCATCCAGGCACCCCTAATGGCCTGTTTCTAGGACAGAGAGCAGAAGCTTGGAGTGTATTTGAAAGGCATGTGTGTCCTCTTGTTATATGGTCCAATATTTATCAGTTGATAAGCTTCCACCTCTCTCATCTCCACACAATTGGCATTCTTAGAACATACCGGCATATAATGCTGATTTTAAATAATGTATAGGGTGCCTGGGTGGCTCAGTGAATTAAAGACTCTGCCTTTGGCTCGGGTCATGATCCCAGGATCCTGGGATCAAGTCCCGCATGGGGCTCTCTACTGGGCAGGGAGCCTGTTTCCCCGCCCCCCGCCCCACCTGCCTCTCTGCCTACTTGTGATCTCTCTGTCAAATAAATAAATAAAATCTTAAAAAAATAAAATAAAATAATGTATAAAGTGTTCAGATGCAGAACAATGTTAAAAAGCAGAATCTAATGCCTATGATTAAGTACACTAATACATTATTTTTAAAAATTCCACATTCAGCCATTTCAATGTCTACACCGACACCTGGAACCTAAACTGAGGAAAGGACTGTGTGATCTTTTCCAGAACAGACTCTTCTGGTTAGCTGTTTTGGTTATACCTGGTGCCAGGTTATCAGTCGCACACTCCCTTATTTGTTTTGACATTTCTTGGACACGTTACCACAGGCTCAGGAAAGGGCAGCAGAGAACCTAAGACTAAGCTTTTCTACCAGACACAGGACAACAAAACATCTACAATGTAGAGCCCGATCTGCATCATTTTTAAGGTATCATTTACACAGTAAGAGAAACAATGATACTTTGGGCAGTTATTTCTAGACAGTTTCAGAACTTTCCAGCTTCTGAGGATATCCTGGCCTTCCCACAGACATCTGATATGACCAACACTCTTTCTTTTTGCTGCCCAACTCCAAAAGTAAACTAGCTTTCCTGCTGGAAACTCAGTGATTTTGGAAGATGTGATTATTCGTTTAGGGAACAGTCCTAATGAAACAAAATGATTTCCAGTAGAGCTTTTGGCTCTAGGTAGCTGGAAAGATCTGGATGTACAGGGTCATAATAAAATAGATGTTGTCTTCAGCATTCTGCTCCCCACCAAAAAGTCTTAAAAAGTCTTACTGATATTTTAAAAATTCCCTAAGGGGTACCTGGGTGGCTCAGTCAGTTAAATGTCTGCCTTTAGCTCAGGTCATGATCTCAGGGTCCATGGATCGAGCCCCACATCGGGCTCCCTGCTTAGCAGAGAGCCTGCTTCTCCCTCTCCCTCTGCCTGCTGCTCTGTTTACCTGTGCTCTCTCTGTATCTGTCAAATAAATAAAAATCTTTTAAAAAAACCCCAAAACCTCCCTAAGCTGTGAAAATTTTTCTTTAAATGACATACCCTATGCTCATTATCCTTTCCTGACTCTGATGATAGACATAACACCAGATAGCTCAGTTATTCCCCGCCAACCCCAATTCAAAGGAAGATCAAGAACCAAGGACAACTACAAATAAAGGGAATCACAGGAAAAGAAAGAAAAATAAACTAGAAAGAACAATTTTTTAAAAGTAGGCTCCATGCCCAGTGTGGAGTCCAACATGGGCCTGAACTCATGACCCTGAGATCAAGACCTGAGCTGAGATCAAGAGTTGGACATGTAACCAACTGAGCCACCCAGCACCCTGAAAAAATAATTTTTAAAGAAAGAGCAAAAAAAGGAGAAAAATTTTACTGTAGAAAAAATCTAAGATACACTATCTCAGCCAGGTGATCAAATTATCAAAAGCAATAAAACATGTTCATAGTATGTCCTCTTGACAGCATATGATGAGAAGGATGCTTTACTGCTGTGGTGTTCCTCCTCCTAACTCCAAAACTCTAATCTAACCATAAGAAAAACCTCAGACAAACCCAAACCAAATGACAGTCCACAAAGTATCCGACAGTACTCATCAAAACTGTGAAAATCATGAAACAAGGGAAGTCTGAGAAACTGTCATAGCTAGGAGGAATGTAAGAAGACATTAAGATTAAATGTAATGTAGGGCGCCTGGGTGGCTCAGTGGGTTACACCACTGCCTTCGGCTCAGGTCGTGATCTCAGGGTCCTGGGATCGAGTCCCGCATCGGGCTCTCTGCTCAGCAGGGAGCCTGCTTCCTCCTCTCTCTCTCTGCCTGCCTCTCTGCCTACTTGTGGTCTCTTTCTGTCAAGTGAATAAATAAAATCTTTAAAAAAAAAAAAAAAAGATTAAATGTAATGTATCCTGAGACAGGATCTTGGAACAGATAAAAGTTTTTAAAAAAACAGATAATATGAAATAAATTATACAGAAAATGAAACTACTCACAGCATGACAGAGCAGAAAGAACACAGACTTTAGAGACAAAATCTTGGGTTTCTTTTTCTTTTCTTTTTTTTTTAAATCTTGGGTTTCAATCACTGCTCCATCATTCATTGGCTGTGTGAGCTTAGGTAAATTACTAGGTGATTCTGAGCTTCAGCTTCCTCATCTGTAAAATGGGGATAAGAGTGCCAACCTAACTGGGTTGGTTTGAAGGTTAGATAGTTTGTTTAAAGAATCTGAGACCACCAACACTCCACCCCAAAGCCCTCTCATGGATGTCCATACACATTTCCTCAGACAGCAGGCCACTCGTGACTAAGCAGGGTAAAAGGCAGCCCTTTTTACAAAGCGGCAGTGAAGAGGGCACAGAGCACCCATCCTTCCTTAAAAGTCAGGGAGTACAGCTCTGCACATTACACACTCACCTAATAGACTGTGATAACAAAGTTAGGTCACAGACTGCACAGTAAGAAAGCCACAAGATTCCATGGGGATCCAGGATTTCCAAATTTAGCTAGGTTTAGAATCAACTGGGACATGTTCTGTTTTTTTTTAAAAAGATCTACCACTCTATCCCCAACTCCTTCAGATAAGGTAAGTCTGATATGAGGTCGAGCAATATATTATTTTTATTATTTTTAGTTTACTTGGATAAATTGATCTGCTATGGGATTTTTGTTTTTATTTCTCTTATTATTATTTAAGATTTTACTTATTTATTTGACAGACAGATCACAAGTAGGCAGAGAGAGTGGGGGAGGAAGCAGGCTCCCTGCTGAGCAGAGAGCTCGATGCAGGGCTTGATCCCAGGACCCTGAGATCATGACCTGAGCTGAAGGCAGAGGATTTAACCCACTGAGCCACCCAGGCGCCCTGCTATGGGATTTTTAGAAACAGGGATCCTGTCTCTTCTTTCACAGAGAAGGAAATCAAGGCCCAAAGAATGCAGAAGTGATTAAGGATTAAGTTCAGAGGCAAGTGGCTCAGGAGTGGCAAGGCCAAGACCAGAACATGGCCTGGGCTCAGTTGTGTATCTCTGCCCTGTTTTCTAAAACAAAGGTCCCAAACCATAAGCTGTCACTTGAAACTGCATGTGTGACTGACAGGGAAGAAAATGAAAAGCAAAAGCATTTATTGGGCAAGAAGATTCTATGGGGAGAATGTAGTGGAAAAATCTACTGTGCTCCGGGACTAGTTAACAGACATGACAGTGTGAGCTTTAAATCTTCCCCTAACGTTTACCAACTCTCTTACCAGTGGAAAATTGAAATACTGAAATTTGTTCCCCTATTGTAAATGGGTGTTGGCTAATGTTTAAGAAGTTCTGAAAATCAGAACACTCCAATTTTAAGTGTAAAAATGTATGCTTGGAAATCTCTACTGTGATTTGAAGTAACCAAAAGAGACTGTGACTGATGATGTTATTATATATTAAACAGATGCCAAAATCAGCCCCAGTCTGATGAAAGGGTATTGTAGAAACAGTTTAAACCTTAGTCTTTTGAAGAACCTATCCCAAGAACTGCGCAGTTACTTTGGGAATCAAACACAGGCTGATTAAGAATTAAGGTGTTCCTTAGTACAACACCAGAGGGTGGAACATTCAACTTCCTAGAACCTTCTGGCAAAGACTACAATGTAGACAATTGTACATTCATAATCACCTGCCAGGATTTCCAAAGGCATCTGTTCTGTTGCACCCTCAGTTATTTTATCTGAGTGATAAAGCAATCAGTGATAACTTCCACTAGTTCCCACATCTATCCATCCGCCAGCATCTGTAATCACATAACCCTTCCTGTTCCTTTGGATAAATTGTCAATGCTCCCATCCACAACCAACATCCCTGCCTTTCTCACCACTGGAGGACACAGCTCTAACAATCCTTTCTCTCCATCCACACCCATTCCTCCCTCTAGATCACTCCCATCAGCACGAATTTGCTATACAACCTGTCATCTTAAAAATAAACCTCTTGGGGGCACCTGGGTGGCTCAGTGGGTTAAGGCCTCTGCCTTCAGCTCAGATCACGATCTCAGGGTCATGAGATAGAGCCCTGCATTGGGCTATCGAGCCCCACATCGGGCTCTCTGCTGGTCAGGGAGCCTGCCTTCTCTCTCTGCCTGCCTCTGCCTACTTGTGATATCTGTCTGTCAAATAAATAAATAAAATCTTTTAAAAAATACTCTATACTACTTTTAAGGACAGTTCTAAGTCCTCAAATGACTTGATCTCTTTGCTGTGCAGGACCGAGCTGATTATCTTTCTCCTGAAAACACTTCCAAGTATGGATTTCTAAGATGCCATGCTCTCCTTGTTTTTCGCCACCTCCTCGGGTGTTCCTTTTCTAGTTTTTTGCTGTTTCCCCTCTTCTCGTTGATCTCCAAATACTGCTATGTCCTAGACTTACCCTCCTCTACTATCCTCACTCACTCCCCTGGCAATCTCACCCAGCCTCATGGTTTTAAATCTATCCACATGCTAATAACTTCCATGCTATCTCCCAGAACTCCAGACACACCTCCACTTGGAGGTCCAAATGTGTGTTTCAACGCTGATGTTTCAAACTGAATTTCTCACAACTCCTGCACTTTACCAACCTTGACCACCCACAGGTCTTACCTGCCTCAGTTAATGGCAACGCCATTCCTTCAAATGCCCAGGCTAAAAATCATTAGGGCCATCCTTGACGCCTCTTTTGTACTTCACATTCAAATCCTGTTGGCTGTGTCCAATCCATTCAGTTCTTAACTTCCTGACCACACCCTAGTCCATATCACCGTCATTTCTCGCCTAGATTATTGCTACCACTTCTAAGCTGGCCTCCTCACTGCCACACTTGTCCTCTTACACAGGCTTCTCAGAACCCCAAACGACCAGTCACTTCACTCAAAAAAATGTGAAAACCTCCCTACAGCAGCCAAGAAGCTGTACATGGATAACACATTCCCCTCCATTATTTGCCCGACCCCCTCTGCTAGGAGAGTCTCCTTTCTTTACCCGGTGCTAGTCACACTGATTTCTCATTATCCATGGACTATCACAAGCCGACTCCCACCTCTGGACCTTTGCATTGGCTCTCCTCTCTGTTTGTAATGTTGCTTCCTTAGCTCTCCACTCACTTCGCTTCTTTTACCCATTCAAGTCTCCGTTTCAATGTTGCCTCCTCCATGAGGTCTACCCTGGGTACTCCAGCTGTAATAGTTCCCCTATCCCTGACCCCCTTAACATGTGATCATTTTCCTTCAGTAGCTTAATCATCTTCTAATATACTGTATTACATTGTCATATATTTATTATTTTTATTTATTTATTTATTTTTATTTATTTTAATGGGACCCAGGCTTGGGGATTTTTTTCTTTTTAAGATTTTATTTATTTATTTGACAGACAGAGATCACAGGTAGGCAGAGAGGCAGGCAGAGAGAGAGAAGGAAGCAGGCTCCCCACTGAGCAGAGAGCCTGATGTGGGGCTCCATCCCAGGACCCTTGGGATCACGACCTGAGCCGAAGGCAGAGGATTTAACCCACTGAGCCACCCAGGCACCCCTATTTATTATTTTTTTAAAAATTTTTATTTATTTGAGAGAGACTGAGTGCATGCCACCATAAGCAGGGGGAGTAGCAATGGGAGAGGCACAAGCAGTCTCCCTGCTGAGCACAGAGCCTGACAAAGGGCTCAATCCCAGGATCCCAAGATCATGACCTAAACCAAAGTCAGACACTCAACCGACTGAGTCACCCAGGTACCCAACATTGTTTGTCCTTTTATTTTATTTTTATTTTTTTGGGCAGACAGAGATCACAAGTAGGCAGAGAGGCAGGGGGCTGGGGAAGCAGGCTGAGCAGAGAGCCCAATGTGGGACTCAATCCCAGGACCCTGGGATCATGACCAGAGCCGAAGGCAGAGGCTTTAACCCACTGAGCCACCCAGGTGTCCCTATTTGTCCTTTAAAATATGTCTTCTCTCATTTGGATTTGATCTCCATTAAGAGTTGAATTTTTGTCTGTTTTATTCATTCCTGCATCCCCAGCATCTGAAATAATACCAGACACAAGGTAGTAAATTTATAAATATTTGCTGCCAGAACAAATGAATGATGAGAGTAGAATTAACCAAACAAAAGGAAGGGCTATGACATCATTTAAGGGAAGGCAGTCCCTCTATTTTAAATGTCAAAATCTCACAACAACTAATTATGGGACACCACCACTTAAAAGTATAAAGAAATTAAAACTTAAACTTCTTCCAAACATTTATTTTTATTTTTAAAGACTTTATTTATTTGACAGAGAGAGATAGAGATAACAAGTAGACAGAGAGGCAGGCAGAGGGAGAGGAGGAAGCAAGCTCCACGCTGAGCAGAGAGTCCAATGTGGGGCTTGATCCCAGGACCCTAAGACCATGACCTGAGCCAAAGGCAGAGGCCCAACCCGCTGCGCCACCCAGGCACCCCGCTTCCAAACATTTTCCATTTTAGCAAACAGGCCCACTGTCTACCTAGCTGCCAAACCTGAAACCTAAATCAGCCTTGACTAACCCTCTCACCCTCCCACAGTCAAACCATCAAGAAGTCCTATCGATTCTATCATAAAATTTTAGTTCAAATTCATCCGTTAGCCTTTTTCTCTACTACTAGAACTCTAGTCCAAGTCATCACCTCCTACCACTGTGATGGCCTCTTGGCCGGTCTCTGTTTTGTTCTCATGGCTTCAATCTATTTCCTAAACAGCAGCAAAAGAGTTCTATAAAACATAAATTGGATCCATAATATCCCTCTGCTTAAAATTTCAAAATCTTCCAGACCTCGAGGTAGGAATGAATTGGCTCCTGTCTACATCTCAACTCCATCTCTACCACTCTACTCCTTGCTCATCATGCTACATCCACAGAGGTCTGCTTTCAGGTCCTCCAATACATTCCATTCTTTGCTGTCCCGGGGTCTTTGCTGGTCTCACTCACTCCACTCTTTATCCTTCAAATCAGCAAAGAATGTTGCCTCCTGTTTAAAGTAGCTCTTCCCCTCTTATTCTATCTCATTCCCTGCTCTCTTCATACTTTCTATTTGTTTTCATTTCTCCCCCAATACAATATAAGCTTCATGAGAGGAGGGGCTGCAGCAACAGCTGTAAGGGGAGAAGGAGGTACTTCACTGGAAATGTCTGAGAAGTACTGGCTGTAGGTAGGTCTCGCTCAGTTCTTTCTTTCTACATTTCTTTTTTTTTTTTTTTTAAGATTTTATTTATTTATTTGAGAGAGAGAGAGAGCAGGGAGGCAAGGGAAAAGCAGTTCCCCACTGGCCAGGGAGCCTGACATGGGGCTTGATCCCAGGACCCTGGGCCTGAGCCAAAGGCAGATGCTTAACTGAATGGGCTACCCAGGCGCCTCTATTTGTTTGTTTTTGTTTGGTTGGTTTTTCAGTAGGCTCCACACCCAATGTTGGGCTAAGAACTCACGACCCTGGGATCAAGAGACACATGTTCTACCAACTAAGTCTCTTAGCGGTGTGAGTTGTCATTCTAACACCAGTTACTACCACATTCCCTCGAGATGGAGCACTTCTACCATTTCAAAAGGAACTAATAATAAGGACTCAGGGGCAAGTCACATTAATTCTAATGGCTACGGCCTGAATTGTATCCTGTCAAAATTCGTATGTTGAAGCCCTAACACCAGTGTGGTGGCCTTTGGAGATAGAACCTTTGGGAAATAACCAGGTTTAATGAAGTTATGAGGTTGAGGCCTTTATAATAGGACTAATGCTCTTACAAAGAGGATGAGGCACCAGAACACAATCTCCTCCAGGTGAGGACAGAGCAAGAAGGTAGTCTGAAAGCCAGAAAGACGGCCCTCACCAGCACCCTGACCTTGGACCCCCAGCCTCTGGAACTATGAGAGAGAAAGTTGTGCTGTTTATGCCCCTAGTCTATGGTATGTTGCTATGGCAGCCTGAGCGGGTTACCGCTCACGTCACCAAAAATGAGAAGGCCCCAGTCTCATCTGCAGGATCAACAAATGAGCAAGGAAAAAGACGCCTGATGCAGGAGCGCTCTCCAGAAAAACTGCTCCAAAATGAGACCGCCCCCTCCTGCTCATGGGATGCTCTTCTCTGCACCACTACACGAGCAGAGACTGAACCCTGTTCAGGCTGGTGCTTTGAATACTCGCTGCTTACCAATGCTCACATGTGAGAAGACTTCACAGCTGACACGGAAGGGTGGCACGCACCCTCCCTTTAGCCACCTTCCAACCTACCCACCCCCATGCACTAAAATGGGTGAGTCAGGCACACCAAGGCATATATCAACAACTGTGTTTTGTTCAGAAAGACTCACTGATGTTTCAGTTAGGAAGTAATTTGGTTGGAACTCATGACAGCAGGCAGAAACATTTCCTTAGGCAACCTTCCCATGGGATTTCTGCCTGAAGGAAAATCTCACAGGATTCTTTAAAAACTATTGCTTGCCTGTTTGTTTAAAAAGTAGACATTTCAAATAGCTGTTTCCCCCCCTTTAAAACTAGGCTTTAATTGTAGATTAGAGTGAAGTGGCTAGCAGATTCTTTGAGACACTTTGTTAGAAAATCAAACCTTCAGGAGTTTCTATGTTTTATAAAAGGAAAGAGTCAAACATTGTATTTTTATTTTTTTGAAAGATTTTTATTTGAGAGCGAGCACATGCACATGCACAAGAGCGGGGGAGAGGGGATGGGGGAGACAGATTCTCAAGCAGACTCCCCCCACTGAGCATGGAGCCCAATACGGGGCTCAATCTCACGACCCTGAGATCATGACCTGAGCCAAAACCAGGAGCCAGATGCTCAACCAACAGAGCCACCCAGGCACACCTAACATTGTATTTTTTTTTTTAAGATTTTATTTATTTATTTGACAGACAGAGATTACAAGTAGGCAAGAGAGGCAGGCAGGAAGAGAGAGGAGGAAGCAGGCTCTCTATGGAGCAGAGAGCCCGATGCGGGGCTCGATCCCAGGACCCTGGGATCATGACCTGAGCCAAAAGCAGAGGCTTTAACCCATTGAGCCACACAGGCACTCCTAACATTGTATTTTTAAAGTCAGTTATTTCTCTGATACTTCTACCTTGGGGATTTCAAAACATAGCCTTAGTGGTTTTAATAAAAAGTCCCATATCTACCTTACAGGGAGAAATAAGGGAAACTAAGCAATAGGCTATGAAGGTCCCACAGTCCAGAGCTCCATATCAAATCATCAGAGGTATAAAGCTTGGTTACAAGACAGAGAAAGATGATATTGGTATTTTGTGATTAGAAAAATCAAAGCTGCTCTGAAATGGGACCTAGACACCAAGTACAGTGGCAACAGGATGCTTGAGCTGAATCTGTGATTCTAAATATTAATATTGCACGAAGTGCAACAGGGGACAGAGGGCTAGAAAAGGAAACCCTCACACAATTCTGAGGGCCCTAAAATAGTACAAACTTTCAAAATTTTTAAAAGATTAACACCTAGTCATCTTTCTAATGATTTTAATAGAGAGTTTCACCTATACACATGCCAGCCCCACTTGTGAATGAATACCCGCCGTCAGTAGGCTACTGCAGGGGAAGGAACAGGAGTTTACAGCTTTGGGGGAGCAAAATGTAGCCTCATCTCAAAAAGGTTTTAAGTCTCTGGCCTAGACATTCACAGCAGTCATCACAGAAAAAAAGGGAAGCATAAACCAGCCTTCCCAACCCTCTATAAAACAGAATCGCCTAGTCCTAATCCGTATTCATCCCAGAGAGATGCAGTCACCCGTACAAAGATACCTGGTGAACTGGCTGTTTTGCCAGGAAATGAAACTCAGGTCTCTTCATCTTAGCTCAGGGCACTTTTTACTATACCAAGTCACTTCCCATCTAATAAATCAGTAAATAATAAAGCAGTAAATCAAGGCCTAAATAAGAATCTGCTCAAGGAAAACCTCAGTCTCTTTAGTCCGAGAGTGAATTCTGACCTTGAAAAGCCAAATGAATGTCCGGGGAAAGCTTGCCAATGAATCTCGGAGAGTGCTTGATGCTTCGTGGACTCTATTTCTCTATCACCCCAGCTCCTTCAATCTTGTGGCTATGTCTTTTCAAACTGTCCTGCCTCAAGCGTGCAAAAACAAATCCCCCACCCGCCTCAAGAAAGGTGAGGTCAAAAAGGAAAAAAAACAGTTGCTTTTTGCTAGAACCGTGGCACAGTGGGGCTGTGCAGGAATGTACCTACTCAAGAATCTTCCCACACTCCTAGGTTGTTGAGAGAAACCAGCAGAGGCATGTTCCATACACTCCCCAAATATCTGAGCTGGCGACAACAAAAGATACTCATTCAGAGTTCTCAGCCCTGGGACAACAGCTTCTGTCAGTCAGCTATAGTTCTCACGATGCTGTGTGTCTGCTCTTACTTCAACTTCATACCAAAAAGCATATCACACCAGTGCAAGCACTTGAGAAAACCACACAAACGAATTCACACAGTAGCCCAGCAATCCTGGCAGTGCACCAGTACTCAGGATAAAGCTTTTTAAAAAAATTTTATTTCAAAGACCTTATACAAACACATTACTTTTGGCATTTACACAGCAGATCTGACAAAGGACCTGGGGCCCCAGCACCAGAGACCAACATCAAAACAGCCAGAAAGAATTACCATGCACAGGGAGTTACCTGGTAAGAGGACAAAGATCGGCATTTTCTTTCTTACCTGAAGCCAAAGGTCGGATCCACTCTTTGCTATTTAGGTCAAGTCTCCAGAGGTCATTGAAGGCAGCATTGCAGCTGCTCTGGGTACAGCCTCCGAACACATACATAGACTGGTTAGCATCGTAATAGCATGCACCTAGAAAGAAAACAATAAATGCATAGTTGATGTTTAACTCTGAAGCCCCTCTAACACTGTAATTATAGCCCGTATCATTCAAAGATCAATTATCTCACGTGTTCTGCAACTCTTTGCCAGGTGCCATCTTTATATAACCAGCCTCTTGTCTTCAGATTGGTTAATATTATATTACTCTTTTTTTTTCTTTAAAGGTTGTATTTATTCATTTGACACAGAGAGAAAGCGTGTTAACAACCAGGGGGGAGAGGGAGAGGGAGAAGCAGGCTCCCTACTGAGCAGGGAGCCCAATGTGGGGCTCTTGGACCCCAGGATCATGACCTGAGCCAAAGGCAGAAGCTTAACCAACTAAGCCACCCAGGCACCCCTCACATTATTACTCTTTAAAATAAGGCCCAGAGAGGGGCACCTGGCTGATTCAGTCGGAGAAGCATACAACTCTTGATCTCAGGGTCATGAGTTTGGGCCCCACACTGGGTGTATAGATTATAAAAAATAATAAATTTTTTAAAAATGTGTGTGTGTGTGTGTGTGTGTGTGTGTGTGTGTGTATAAAATAAAACAAGGCCCAGAGAATGGCTATGGAAATGTGATTTCTGAGCACACTAAGCAAACTGACAATGTTGTCATTAAATAAGAGTATCATTCCAGCAAGAGCACACAAGAATTCAGATTAAGAGTGCTCAATGAGTAAAATTTCAGTACAGCTGCATATTTAATCTAAATCTACATCATTATGCTCTAGGGCTAGGCAGAGGCAGAGGCAGAGATTCTATCAAGAAGTAACATCCCCCCCACTACCAAGAAGTAAAATCCTATGAAAGTCCACTGCCCATACTTCAGATTGTTAAGAACTGCAAATAACAAAGGACAGAGTTTAGCTGACCTCAGACAAAAAGCCTAACTGCCAGAGTCACATTTCCATGTCCACTAATGGAGCTGAACTTCAGCATCTTGGTTTTCTCCTATCTGTCTTTAACTAGACACTCCAACAAACATGAAAGAAATTTTCAACTGAACCAACTGGTGCCAGGCACGAAAGAACATTCTTTTCCTCCTGGTAACCCATACTTACAGAACAGAAATTAGCAATGTCCTATGGTTTCTGAACCTTAATTTGTGTCCACTATAAGAATCTTTAGTAAAGGGGCGCCTGGGTGGCTCAGTGGGTTAAGCCGCTGCCTTCGGCTCAGGTCATGATCTCAGAGTCCTGGGATCGAGTCCCGCATCGGGCTCTCTGCTCAGCGGAGAGCCTGCTTCCCTCTCTCTCTCTCTCTCTCTGCCTGCCTCTCCGTCTACTTGTGATTTCTCTCTGTCAAATTAATAAATAAAAAAAAAAATCTTTAAAAAAAAATAAAAAAAAAAAAAAAAAAA
>NC_081570.1:11407881-11440181 GCF_022355385.1 Mustela nigripes
AAAAAAAAAAAAAAAAAAAAAAAAGAATCTTTTAGTAAAAAAAAAAATAATAATAAAATAAATAAAAAAAATAAAAAAAAAAAAGAATCTTTAGTAAGACAATTCCATAACTAAGAGAGTCAAGGGCTCATTTACGTTTCACCGTTCTTCAAAGACCAATTCTTGGCAGCTGTTTCCTTCATATAGCAGAAGAGCACGGTGCCTTTATTTTTCAAAGAGCTAGCCACATTCTTCTTCTTCTCTATTTGGACTGAAACCTCAGCCAACAGCTGGGCCCCATGAGCTCCTTGCCACATGTATTTTAATCCCATACTAAAATAAGGCAATCGGCATTTTCCTGCTTCTCTTTTAGCAAACAAAGGTTTCTGGAAGAGGAAGGCACAGCCCAAATTCTGCAAACCTAGCAGGCCTGAAACGACAAGTTTCACACACACTGTATTCTCAATGCCTATCAGTTATTATCAACGAAGCTTGGAGAGGAAGGGAGTCAATTCAGGCAGCTATGTTTAGAACTCAGATATAATGGAATGAGAAAATAGCCATCAATAATACACTCAAAAATTTTAAGCATCCTACTAAACTTTTGTTTATTGTCTATTTTTATTTAAGACACCTACATGTTGGTATGGGTGGGGGTGGGGAGACCCAATGAGTTCAATGGGCCTTTTAGAAAAAATTAAGAATTTAAGCAAATACCAGCGCTCAAGTAGTCATTTCCCTTTTACCAGCATTCTCCACCCAAACAGCACATTTTCTTTTAGAACATCCAGACCACTGGAATGTGCAATACAAAAGTTATAGTTCACAGTACAGTATGAATATTCTGCTAAGAAGTAACATTAAGAATGTTTATTCTAATTGCTAAATCTCTTCAAATTTTCTAAAATGGTTTGATTGCTCCATGAATAACTATTCCAAGACATCTATTTCCAGTTAATATCTAATAATCCCTACTCAAAGGCAAGTCAAATATTCACATGAACACACAGCAAGCAGTTCTTCAGCACCCAGCACAATTGCCTACTGCAGTATAATCCTCTCCAGTGCAAGGTCTTCCAGTTGTTTCATATTTCCCATGATGCCTGGGAGTCACTTAAGAAATTTCACTGAACTCCAACCTTTGCACATTCAGATGTTAAATTCTCTTTTGTTTTCCACTTGTTTCTAGGGAAAGGTCCTGAGGCATTTATCCCATGCTTAAAGAGCTTTGCTGTCAAGTGTCTCACATCTACAAGCTAGGACATATTTGATAAGTAATTACGTAACTATGGAACAAGCAAGGCTGCTTATCCAGTCTGGGCCTGCTAGCTATTGCACGGGCACTACTAGCATGGGTAGGAAATGACCCGACCCTATGTGCAGCCTAAACCTAAACACTAAAAGCATGAGGCTAGGGACTCTAAGAGATCCTTCCATCAATCTGAAAAGGACATTCTCTGTTAGTCAAGACTTCATGATTAGTCATGCGCACAATCGCCAAATAGCTAGGAAAACTGGCTTCATTTTTGTCCCAGGCTTCTACGCAGGAAAGAAGCTGTACTGCTCCATCTTTGTGACACTTAATTTCACAGAATTCAATAGATTTCAACTCTGAAAGAAATGTCACGAAAGGTGCAAGGATGTCTAAGACCTGGAACCTGCTTATCCTCCAGGAGTCAACCACCTGTGGAGCAGACACCTTCAACACCCAATCACTCTGCAGTTTAAAACAAGCATTTCCTTGGTTAAATTTCCTAGCAATGCTGTGACATAAACAGAATTTGTTATATACACTTTACAGATGAGAAAGCTGTGAGTTAGAAGAACTAAGGAGGGGCGCCTGGCTGGCTCAGTCAGGGGGGTGTGTGACTCCTGATCATGACTTTGAGCCCTATGTTGGGGTCCTGGGATAAAGTCCCGCATCATCCTCTCTGCTTGGCAGGGAACCCGCTTCTCCCTCTGCTTACAGCTCTGCTCGCTTGTGCTCCCTCCCTCTCTGTCAAATAAATAAAATCTTTTTTTAAAAATTTGCTAAATAAAAATTAAAAAATAAGAGCCAAGGGACTTGCTTCTCAAGTTTAAAGTTCTTCTATCAGGGGTGCCTGGGTGGCTCAATCATTGGGCATCTGCCTTTGGCTTGGGTCACGGTCCCAGGGTCCTGTGACTGGTCCCACATCGGGCTCCCTGCTTGGTGGGAGGCCTGCTTCTCCCTCTCCCACTTATGTCCCCCCTGCTTGTGCTCTCTGTCGCTGTCTCTGTCAAATAAATAAAATCTTTTAAAAAAAAAAAATTCTTCTTTCGTATACAGCCTCTCTGACAATTATGGGGACAGATAGATGGTAATGAACAGTACAAGGAAGGAAGGAAGAGTGCTTTAGGGGTGTACAAGTAGATGAAGGAAAGAGCTTAATCTCCATGCAGGAAATATGAGAGGAGTTTATGAAGAACGTGGCTTTTGGCTTTATCTCTGAGAACATGTTCAGGCCATTAACAAGGGACAAACAAGTCCAGGGATGAAAAAGGAATAGGAGGGAAAGGGAGAAGGCAATCGCGGCATCCAAACGAGGCCATGATGTAGGAAATTTTTTTTTTTTTAAGATTTTATTTATTTGACACAGAGAGAGAGAGAACTCTAAGCAGAGAGCCTGATGCAGGGCTCGATCCTAGGACCCTGAGATCATGACTTGAGCCAAAGGCAGAGGCTTAACCCTCTGAGCCACCTATTAGGCACCCCTGACATAGGAAATTTAAGACATAATAAGGAGTCTTGTGTGGGTGGAGCCTAGTTGTGTGAGGATGTGGCAGAGATTCAGGCTGAAAGAGTATACTAGGGCCCTGAAAGTCCAGGGGAGTGGAAACTTCTGCATGCAGTGTAGAAAGGCTGAGTTTTCTCGGCAGAGGAGAGGTTTCAGACTTGCAGCGGATCCGGACAGGGGCTCCTGCCATTTTAGGCAGGTCCATTCTCTTTGTGTAAGAGCATCCCATTCACCACAGGACAGACAGCATCCTGGTCCTTGCTACTAAATTCATGCACTGCTCTCCAGTCAAGCCAATGAGCAATGAATGACCTTACATATTTCCAAATGCCCTAGGAGGTGGCACTGTCCCCAGTTTCAGAGATGGGTGCCAGAAGTGTCTAGTGCAGTTTTAGATGAAGCAAGAGAAAAAGACCATTTAGAAAAGATTTAGGAAAGATGGAATGATTAGCTCATAAAAGTGAGTAATGGGAAAAATAAGAAAAGATACAAGAGAGATTGCAGAAGTGGATGGAATCAGTAAGATTTGACTTTTGTTGCTGAAGGAAAGAGAAGAAGTGAGGATAAATCCAAGAATTCAAGTGTGTAACCAACAGAATGATAATGCCATTAACTAAACTATGGAGAGCAGAACATCTGGGGGAACTCCTAAGGGCCACGAGTAGCTGGCAAGATAGGAAACATCTGTGTATCTCTGTGGCAATATGAGCAAAGACCTGGAAATGCAGACCTTGAGCTCAACATGAGTCAAGAATAAGAAATAAAATTGGGCTCTGGGGAGAAACACAAAGTAGGAAGAGGAAGGAGCTAAGGAAAGACACTGAAGGAATTTCTGGTTTTTAACCTATTCTGAAAAATGCCGACTTCCCATGTAACAGTCGTCTTCAGTCTGCCAGTTAGCACGCAGAGAGAAAGGGAACAATGAGAGATGCGCTCGGAGGAAATGAGACACAGCCCCTTTTTAAAAAAATCTATGGCACATTTTCTTGGCTTTCAAGTGAAGATATGAAAAAATTTTAAGGTTAAAAACATATATCTAAACCCACCAACCTCTGAATTTCTGTGAGCTTACTCGCTGCACTTTTCCTTTCCATTTTCCCTTCAAATAACTATCTCTATTTTGTGGTGATACTCTTTCCAAAGCTGTTAATAGAAAAATATTTCCTTCTTCTCTCACTAGAAAGCTGAACTATTGCTGTGATAATTATTCACCCCTGAATACTAGCCAGTCTGGTTTCTACTTTACCCAGATTCGCTCCATTTCCCTAACCTAGGGTTCTAAAACTACTTGTTTCAAAAAATCATCTGAAAAGTCTTTAGAAACCTTGTCTCCACTTTTTAGTCCAAATATCTGTAGGTAACTGAAGTTAACACCCCCTTGAACAATAAATTAAAAATCCTAACATAGGGACGCCTGGGTGGCTCAGTTGGTTAAGCGGCTGCCTTCAGCTCAGGTCATGATCCCAGCGTCCTGGGATCGAGTCCCACATCGGGCTCCTTGCTCAGGGGGGAGCCTGCTTCTCCCTCTGCCTCTGCTGCCACTCTGCCTGCCTGTGCGCTCTCTCTCTCTCTCTCTCTGGCAAATAAATAAATAAAATCTTTAAAAAAAAACAAACAAACCTAACATAGATTCTTCTGTAATTTCATTAAATATTCCTTTCAAGAATTCATTTAGAGTCTATATTCCTGAAAATATTCAAGACCCTTTCAAAATTATGTTTGAGGTAATAAAATTGAGAAGGAGGAAGAGGAGAAGAGCAGGAGGAGGAGGAAATAGTAGTACTAGTAGTACTAGTCATTGGGTTTGGGGTAATTTTCAGTAGTTGCTGTTAATGGCCCTTTCACTATGTTGACATCTGCATGGATGGTCCAAAAGCAATGCTAGGTAAAATTGCTGTAGCCTGGGCAAGACTCAAGGCAGGGGTATTAAATTAAACAAAACCAGTTCTGACTCCGCAGACCCCCGAAAGGGTCTCACAGATGCCCTCCTCCCTGAGAAGCCCACGAATCACACTTTGAGATCCACTGTCTTGGGGGGTTTACAACAGGACAAGTAAAAATAGCTCAAGAAAACTGAAAACACTGAAATAGTTTGGCCTGTTCCTTTGATCTATTTAGACTCAGTTCAAAGACAATAATAAATTGTAATTATGGACTGAATTCCCTCTGGATATGAGTACCACATACAGTCTGAGGCAGCCAGCCTCCAAGATGGCCTCCAACAGTCCTCACTTCCTGGTATTTATTCCGCTGGTCAATCGCTGTGTGACCATAAGGACTGAGCAGAAAAGTCAGTATTCACTTCAGAGATGAGGTTAAAAAAGACCATGGCTTCTGTCTTGATGTCTGTGTCTCTCTCTCAGTTCATTTTGTGGGAAGCCAGCTGCCAAGTAATTAGCAGCTCTACACAGAGGTCCATGTCCCAAAGAACGAAGCCTCGTGTCTACAGTTACTTGAGTGAACTTGGCAGCGGATCCCCTGGGCCCCAGTCAAGCCTTCAGGTGACTACAGCCCTGGCGGACAGACTGACTGCAACCTCATCAGAGACCCTGAGCCAGAAGCTCCTAGCTAAAGCACTCCCAAATTCCCGATCCTCAGGAACTCTATAGATAAACGTTGTGGGGCGCCTGGGTGGCTCTGTGGGTTAAAGCCTCTGCCTTCGGCTCAGGTCGTGGTCCCGGGGTCCTGGGATCGAGCCCCGCATTGGGCTCTCTGCTCGGCAGGAGCCTCCTTCCCTTCCTCTCTCTCTGCCTGCCTCTCTGCCTACCTGAGATCTCCGAATTAAAAAGAAAAAAAGAAATGTTGTTTTAAGCTGCTAAGTTTTGTGGTAATTTTTATGCAACATGAATAACCAATAAACTCTCCTGCTGAAGAGGTCAAAAAATATACACTGATCATGATGAGCACTGAGTGATTTATAGAACTGTGGAATAATTACACTGAACACCTGACACTAAGAAGATTTATAATTTCACTATTTAAATTTGTATTTTAAAGTTAATACCCTTTGCGTTCAAAAATTTTTGTGTTACCCCAAATTCAGTGTTTGCTAAACATATACTATGTTAAAATAAAGAATTATTGTTAAGACTTAGTGCTAAATCCTGGCTACTCCCAAAGTAGGATCTCAGAAATACCCATGTGCACTCCTTTCCTTTGTTTCCTCTGACTTGACATCAGATGTTCAAGTCTAAGATAATACCTTGACTTCTTTGGAGCAGATACTAGAAAAATCCAAATATAAAATTGTACCAGAGTGTCTATGCTGTATCTAGGCTCACACTCTTCCCTGACTGTAATTAAAAAATTAATATAAATCCTCATTTTGAATTCATTTCATTAAAAAGTCAAACAAAATACATGCCTCTGATGTAATTTTTAGAAATATGACTAAAGGCAGGGTGGCCTCTGCGCTCACAGTGAATACTTACTGTGTGAGAACCGCTGAGTGATCGGGGTTCCAGGGTAAGGGTATGTCCGACTCTCCCACTGAATGTGTCCTTCCTGGACAGCCTTTATGAAACCATGGTAACACTGGTGAGCTACACCTAAAGACAAAATAACAAAGGCCTCAGCCTGGATACTTCACTTTTCAATCAAATTATTAAAACTGCCTCTATTAACTATCTTATCACTTTTACAAGACTTAAGAATCCGGGATGTCTGGGTGGCTCAGTTGGTTAAGAGGCTGCTTTCAGCTCAGGTCATGATCCCTGGATCAGGGGACCCAGTCCTGCATCGGGCTCCTTGCTCAACAGAGAGCCTGCTTCTCCCTCCGCTTCTGTCTGTCACTCTGCCTGCTTGTGCGCGTGCTCTCTGTCTCTCTCTCATAAATTAATAAATAAATAAAATATGTAAAAAGACCTAAGTTTTTTGTTTTTTCTTAAAGATTTTATTTATTTGACAGGCAGAGATCACAAGTGGGCAGAGAGGCAGGCAGAGAGAGAGGAGGAACCAGGCTCCCTGCTGAGCAGGGAGTCTGATGCGGGGCTTGATCCCAGGACCCTGGGATCATGACCTGAGCTGAAGGCAGAGGCTTTAACCCACTGAGCCACCCAGGCGCCCCAGACCTAAGTTTTTTTTGAGGAACTCCAAATTTCTCTGATTTTTCATTCAAAGAAGGAAAACAGAATTTCAAAACAAGAAAATCCACTCCTTTTACTTTACCAAGGTTCAGGGAGGTTAAGTGTTACTAAGCTCAAGGTTACAAAATTAGCTTGCACTGTAACTCTGCTCCCCTTTATGTCATATGATGGGGCAACACATTAAAATAATTGGTAGGGGCACGTGGCTCAGTCAGTAGAACATATGACTCTTGATCTCAGGGTTGTGAGTTTGAGCCTCACACTGGGCATAGAGTTTACTTTTAAAAATAAATAGGGGTGCCTGGATGGCTCAATGGGTTAAGTCTCCGCCTTCGGCTCAGGTCATGATCTCAGGGTCCTGGGATCAAGCCCCACACTGGGATCTCTGCTCGGTGTCCCCCCCGCCCCTCTCTGCCTGCCTCTCTGCCTATTTGTGATCTCTGTCTGTCAAATAAATAAAATCTTTAAAATAATAAGTAAGTAAAAATAAAATAACTGTATTATTTACTCCAAAACAAAGAGGGTGGGGGAATAGTTTAGTTTTCTGAGAAAGAGCTGGTAAAACAGTGTCTGGAATATAAATAACAGGCATTGATTAATGCCTATGGTTATACCATGGTAACCAAGCATATTCCATCTTTTCTTTTTTTTTTTAAAGATTTTATTTATTTATTTGACAGACAGATCACAAGTAGGCAGAGAGGCAGGCAGAGAGAAAGGAAAAGAAGCAGGCTCCCTGCGGAGCAGAGAGCCCAATGCGGGGCTCGATCCCAGGACCCTGAGATCATGACCTGAGCTGAAGGCAGAGGCTTTACCCCACTGAGCCACCCAGGCACCCCAAGCATATTCCATCTTAAACAAAGAGATAATAATTAGCTTACAGGGAATTATGAAATGATGAATTTACAACTACAGAAAGCTATCTTTAAAACTGAGAGCTTTTACTATAATGGTGGATACATGTCATTATCCAGTTGTTCAAACCCAAAGAATGTGCACCCTAATGTAAACTGTGGACTGTGGGCAATGAGTGGTCCAAGAGGTTCATCAACTGTAAAAAATGTACAACTCTGGTAGGGGATGTTGATAGGGGAGGCTGTGGATTTTGGGTATATAGGGAGATATATGGGAAATCCTAAAATTTCAATTCAATTTTGCTGTATACCTAAAACCACTCTAAAATATCCAGTCCATCTTCCTTTTTTTTAAAGTGAGAGCTTAATGTTTCTGGAACAATCTTTTTTTTTTTTTTTAATATTTATTTATTTGACAGAGATCACAACTGGACAGAGAGGCAGGCGGGGTGGGAGGTTGGGAAGCAGGCTCCCTGCTGATCAGAGAGCCTGATTCGGGGCTCAATCCCAGGACCCTGGGATCATGACCTGAGCCGAAGGCAGAGGCTTTAACCTACTGAGCCACCCCGGCGCCCCAACAATCTATCTTTTTAACACATGAAATGAGTATCTTATTTCAAAGAGCAACATTCTGAATGAAGAGTATAACAAATTATGTTACACATTTTTAAATTCATGTTACCTTAGTGGATCCTTATGCAGGATCAGAGTACTTACACATGTTCTCCAATGATGATTACTATCCCTTGGCTGAACTCACAACTAAGAATTAAATATTAAGGGATGCCTGGGTGGCTCAGTTGGTTAAATGTCTGTCTTTGGCTCAGGCTCCTTGCCCACTCCCAGCTCATGCTCTCTCTCCCAAATACAGAAATAAAATCTTAAGAAAAAAAAAAAGATTTAGGGGCATCTGGATGGTTCAGTGGGTTAAGCCTCTGCCTTCCACTCAGGTCATGGTCTCAGGGTCCTGGGATCAAGCCCTGCATCGGGCTCTCTGCTCAGCGGGGAGCCTGCTTCCTCCCCTCTCTCTGCCTGCCTCTCTACTTACTTGTGATTTCTGTCTGTCAAATAAATAAATAAATAAATAAATAAATAAATAAATAAATAAATAAAATCTTTTAAAAATAAAATAAATAAAATTTTAAAAATTTTAAAAAGGAATTAAATATTCAATGTGTGACAGCACTGCCAACTATACATTGATGAAGAAAGTAACACAGATTTATAAATACTGGAATGAGGTAAGGCAGCAAGGAATAAAAGACAGATACCTAGTAAAAGAACAGGACAGGGGGAAACTGTCTTGGCAGTAACTTCCTTCCCCCTGAAGATTTAAGGCTGTGAGTACTAGGTTAGGGTTTCTCTCCCTTAAAAAAAAATATATCAAAATAATTGGAATGCCAGAAAAACCCCACAAAAAACCCCTAAGAATAAATTCATGTATTTCATTAGATCACAGTCCCTCGAACGTGATTCTTCCACTTCTATTTTAGAGATGAAACCATATACTCCTACAGGTTAGGCCCCCAGTCTCTCCTGGGGAGTCCATTAAGTCTACAAGTGGAAGCAGGCTGTGCACACCAGTATTACCAGTTGTGAGCAAACGAGCACAGGGCCCACAAGCAGTTACAGCACAGATGGTCCTCAGTCTTCAGGCTGGATGCTGAGCAACTGACAATGACCCCACGCCTCCTAAGAACCACCCTGATGAAAAGATTTTAAAACTCAGTTTGATGTAAAGGTTTTTCTGTTGTAACTCTGACTGCCTGTTCCCACCAGGAAAGAACAAATTGATACAAGCCTTGCTTTGATCAAAGATTATTTAACTGGCCTGATATCTTAATTTTACAAACAGGCCTTTTCCACTTAAAATGAAGTCAAGGGGCACCTGGGTGGCACAGTCGGTTGAGCCCAACTCTTGGTTTCAGCTCAAGTCACGATCTCGGCGTCATGGGTACCAAGCCTTGGATCAGTGGGTTAAGTGCTTGCCTTCAGGGCAGGTCATGATCCCAGGGTTCTGGGATGGAGCCCCAAATCAGGCTCCCAGGCTCACATTCGGCATGGAGTCTGCTTAGGACTCTCTCTGCCCCTTCATTCCTCTCTCCCAAATAAATAAATGAATCTTAAAAAAATAAAAACAAAACCAAAAAAACCTGGGGTGCCTGGGTGGCTCAGTTGGTTAAGCATCTGCCTTTGGCTCAGGTCATGATCCCAGGGTCCTGGGACCAAGTCCCCACATCGGGCTCCCGGGATGCTCAATCTGCTTCTCCCTCTCCCTCTGCCTGTCACTCCCCCTGCTTGTGCCCTCTCCTCTCCTCTCTCTCTCTGAAATAAATAAATCTTAAAAAAAAAAAAAAAAAAAAAAAAAAAAAAAACAACCAACCACCTAATGAAGCCAATTACCTGCTCTCTGTTAATTCAAAATATAGTACACCTAGTAACTACAACATTTAGCCAGAGTTGAAATCTTGATTAGGAAATGATGGAAAAACAGGAGAAACTCATTTTTAAATGTTAAAGACATGCATAGAGCCCATATTGCTTGAGATAAAATTAAACAGTAAATGCTTGTACAACTCTACATTTGCCACAGTTAGCTACTTTAAGAAACACAATGATATCCTCATAGAGAACATGGACTCTAAACCCAGACTACCTGAATGCTGAGTGTTTGATCCTCCATTTACTACCTGGGTGACCTTGGCTAACATACTTAACTATGCCTCACACTCCATTTCTTCATCTAATTCAGAGTCTGTAGCCACTACACTGCCCAACAACAGTACGAGGTACATTAACGTTCATTATACTGTTACCCCATGTCCATCCCTACTTCACCAATTCAAGAACAATACAATTTACCAGATTACTCTAAGAATATGCAGAAAAAGAATCTTCGTTTTAAAACTGCAAGTGGGGGGCGCCTGGGTGGCTCAGTGGGTTAAAGCCTCTGCCTTCGGCTCAGGTCATGATCCCAGGGTGCTGGGATCGAGCCCCACATTGGGCTCTCTGCTCTGCGGGGAGCCTGCTTCCTCCTCCTCTCTCTCTCTGCCTGCCTCTGCCTGCTTGTGATCTCTGTCTGTCCAAAAAAATTTTTTTTAATTTAAAAAAAAAATACTACAAGTGGGATTAAATATCACAAAATTCAAGCTGTTCATAACACTAGCCAAAATTAAGAGAAAAGGAAAATGTACAGAGTTAATTGTCTTACACTAAATTTTAGAACCATGATACACTTCAGGGAGAATAGTGAAAATGAAAGTAAGAGTTCAAAAATAAATCATTAGAACAGATTTTAAATAAATAAATAAGCCTTTCCACTGTCCACAGTACCTTTGATAAGCCGATACCACTGTTTGCAGACAAGGGCTGCAGTTTTGTGCTCCTGGTATGGTGAAAGGAAGGACAGGATATACTCCAAAACCTCTTCTGGCAGTTCAGACATGGACCTGTTATGTCTTGTCTCCTCAGCCTCCAGTGCTGGGTGGGGCTCCTCATCCTGCTCCATTGTCCCTTCCAGCACAGCTTCTTCTTGGTCCACAGCCATGAAACTGTCATCTTCACTGTCCGAGGAGCTGGCCATGACATTCCACTCAAACAGCTATGGTAGGAAATGCACAAACATCAGTATACACTGTCAGAAGCTCTGAAACAACTCAGGCACACACATTCAAGCTGCACATGATGTCTTTCAGACCCTCAATGTGAAATTTGTTCCTCAGCCCTTTCCCACACTAGCTGTGAGCCGTCCTCATTTGACAGGTAGAGCTCATATACCAAGCCCATCCCAAATATCTAACAAATCTTTACAGGCTTCTGACTGTACTGTTTCTCTCACTGTAAACCAGAATGACAGTCAAGTTTTAGTACAACCATAAAACTAGAAGACTGTTCTCTAACAGCTCTTCTAAGACAAATTCCTGACTGGCAAACAGCAAAGGGTATAGCAACTAGACTCCCCCTAGGCATGATTCAAGACCTCAAACTTCAAAGAAAAAACAAACCGTGGGTCCTATAAAGAGTAATAAGAGCATTCTGAGGACGTGGATTAAGAAAAGTTTTTCTAGGGATATCTGGGTGGCTCAGTTGGTTGGACCACTGCCTTCGGCTCAGGTCATGATCCCAGAGTTCCAGGACTGAATCCCACATCAGGCTCACAGCTCCATGGGGAGTCTGCTTCTCCCTCTGACCTTCTCCTTGTTCATGCTCTCTCTCACTGTCTCTCTCTCTCAAATAAATAAATAAAATCTTTAAAAAAAAAAAAAAAAGAGTTTTTCTAGGGGCGCCTGGGTGGCTCGGTGGGTTAAGCTTCTGCCTTTGGCTTTGGTCATGATCTCAGGGTCCTGGGACTCCATCCCACATCCGGCTCTCTGCTCAGCAAGGGAGCCTGCTCCCACCCCCCCACCCCCGCCTGCCTCTGGCTACTTGTGATCTCTCTCTCTGTCAAATACATAGATAAAACCTTTAAATAAAAGTTTTTCCGGCACCTGGGTGGCTCAGTGGGTTCAGCCTTTGCCTTTAGCTCAGGTCATAATCTCAGGGTCCTGGGACTGAGTCCCGCATCAGGCTCTCTGCTCTGCAGGGAGCCTGCTTCCTCCTCTCTCTCTCTCTGCCTGCCCCTCTGCCTACTTGTGATCTCTCTCCGTCAAATAAATAAATAAAATCTTAAAAAAAATTTTTCTAGATTTTATACAAGGCAATTCACTTAAGAGGAAAACAAATATTCCAAGAATAGGCCTAACTAGCTAAAATACCATATACAAGGCAATATTTACATTGTCTTGCATCAAAATAGATCCAGGGAGTAAAACAAAACAAAACAAAAACCAGAAAGAGATATATATGCCCATCAATAACGTAACAGATAAATTGTGGTACATTCACACAGTGAAATTAATACAATGGAATACAGCAAGGAACTACAGGCAGAGAAGATGGGGAAGCAGGCTCCCTGCAGAGCAGAGAGCCCAATGTGGCGCTCGATCCCAGGACCCTGAGATCATGACCCAAGCCAAAGGCAGAGGCCTAAACCACTGAGCCACCCAGGCTCTGCTCAGCCACTGGCTGGGAGTTCCTCCAAAGCTGAGGCCCACCATGAAGGGACTAAAGGATTTCTTTAGTTGTACTCCTTACAGATGGGCAGCAAGTTCTTTCCTGAAAGGACATCTGAGTTCATTTTCTTATTTTCCAATCAATCTATTCCCCTTGACCATACACAACTACCCAGATCACTCACTAGGACATTAAAATTTCCAGCATTCCCTCTAACACTGATGCAAAGAATAAAAAATAATGGGAAGAGAAGAGGACTCTTGAAATATACTTGGGGCTTTGAGAAAGATCTGCAATGTTCCAGGGTTGCCTGGCTGGCTGCCAGTAGGGCATGCAACTCTTGATCTTGGGGTTGTAAGTTCGAGCCCCACACTGGGTGTAGAGATTACTTAAAATAAATATAAATATAAATATAAATATAAATATAGATATAAATGTAAATATAGATATAAATGTAAAGATATAGATATAGATATAGATATCTGAAATGTTCCAAAAGATGAGGGGGTGGGGAGAGCAAAGAACAGAAACCTTCCCTCTCGTTTCCACCACTCCTGTAATTTATATAAGAATTATGTATGACATCTTAAAAACCAGGGGCACCTGGGTGGCTCAGTGGGTTAAGCCTCTGCTTTTGGCTCAGGTCATGATCTCAGGATCCTAGAATTGAGTCCTGCATTGGGCTCTCTGCTCAGCGGGGAGCCTGCTTCACCCCTCACCTCTGCCTGCCTCTCTGCCTACTTGTGATCTCTCTGTCAAATAAAATCTTTAAAAGATAAATAAACACTGGAAGAATGATCACATAAAGGAAAATGAAAACATGAATCAGCTCATGAAGTAGCTTCCAAGAAACTCATCTATCAAATTGGCTCACGATACTACAGTGTCCTAGCAAAGTGGCTGCTAGAATCTTAATGAGGTGGTAAATGACTGGTAGCTAATGGAAGTTCTCCTAGCTGGGGAAAGAAGGACAATGGCAGAGGGAAGGTAGCAGCAATCTCCTCCATTCCCCAAAAGTAGAGCACTGTTTACTATAGGTTTACTGTAATTGTATTAAATGATCCTAGTTAGTTACCCCCATATTGAGTGAGCTGTTTTTCCACACGCTTAACTCACTAGAGGAAGGCCTTTCCATTTCCAGTCCTAACTCCTACCCCAAAGAGTTGTCATATAGGGGCACCTGGGTGGCTCAGTGGGTTAAGCCTTTGCCTTCGGCTCAGGTTGTGATCCCAGGGTCCTGGGATCGAGCCCCGCTTCGGGTTCCCTGCTCAGCGGCAAGCCTGCTCCCCCCCCCACCCCCTCTGCCTGCCTCTCTGCCTACTTGTGATCTCTGTCAAACAAATAAAATCTTAAAAAAAAATAAGAGTAGTAATATAAAATATAAAACAAAAATTAAAAATTTTTTCTGGCAAAAAAGAAAAAAGGCACATTTACTACTGGGAAAAAAAATTACTTCCCATATTCCCTCTTATTCTTTCCCCTGCAAGTTATCATTTCTCACTGCCCACTGGCTATCTTCCCTAATATATTGACTTTCTCCTATTTTTAACCCCTGTAAATTTCAGCTCTGAAATTTACTAGGGAAAAGAATCCAAAGAAACAGATTCCTTGAATTTGGCTGCATCTTTCACATTTGAATTACACATAGCATCTCGAATACAGTTGTTCCTTTACTCAACAGTCTGGCAGATTGTGAGGCTAAGGTCTGCTTCAGAACAAACTTAATCAGTATAGGCTATAAGAGCTTATTTACAGAATAATATTTTTTTCCTCAAGAAAATAAGTGTTTGGGGGGGCACCTGGGTGGCACAGTGGGTTAAGCCGCTGCCTTCGGCTCAGGTCATGATCTCAGGGTCCTGGGATCGAGTCCCGCATCGGGCTCTCTGTTCGGCAGGGAGCCTGCTGCCCTCTCACTCTCTCTGCCTGCCTCTCCATCTACTTGTGATTTCTCTCTGTCAAATAAATAAATAAAATCTTAAAAAAAAAAAAAAAAAGAAAGAAAAGAAAAGAAATGTTTGGGGATGCCTGGGTGGTTCAGTCAGTTAAGCTACTGCCTTTGGCTCATCATGATCCCAGGGTCCTGGGATCGAGTCCTACATCGGGCTCCTTGCTCAGTGGGGAGCCTGCTTCTCTCTCTTTGCCTCTGTCTGCCACTATGCCTGCTTATGCACTCTCTCTCTCTCTCTGACAAATAAATAAATAAAATTTTAAAGAAAAATAAAAATAAATGTTTGGCCCAATGAAAACAACTTCTTGGGCGCCTGGGTGGCTCAGTGGGTTAAGCCTCTGCCTTCGGCTCAGGTCAGTATCTCAGGGCCCTGGGATCGAGTCCCACATCGGGCTCTCTGCTCTACGCAGAGCCTGCTTTCTCTCTCTCTCTCTCTCTCTCCCTCCCCCACTGCCTGCCTGTCTGCCTACTTGTGATCTCTGTCAAATAAATAAATAAATAAATCTTAAAAAAAAATTTTAAGAAAACTTCTTACTCCCTTTCCAAATCTTCTCAAAGTACAATTAGCAAGCAAACATGAAGGGACTCACAGTTTTGTACCGACCAGTTTTAAGTAATTCTCCCATTCAACCATTTCCCTGTCCACAAAAGCACCAAACCCCATGCTCCTGAAGGCATGTTTCCAATCTTGGCCCTGAGCACAGATGCCAATGAGAATACACAGGAATGGGCTCAGATGCGATTCCTCTGTAATTACATGCCCAGTACCAATTTGCACAGTCCTTCATTTTCACTTCCATGATTAGGTAATGAAATCATCACTCATATTCCCACAGGATATGGAGGCCTTCTGAAACAATTTTTGTTCCTTTCATGCCAAAAAAAGCCCTACAAAACAATTCACACGTAACTGTTGTTAACTCATTGAATGTGGTTTTCATGAAGCCTTTTTTTTTCTTTTTTTAACATCTTAATTCTTGGGACGCCTGGGTGGCTCAGTCAGATGGGTGGCTGCCTTCGGCTTGGGTCATGATCCCAGGGTCCTGGGATCGAGTTTCACATCAAGCTCCTTGTTCAGTGGAAAGCCCACTTCTCCCTCTGCCTGCTCTGCCTGCCGGTCCCCCTGCTTATGCACGCACGTGCTCTTTCTAGTGCGTGCATGCTCCTGCTTTCTCTCTATCTCTCTGATACATAAATAAATAAATAAAATCTTTTAAAAAAGAATAAAGATCTTATTTCTTAAGTAATTTTTACACCCAATGTGGGTCTCAAGCTTACAATCATGAGATCAAGAGTCATACCCTGTACAGACTAAGCCAGCCAGGAACCCCAGTTTTCCTGAAGTCTTTTTTTTTTTTTTTTTTTTTTTTTTTAATTTTTAAAGTAATCGCTATACCCAACATGGGGCTCAAACCCACAACCCTGAGATCAAGAGTCACACACTCTACCGACTGAGCCAGCCAGGTACCCGATCATGAAGGCTTTAATAGAAATCTTCCTCATCCTTCACATTTTTGTTAGACCTTCTTAGTTTCCCCAGGTTTTTGGAAGAAACCACAAACTGAAGCCAATTTACTGGAATCTGAGCTCTTTTGAGGACAGAGACCATGTCTAGCCATCTTGTCTTGCTAGAACTAGATATGCAAATGAGCCCAAGGTTTATTGAAATTTCTACTCACACCACCCCTGTGCTGACTTTGCCTTATTTTATACCAGAAATTACATCATCAGTACATGTGAGAATAGCAGACCCTACCCTTATAGGTCACTGGATGCTGCCAAGATACTTTACTGGTCAGAATGAACATACTCTCTGGTTCCTTGTTTCGACCTTTTAAGGTGTACACTGGTCTGAGAGTCTGCGCCAGATTCCGGAGCCATACCCAGTGACCTTTTGCTGGGTCAAGATGGGTGGTACTAAAGAAACCATTTATTTGGCCCAATAATATCCCTACTATACTATACTATACTATACTATACTATACTATACTACTACACTATACTATATATAGTATACTATGAGACTACATCCAACTAAATACAAATCACTTTTAAAAATCCAAACACCTTGTGGCACCTGCCTGGCTCAGTCGGTGAAGCATGTAACTCCACCTCAGAGAGCTCAAGCCCCACATTGGGCATAGAGCTTATTTAAAAAAAAAAAAAAAAAAAAGTGGAGGTGCCTGGATGGCTCAGTCATCAAGCATCTGCCTTCAGCTCAGGTCATGATTCCAAGGTCCTGGGATCAAGTCCCCCATTGGGCTCCCTGCTCTGGAAAGCCTACTTCTCCCTCTCCCACTCCCCCTGCTTGTGTTCCTTATCTCCTGAGTTTCTTTCTCTCTGTCAAATAAATAAACAAAATCTTTTTTAAAAATTACATATACCCTGCCCGTCTGAAGTATAAATTAAAGTTAAGATTTCGAGACAGGGAGATCTGGCTACTGTTTCTCCTTGTAACACTGCATGATCTAGGATAGGTCCACACAGAACAACGTGGGAAAACCTCTTTACCCCTAAGTAATGAAAATTCCCTACTTTATGAAGATTCTGTAAACAGGTGGCAGCTATCAAGCAACAACTCTGAACTCCCTGAAGGAAACTGATTTCCTTGTGAAGAGTTAAAATCAATTCATAGAAATTCAGGATGGGAATAAAACTATTTTGTTAATCAAGTACAAGTTTTTATCAAATCCTAGAACAGTATTTGATTAACTGTGCCTTTGATTTCCGCAGAACTAGACATCTGACAATCCTCTTGGAATAAACATGTCTTTATGAAAATCAAAATACATTTCACTTACTAAAAGGAAGCTGAAGGCTTAAAATGCAATCAAGTTTATTCTTCACAATTTCAAAAAGCTAAAAAAGAGAATGCAACAGGGGAACCTCTCACTGACAGTAAGATAAAGCACTGAGACTTCACTGAAGAACATGTGGCTGGACTGAATGGAAAAGCAACCACAGTCATCTGCAATATGAGGGCTTCTGAGGTTCAGGAGCAAAGCAGCAACCTTGCACACAGTTAATGTGAACTCATGAAGTCACCCACCTCAGCAGCACTCATGTTAGCTAAAAGGTATCAGATATTACTCTTGAAAATATAAAATACTGTTAAACGAAGGCCACAATATGATTCAATCTAAGATGATAACAAGCCTTGTTAATATACCACATTATCATTCTACTAACTCAAATGAGTAAGTTATAGAAAACGGTAAAACACAAATTTCCACCCTCATGCATTCAATAAATATCAATGGAACATTTACTATACATGAAAATACTGTGCTTACATCCCATGGGAGTTAAAAAGAAGAGGACATTCCAGGGTGCCTGGGTGGCTCAGTCGGTTAAGCACTTGATTTTGGTTTCAGCTCAGGTTACGGTCTCATGGGTCAAGGATGGAGCCCTGCACGGGGCTCCATGCTCAGCAGGGAGTCTGCTTGAAGATTCTCTCCCCCTGCCCCTGCCCCTACTTGCATGCATGTTCTCTCTCTCCCTCAAATAAATAAATAAATAAATAAATCTTTAAAAAAAAAAAAAAAGAGGATATGCCACTATTTCCTCTTAAGGACATTAACCTGGTGAGAGCCAAAGACACATAAATAATGAATACCAACACAGGACAGACCTGTGATACAAACAAGCTTTGGCAGTTCAGGGAAGGAGGAGATGGCTTCCAACTAGTCTGAGGAGGAAATTACACAAAGACAAGCATTTCAACGTTGAAGAATAGGTAGGACTGCAGAGAATGAAGTGGGAGAAGGTGGAGGGATAAAGACGTATCTCTTAAAATGATATTCTTGCTATGGAATCATCTTTAGGACAAAGGGTAAAACTATTTTTTCACCATTTGCACACACTACTTAATATTTTATCTATATCAACAAAAGCTCATAATCTGGAGACTCCTTGGTTCCTGACAGTCAATGTTTTGACTAAGTCTAGAAATAGAGTCATTTGGCATAACTACTATTGCTATTAGCAAACTGTGAGCTATTTTGACAAGCAAATTCAGAGCGCTGTTTCTACAAAGCATTCCAAACCTAGTAAGAGATATCAGCTGCAGTAAGCTTTTTTTAAAGTGGTTAACTCATCACTGGGTTATCTAAGATCTGCTTTTCCCAAACTACCCACTTAGTATACTTTCATTCTCTACAATGACTGATTATTAGACTTTTATAGAGTAGCAGAAATGGACCAGGTCTCAGGGCATTCTCCATATTCATATGTAGCAGCAAAGGCCTTTGTCATTACCAAGTATATGGTCAAGAAAATGTACTGGTTTCATATCACGAATGGAAATACTCTAGGATCTGAAAATCCCATATGGAGGAACTACACATTCTAGGTTCAACAAACTGTTTCATTTGGTAGAAAGAATACAACAGAACTTTAATACTCAAATTTGTATTTTGTGAGAGCTTAAATTTTTGGGTTTTAAGAAAAGACAATGATAATGTACAAAATATAGAATAATTAGGATTGCAATAATTTAACACATAGTAATTTTAAACAAAGTGCTTTCATTTGAAGTACAGTATGAATCAGAGAGGGGTTAGAGGGGAAAAAAGGTACATTAAAAGGTGTATTATTCTGGGTTTGGAAATTTTTTTCTTCTCAAAAATAATTATTTAAGGGTGCCTGGGTGGATCAGTTGGTTAAGCATCTGCCTTCGGGGTCAGGTCATGATTCTGGAGTCCTAGGATCGAGTCCCACATCAGGCTCCCTGCTCCACAGAGAGCCCACCTCTCCCTTTGCCTCTTTGTCTCTTATGAATAAATAAAATCTTTAGAAAGTAGTATTTAAGAAAGAAAAATGCAAAAGGGGCAAATAACCATACTATAACCGTAGTAAACTGTATTAACTCAAAATTGACTCCATCAGGCTACAGAAATGCTCAGAACTTACCTACTTCTTCCTCTCTGCTCCCACAATACTAACTACCTGCCAGCAGTACCAGGAATTACTCCACTGCAGCGTCTGTCTGCCTTCTCCTCTCCCCTTAGGACATAATAGAAATTCGTTTTCTGCATCCATAAAAGAGATCAGCAAATAAGCAAATACAACTTTACGAATTCATTTTAAAGTCAATGACAAGGGGCGCCTGGGTGGCTCACTGGGTTAATTAAGCCTGTGCCTTCGGCTCAGGTCATAATCTCAGGGTCCTGGGATGGAGCCCTGCATCAGGCTCTCTGCTCAGCAGGGATCCTGCTTCCCCCTCGCCCTCTGCCTGCCTCTCTGCCTACTTGTGATCTCTCTCCCTCTCTCTGTCAAATAAATAAAATAAAATTTAAAAGAATAAATAAATAAAGCGAATGACAAAACCTACGTATTAATTCCTACATATTCTGATGGGGGAAAAACACTTCATATCAAAAAGTAAAATTAAAAAAAAACAAAAACAGTTCAGATGGCTAAAGACTAATAAAACTGGAAGATGGAGGCTAGAAACAGGCATGAAATGGGAATTTTTATTTTTTTTTTAAGATTTTATTTATTTGTCAGAGAAAGAGGGAGCACAAGCAGGGGGAGCAGCACACAGAGCAGGCAGAGGGAGAAGCAGGCTCCCTGCTGAGCAGGAAGCTCGATCCCAGGACTCTGGGATCACCAACCAACTGATCGCAGATGCTCAACCAACTGAGCCACCCAGGCGACCAAATCACTACTACTTTTTTTTTTTTTTTAAAGATTCTACTTATCCATTTGACAGATAGAGATCACAAGTAGGCAGAGAGGCAGGCAGAGAGAGAGGAGGAAGCAGGCTCCCCACCAAGCAGAGAGCCCTATGCGGGGCTTGATCCCAGGACCCTGGGATCATGACCCATGTTGAAGGCAGAGGCTTTAACCCACTGAGCCACCCAGGCGCCCCATCACTACTACTTTTAAGATGTTCAGATTTTTCTGCCATTATGCATTTTCCTTCTGACAATGAGAGAGGAGTATGTAAAAACCACTGCAGGCCAGGATTCTTTAGCCTTTTGTGGAAAGATCGTATCACAATGGTTTCCCAGACTTATGAATTTCACAAATCAGCAATTTTTTTAGACTGACATAGGGTCAACAAATTTCTATTTTCCCAAGTAAGGACAAGGTGCCCCTTGCATTCAAATCCTTGGTTCATTTTGAGTTTACTCTTGTGTGTAGTGTAAGAAAGATCCAGTTTCATTCTTTTGCATGTAGATGTCCAGTTTTCCCAACATCATTTTGTTGAAAAGACCGTCTTTTTCCCATTGCAATATTTTTTCCTCCTCTGTCAAAGATTAAATCCCATATTTATTAACCATTATAACTATGGGTTTATTTCTGAGCTTTTATTCTGTTCCATTGATCTATGTGTCTATTTTTGTACCAGTACCATACTGTTCTGACTGTTACAGCCTTGTAATTATAGTATTATGTCATCTGTGAATCAGGGAAGTTTTACTTCTCCCTTACCAATTTGGGAGCTTTTTATTTCTTTTTGTTGTCTGACTGCTGTGGCTAGGACTTCCACTACTATGTTGAATAAAAGTGGTGAGAGTGGACATCTTTGTCTTGTTCCTGACCCTACGGAAAAAGCTTTCAGTTTTTCCCTTTGAGTATGATGTGAGCTGTGGGTTTTTCATATAAGGCCTTTATTATGTTGAGGTATCTTCCCACTGAACCTACTTTGTCAAGAGTTTTTTTTTTATAAGGAATGGATGTTATACTTTGTGAAATGCTTTTTCTGCATCTATTGAAATGATTATACGGGTTTGTTTGTTTGTTTGTTTTCATTTGTTTTCTGGGTTTTTTTCCCCCTAAAGATTGATTTGCTCTAGAGAGAGAGAGTAAGCGTGCACACGAGCATGTGCAAGCTGGTGGAGGGGCAGAGAGAGAGGGAGAGGGACAAGCAGACTCTGAGCTGAGCGTGGAGCCCATAGCAGGGCTTGATCCCATGACCCAAGCAGACACCAAGAGCCTGACGCTCACCTAGGCACCTGTTTTTTGTTTTTAAGTAGGCTCCACTTAAAAATTCCTCAATGCAGAACTTGAACTCATGACACTGAGATCAAAGACCTGAGCTAAGATCAAGAGTTGGGTGCTTGGGACGCCTGGGTGGCTCAGTTGGTTAAGCCGCTGCCTTCGGCTCAGGTCATGATCCCAGCGTCCTGGGATCGAGTCCCATATCGGGCTCCCTGCTTGGCAGGGAGCCTGCTTCTCCCTCTGCCTCTGCCTGCCATTCTGTCTGCCTGTGCTTGCTCTTGCTTCTCTCTCTATGACAAATAAATAAAATAAAATCTTTAAAAAAAAAAAAGAGTTGGGTGCTTAACTGACTGAACCACCCAGGCACCCCATGATCCTATGTTTTTTTCCTTTTTCTTACTGGTATGATATATCATGCTGATTGATTTTGATGCTGTTTGATTTATGAGCATCAAACCACTGTTGCATACCAGGAATAAATCTCACTTGACCGTGGTTAATGATTTTTTTTAATGCATTGTTGGATTTGATTTGTTAGTATTTTGTTGAGAATTCTGACACCCTGTTCATCAGAGATATTGTTGTGTATTAACTCGTTTTGGAATCAGGGTAATGTTGGCCTTATAGAATGAATTCAGAAGTTTTCCTTCCTCTTCTATTTTTTGGAATAGTTTGAGAAGAATAGATAAGAACTCTTCTGAAATGCTCAGTAAAATTCACCTGTGAAATTGCCTAATCCTGGACTTTTGTTTCTTGGGAGTTTTTATTACTGATTCAATTTCATTGCTGGTAATTGGTGTATTCAAATTTTCAATTTCTTCCTGCAGTTTTGGTAGGTCACGTTTCTAGGAATTTATCCATTTCTTCTAGGTTCTCCAGTTCGTTGGTGAATTTTATATTTATTTATTTACTTAGTGAAGTTTAACAAAATTAGCTGTTTCCCGTATGCTGGGAAACCATTTCCTAATGCTACAAAACAGAGGGAATGATGGTTAATGGCAAGAGTACATGAAAGATGAATATAACCTGATTTCTTTCAGAACTATCTTAGCTGCTCCTGGGGAACACGGGTGACACAGCTGACTGTCTGACCCTTGGATTCAGCTCTGGTCCTGATCTCAGGGTTGTGAGATCAAGCTTTCTGTCAGGCTCTGCCATCAGTACACAGTCTAAGACTCTCTCCCTTTCCCTTTTCCTCTGCCCCTCTTCAACCCCCACCCCGTGTGCGCGCTCGCTCTCTCTCGCTCTCTCAAATAAATAAATAAATAAATAAATCTTAAAAAGATATCTTAGCTGCTCTTTTCATAATGCTTTTTAATTTACAATTTTTCAAATTTTATTTTATTTACTTTTTATTTTTTATTAGATTTTATTTATCTATTTGACAAAGAGAAAGAGAGAGATCACAAGTAGGCAGAGAGGCAGGCAGAGAGAAAGGGAGAAAAGTAGGCTCCCTGCTGAGCAGAGAGCCTGACTCAGGGCTTGATGCCAGGACCCTGAGATCACGACCTGAGCTGAAGGCAGAGGCTTAACCCACTGAGCCACCCAGGCACCCCAATTTACAATTTTTTTTAACTAATGTGTTTTCCCCACTAAATTCCTAATGTCTATATATATAAATATTTTTAAGATTTTATTATTTATTTATTTAACAGAGAAAAAGACCCAGCGAGAGAGGGAACACAACAGGGGGAGTGGGAGAGGGAGAAGCAGGCCTCCTGCTGAGCAGGAAGCCTGATGTGGGACTCGGTCCCAGGACCCTAGAATCATGACCTGAGCTGAAGGCAGCTGCTTAACCAGCCAAACCACTCAGGATCCTCTTCACTGTGCTATTTTATCACTCCCTTACTTCTTCCTTATACCTTTACCACATAAAGATATGAAAGAAAAAATATATTCCTAAGCAATATATTGTTTAGTTGCTGGATATAGCTGCAGTTCATTTTCACTGCAATGTAAAACTGCTGTATGAAGACATCACAATTTATCCATTCTACTGTTGGAAGAAACCGATGTCTCCAATGTTTGCTCTTATGAAATAATGAGCATTTGTTAGTTTCTGTAGGTTAGGAGTTGCTTTTCTGTTTGTTTGTTTAAAGATTTCATTTATTATTTGACAGACAGTGAGAGCCCAGGTAGGGGGAGCAGCAGACACAGGGAGAGGGAGAAGCAAAGCAGGCTCCTCACTGAGCAGGGGGCCAGATGCAGGGATGGACCCCAGGACCCAGGGATCACGACCTGAGCTGAAGGGTAGAGACACAACTGAATGAGCCACCCAGGTGCCCCTAGGAATTGCTTTCAAACTTTCTCGATAGCAAGCATGTAAGAAAATACATTTTACCCCACAAGTCAGTTCCCCTACACATACAGATATATAATTGGGAGTAAGTTTCTCAAAATAATACCCTTACAATGAAGTACACGAATATTTTCTGTTGTATTTACCAGTTAAGAAAACTGTTGGCCAGGGGCGCCTGGTGGCTCAGTGGGTTAAGCCGCTGCCTTCAGCTCAGGTATGATCTCAGGGTCCTGGGATCGAGTCCCGAGTCAGGCTCTCTGCTCAGCGGGGAGCCTGCTTCCTTCTCTCTCTCTCTCTGCCTGCTTCTCTGCCTACTTGTGATCTCTCTGTCAAATAAATAAATAAAATCTTAAAAAAAAAAAAAAAAAGAAAGAAAGAAAAGAAAACTGTTGGCCAAATGCCATTAAACTGCCTTCATTCTTACTACTGGGCTACAAGCCATAGGCTGAAAACAGAGCTCTAGAAGACATGTTTAGGAGTACAATGTTTAGGAGTGAAACTGCAGGATATAAGGAGAGACATGTACATTTCTACAAGGTAATGTCAAACTATCTTCCAGAGTCATTATTCCAATTTACACTCCCACCTGCAGTGTATACAACAAGTAATTTTAATTTTTTTAGAAGCTTATTTATTTTTAAGTAATCTCTTTATCTAACATGGGGCTTGACCTCATGCTCTTCCAGCTGAGCCAGCCAAGTGCTCCCATTTGATTTTATTTTAAAATTATAAATGAGTTTTAAAAGTTTATAAATGTTTTTGCTATAATTACTAAAATACATGGTTTTGTCAGTTTATTGAAGTAAATTACATTAAATTATATGTGACTTTATTAATGTTAAAATATGCTTGTATTCCTTAGATAAAATGAACTAGATAAAATGAAGTAAATGTACTGTATTTTTTTATAATGCTGGATTCAGTTTGCTAAATGTTTGGTTTAGAATTTTTGTATCTAGGGGCGCCTGAGTGGCTCAGTGGTTAAAGCCTCTGCCTTCAGCTCAGGTCATGATCCCAGGGTCCTGGGATCAAGCCTCACATCGGGCTCTCTGCTCAGCAGGGATCCTGCCTCCTCCTCCTCTTTCTCTCTGCCTGCCTCTCTGCCTACTTGTGATCTGTCAAATTTAAAAAAAAAAAAAAAAACAACCTTAAAAATAAAAAGAATTTTTGTATCTACATTCATGAGAGAGACACGGCCTACAATTTTTCTTTATTATCTATCTCTGGTTTTGGAATCAAAATTATGCTAGTTTTATAAAATGATCTGGGGACTGTTCCTTTTCTCCCCATTGTCTGGAAGAGTTTAAATAAAGGGAATTATCTGCTCATTGAATATTTGGCAGAAATCACTAATACAACTATACAGGTCTAGAGTTTTCTTTCTTTCTTTCTTTTTTAAAAGATTTTATTTATTTATTTGACAGACAGAGATCACAAGGAGGCAGAGAGACAGGCAGAGAGAGAGGAGGAAACAGGCTCCCTGCCAAGCAGAGAGCTCGACTCGGGAGTTCGATCCCAGGACCCTGGGATCAGGACCCGAGTCGAAGGCAGTGGCTTAACACACTGAGCCACCCAGGCGCCCCAGGAATAGATCTTAAGAGTTTGCTTAAAGCATGATCAAGACTGGCCGTCAGAGGGCACCTGGGTGGCTCAGTCCATTGAACATATGCCTTGAGTCAGGTCGTGATCCCAGGGTCCTGGGTCCCTCATTGGGTTCCCTGTTCTGAGGGGATCCTGCTTTTCCCTCTGCCTCTCTCTCTGTGTTTCTCATGAATAAATAAACACAATCTTAAAAAAAAAAAAATGAAAAAACAGGCCTTCAGAAAATCCTGTTACAGAGGTCAGCTGAGGCCTCTTAAGATTGTGCTTTTGTCATACAGCTCTTTTACCATTTCTGTTTTTCATTTGTGCAGAAGCTGAATGTATATTAGCAAATATTGATAGTTCATTTTAGCTAAAGGAAAGACTAGCTTGTAAGCAAGGGTTTTGTGATGATGATTATTAAGTCAGCTATTGTTAAGTCAGCTACTAAAATTGTCAGAGTCTAGTTCTTTTTTTTTCCTTAAGATTTTATTCATTTATTTGACAGAGAGAGAGAGAGATCACAACTAGGCAGAGAGGCAGGCAGAAAGAGAAGTGGAAGCAGGCTCCCTGCTGAGAACAGAGCCTGATGCGCCAGATCAGGACCTGAGCCAAAGGCAGAGGCTTAACTCCCTGAGCCACCCAGGCGCCCCTAACATCTATCTTTTTTATTTTTGGTTTCTCTTTTTAATGGTTTTCTTCTGGGACTTCTCACTATTAAAATGGTGATTTGAGGGTACCTGGGTGGCTCAGTTGGGTGAGTGGCTGCCTTTAGCTCAGGTCATGATCCCCGGGTCCTGGCATCAGGTCCTGCATTGGGCTCCCCGCTGAGTAAACAAGTCTCCTCTCTCTCCCTCTGCCCCCCCCCTATGCTTGTGCTTTCTCTGTCTTTCAAATGAATAAAAAGGGGCGCCTGGGTGGTTCAGTCCTTCAGCGTCTACTTCAGGCTCAGGTCATGATCCCAGGGTCCTGGGATTGAGCCCCATATCCAGCTCCCTGCTTTGCAGGACGTCTGCTTCTCCTTCTCCCACTCCTCCTGCCTGTGTTCCCTCTCTCGCTCTCTCTCTCTCTCACTGTGTGTCAAATAAATAAATAAACAATGTTTTAAAAATAAATAAAAATTAAAAACAAAAGAAGATAGTGGTTTGGGGTCAGGTGTCTGTTTGGGTTTTTTCTTTTAAATCAGCTAAGCCCCTAAATCTAACATGAAGATTTTCATGAAGGAATAGTTCTATCTTCAAAGAATCCAGGTATTCAGAATCTAGTGTTGAATAGTATCTTGGCATTTTTACCTTTGTTTTGGGACATTATTCCTTTTGTTCATTTTATAGTTTTATTCTTAGGCGGATGACTTATTTGATTAGGAAGAAGTTAAGTACAGTGAGTAGTTGAAGATCTGTTTATTTATTTATTGCAGATTTATTTTTAATCCAGTAACTGTATCAATGAAGGGAACCTATTTTGTGTTCTCCTTCCAAATAAGGCAGACTGTCTTACAGATGGCTTTGTACTTTTGGTCACAAGGAGGGCTATATAAGAGTAGAATCCAATAGAGTTCTTCCACCCAACTTCGGTTGCCTTAAGAATGGCAACCAGAGATGAGTAACACTAACCTCTTCTTGTGATCTTCATTCATTAAAAAAGTTTTTAGAGGTGCCTGTGTGGCTCAGTTGGTTGAGCATCTGATTCCTGATTTCAGCTCAGGTCATGATCTCAGGGTCCTGGGACTGAGACACATATCAGGCTCCACACTCAGCAGGGAGTCCACTTGAGATTCTATTTCCCTTCTGCCCCTCCCCCACTTGCATTCTGTTTCTCTCTAAAATAAGTAAATCTTTAAAAAAAGTTTTTATATTGATAAGGTACCTACTAATATGCCAGATGTTACAGGTGTGCCTGGGTGGGGCTCACTTGTTGAGCGGCTGCCTTTGGCTGGGTCATGATCCCAGGGTTCTGGGATTGAGCCCCGCATTGGGCTCTCTGCTTGCCAGAAAGCCTGCTTCTTCCTCTCCCACTCCCTCTGCTTGTATTCTCTCTCTCACTGTCTCTCTCTCTCTCTCTCTCTCTCTCTCTCTGTGTCAAATAATTAAATGAAATCTTACCAAAAAATCTGGTAAGATGAACACGAGTTGGCCTCTTTTCTCAAGTAGTGTACCATGTAGTGGGGAAGAAAGGAAGTTAAAATGGAATTTAGAAGCAGGTCATAGAGGGCGCCTGGGTGGCTCAGTGGGTTAAGCCGCTGCCTTCGGCTCAGGTCATGATCTCAGGGTCCTGGGATCGAGTCCCGCATCGGGCTCTCTGCTCGGCAGGGAGCCTGCTTCCTTCTCTCTCTCTCTCTGCCTGCCTCTCAGTGTACTTGTGATTTCTCTCTGTCAAATAAATAAGTAAAATCTTTAAAAAAAAAAAAAAAAAAAAGAAGCAGGTCATAGAAAAAGGAAGGCTGTATAAGTGAACAGGACTTTTTAGTGACATCTGTTGGAGATTAGAAAAAGTTAAATGCTCATCATAAATTGAAAGTTTTCAGAGGATATATACCTTGTTTAAGGGCATTAACAATTATGTAGATGGTATCTGTATAGTTATTTGTGTTTTGTCATTAGTCTTAAGTTTAAATTGTATGGGTAATGAAAGCTGTAGTTGATTCTGGTTGGTGTGTTTTCTCTTAGATGAAGTGTAAATTTCTTTCTTTCTTTCTTTTTTTAAAATTACTTGACACAGAGTGTGAGAGCGAGACAGAGAGTAAGCACAAGCAGGGGGAACGGCAGGCAGGCAGGGGAGAAGCAGACTCCCTGCTGAGGAAGGAGCCTGATGTGGGGCTTGATCCCAGGATTCTGGGATTGTGACCTGAGCTGAAGGCAGCTGCTTAACCAACTGAGCCACCCAGGTGCCCCAAAGTGTAAATTTCTAGAAAAAGATAGGACTTACAAAATTGACTCAAGAAGAAACAGAAAACTCAAGTAGTCCTATTATACAAGAAATGGAATCTGGGGACAGAAAAATCTCACAAAGAAAACTCTAGGCCTGGGGTGCCTGGGTGGCTCAGTGGGTTGAAGCCTCTGCCTTCGGCTCGGGTCCTGATCCCAGGGTCCTGGGATCGAACTCCCGAGTCGAGCTCTCTGCTCTCTGCTTGGTCATGATCTCAGGGTCCTGGGATCGAGTCCCGCGTCGGGCTCTCTGCTCAGCAGGGAGCCTGCTTCCCTTCCTCTCTCTCTGCCTGCCTCTCTGCCTACTTGTGATCTCTCTCTGTCAAATAAATAAATAAAATCTTTAAAAAAAAAAAAAAAGATCTTCTATTCCTTTGGGAATTTTCTTGAAATGATAAAAACATAAAATCCTGAAGAGGAAGTCATTACCCTCTGTTATGGACTGAATGTTTGTGTCCCCCTCAAATTCTTATGTTGAAGCCCTAACCCCAATGGTATGTGGAGATGGGACATTTCTGGAGGTAACAGGGTTAGACGAAGTGATAAGGGTAGAGCCCTTAATGAGATTAGGGTCCTTGTACGAAGAGCCACAAGAGACCTTTCCCTTTCTCCTCCCCTCTCTTCCCCAACTCCCAAATAGGTCGTGTGAGCACACAAGGAGATGGTAGGTACTTACAAGTCAAGAGAAAAGGATTCAGAACAAACACTACCTTGCTAGCACCTTGATCTTAGACATCACAGTCCAGAAATACATGAAAAATACATTTCTGGTGTTTAAGCCGCATAACCTATGGTATTTTGTCTTGGTACCCCAAGACAAGACACTCTCCTTCCAAACACCTCATTAAAAAATGCTAACGTAAGTACACAGGAAGTAAGCCACAGGGAATTTATAGCATAATAAACTAACACTTTTTTTTTAAGATTTTATCTATTTATTTGATAGAGAGACACAGCAAGAGAGGAAACACAAGCAGGGGAAGCAGAAGAGGGAGAAGCAGGCTTCCCACTAAGAAGGGAGCCCGATGCAGGGCTCAATCCCAGGACCCCCAGATCAAAATCTGAGCAGAAAGCAGACGCTCAACCGACTGAGCCACCCAGGTGCCCCTAAACTAACTTTTTTTTTTTTTTTTTTTTTTTTAAGCAATCTCTACAACCAACATGGAACTCAAACTCACAACCCTGGGATCGAGAGTTGCACACTCCACCAACTGAGCCAGCCAGGTGCCCCAATAAACTAGTATATATATTTTTAATGATTTTATTTATTTGACAGAGAGAGAGACAGTGATGGAGGAAATACAAGCAGAGGGAGTGAGAGAGGGAGAAGCAGGCTTCCCGCAGAGCAGGGAGCCTGACATGCGGCTCGATCCCAGGACCCCAAGATCATGACCCAAGCCGATGGCAGATGCTTCAACTACTAAGCCACCCAGGTGCCCCATAAACCAACATTTTAAAGAAAGTATAAAGGATGGGTTACTGGTTATATCTCATTACCCTTAATACTTAGTCACTTTTGATGCAGCATATTTTTGCCTTAGAAAAGATCTATCGATTTAGTGATGTCCTTTTATATTGTGTTCCTTTGTCCTCCAAAAAAAACTATTGATAAATTGACTGATTTTGAGATAACAAACAGGTATGGGAAGGGAGAGAAACAAATGAAATAAAAATGTCACTGCCCCTCAGACAGCTTCAGTAAAATTTATCACATACAATGAGAGCTTTGTTTATATTTAAAAAATGATACTGCGGTGCACCTGACTGGCTCAGTTGATGGTTATGCGACTCAGTCTCCAGGTTGAGGGTTTGAGCCCCATGTTAGGTAGAAAGATTACTTAAAAATGGTATCTTTTAAAAAAAAAAATTGTACTTACATGTTAAAATTTTTCAATTTCTTCGACACAGTAGGAAAACAGATTATTATTAATATTATTATTGAATGAAGGCAGATCAAATATACCTATTTTTCTCCCCCCAAAAAGGAACATTTATGGAACAGATGAAAAGACTTAATGGATTAAACTTTGCTATGTCACCTGGGCAGAAAGTAAATAAAATTATCCTCCTGGACCGTAGAAAATATATCTTACTTAGTTTAATTCTTCCTATCAACAATATAAATGTTTTGATAAAATGAATAAAATTACCAGACAATAGCCACCAAAGCATTCCAAGGATTTAAGAATAAGATTAATGACTCTTTCTCACAAATTTCAATCCAATTATTTTGAGCTACTTGTTTCTGTAATAGACTCAGCTCTTTCCCCATCTCTGGTCTTTCTTCTTGCTGGCCTCCCTGCCCTCCTAAAATACCCTTCTCCTACTTGTCAGCTTGGTAAATTCCTACTTGTTATTTAAGAGCAATTTCTTTTGTGAGATCCTCTCATCCCCTCCGGCTCATTAAGTACCTCCTGGCCTTCTATTCATTTTGTACAGTATCTTCATTATCTTAGAGCTATATAAATATTTGTTGTGTTAGGTGGCCTATAAGACTTAAGCCAACATTAGATAAATAACACAGATAGTTCCCACTCTTCATCACTTCACACGTTACAGTTCTACTCATTAATAACGTGCCTAATTAAAATCCGTATTTCACTTCTTACTGCTATTGTTTCCAATAAATTTAGGCCAGGCAAAGGCAACAGCACAAAAGGTAATCAAGATTCAACACACACAGCTAGAATTCTGCTTTCAGGTAGACAATATGCATTAAGACAGGGGGTCTAGAACATGTGAAATGACCAAAACCAACTGCATTTTCGCATGTGCTGCATCATATTGTACTTTAGATGGGTAATAGGAGGGCTGGAAATCTTCAATACCCTAATTTAAGTGTAAGAGTCCACTTTAAGGGGCGCCTGGGTGGCTCAGTAGGTTAAAGCCTCTGCCTTCGGTTCAGGTCATGATCCCAGGGTCCTGGGATCCAGCCCCGAGTCGGGCTCTGCTCAGCAAGGAGCCTGCTTCCTCCTCTCTCTCTCTCTGCCTGCCTCTCTGCCTCCTTGTGATCTCTGTCAAATAAATAAATAAAATCTTTAAAAAAAAAGAAGAGTCCACCTTAAAAGGATGAAGTCAGGAAAACTGATTTCCATCTTTGATCTTTAAATATGCTGTGATCTGAGAGAAACTGATTTTGTATATTATTATCAATTAGCTGGTTAAAAAAAAAAAATCACCCAGAAATTTCAAAATGGGGCATTTTGTACCATTTCTATAAAAGTAAGTGAAGATTGGGGCGCCTGGTTGGCTCAGTGGGTTAAAGCCTCTGCCTTCGGCCCAGGTCACGATCCCAGGGTGCTGGGATCAAGCCCCGCATCAGGCTCTCTGCTCAGTGGGAAGCCTGCTTCCTCCTCTCTCTCTCCCTCTCTGCCTGCCTCTCTGCAGGCAGATCTGTCTGTCAAATAAATAAATAAAATCTTAAAAAAAAAAAAAAAGTGAAGATTGTACAGAATATAAATGTATTCAAAGAAAGCTTATTAATACTGAATTCAGCTAAGGTGCCAGAGTGGCTCAGTTGGTTAAACATCTGCTTTTGGCTCAGGTCATGACCCCAGGTCCTGGGATCAAGTCCTAACTACCTGGTCAGCAGAGGGTCTGCTTCTCCCTCTAACCTTCCCACTGCTTGTGATATCTCTCTCACATTCTCAAATAAATTAATAAAATCTTTAAAAATATACATATTGAATTCAGCTACCAGACAGAAATAATTGAAGGCAAAATTCTGTCCTTACTTAAAATTAATTTTTTTTAAAGATTTTATTTATTTATTTGACAGACAGAGATCACAAGTAGGCAGAGAGGCAGGCAGAGAGAGAGAAGGGGGAAGCAGGCTCCCTGCTGAGCAGAGAGCCCGATGTGGGGCTCGATCCCA
>NC_081570.1:11440581-11469009 GCF_022355385.1 Mustela nigripes
GAGCCGAAGGCAGCTGCTTAACCAACTGAGCCACCCAGGCGTCCCTAAACAGGTAACTTTAAAATATTCTTTAAAAGAAACCCACAAGGAAGAACATAATATAAAAAAAACTACTAAAGGGGTGCCTGGGTGGCTTAGTGGGTTAAGGCCTCTGCCTTCGGCTCAGGTCATGATCCCAGGGTCCTGGGATCAAGTCCCGCATCGGGCTCTCTGCTCCACGGAGAGCCTGCTTCCTCCTCTCTCTCTGCCTGCGTCTCTGCTTACTTGTGATCTCTGTCTGTCCAATAAATAAATCTTTAAAAAAAAAAAAAAAACTACTAAATTCACTGCTTCACATGTACTATTCTGGATCAGTTTACAAACTCTAAAATCAAACTGACATGCATTTATAGAATTCCCACTCATGTAATAACATTGTCATACAGAAGAAAGATGATACTTATGTTATTAAGAGTTAGCTACTTCTCGGGGCGCCTGGGTGGCTCAGTCCTTAAGCATCTGCCTTCAGCTCAGGTCATGATCCCAAGGTCGTGGAACTGAGCCCCTCACTGGGCTCCCTGCTAAGCAGGAAGCCTGCTCCTCCTTCTCCCGCTTCCCCCTGCCTGTGTTCCCTCTCTCACTGTGTCTGTCAAATAAATAAACAAAAATCTTAAAAAAAAGAATTATCTACTTCTCTGTTATTTCTTTTAAGCTGAAAATCATAAATCCAAACTTCAGGAGAAATTCTAAGCAGAGAGTGCATGAAGATGAACCATACAGGCAAACAGGTATACAGACATATTCAAATTCTCTTACTCTTATACACTGAAGTTCTTTGAATGAAAGCAAACTCCTAATAAATGGGAGTTCTAGAAACATAACCATGATCTTGATGCATTATCAAGAAGAAAAGAAAAATTTTTAAGAAATAAATTCCCTAATTTTATATCAAGTTGGTGGCATAAGGCCAAAGAGAAATTAGTTCAAGCTGCTTTAAAATACAGCATTTTTTTACTACATATCTTCTGTGAGTTATATTTTAAGTACAAAACCATAGGGCTTGGCTGGCTCAGTTGGTAGAGCATGTGACTCTTGGTCTCAGGATTATGAGTTCAAGCCCCATGTTGGGCACAGAGCTCACTTAAAAAAAAAAAAAAAGTAAGAAAAAAATCCATACAAGAAATAATAAAGCTATATTTAGTCTTATTGTTAGTAATAATACTATCATTATTATTTTGAAACTAATATAGGTAAGGTATAGGATAAAGCCAACAAATAATTACATTAACAGCATTAAAAACAAAAAATTAGCATAATCGAAGAGCTTTAAGTATAAAACTAAAGAGAGTAAATAAAACCCCTGTAATTGGGGAACGTGGGTGGCTCAGTTAGTTGGGTGTCTGATTCTTGGTTTCAGTTCAGGTCGTCATCTCAGGAGTCATGGGATCAAGTCCCATGTCAGAGAGCACTTGGCATAGGGTCTGCTTGAGATCCCCCCTCCCAATCCCATTCTGCTGCTCCTCCTGCTAGTGCTTTCTCTCTCTCTCAAATACATAAATAAATTTTTTTTAAATAAAAATAAAAACCCTGTAATTGTACATTTGAATCAGAAGTATCAGTAGGAACTCATCTTTTTCATCTCCTGGAGTGGTAGACCATAAGACTCTTCACTGACTCTAGATCTCAGGGTCATGAGTTCAAGCCCCATGTTGGGTATAGAGATCACATAAAAAAAAGAAAGATTTTTCTAACCCTGTCCACTGAGAAAGGTTCAAAAGCAATGAGTAGCAAAGAATATCCCAGAACCCAGATTGTGGTCTTTATATCCTATTTTCCACAAAAAAGACAGTCTCCTTGGAGAAATGGCTATTTCTAAAATTGGGGCAGGAAATGCACAAGGTGAGCCTGGAACATCTTGTTGTGCCCAAAGCAAGGAGACTATTAAAGACTAATACAGTCTTGTCAAAAGGTCACAGGGCCCAAAAAAAAGCACTCCCACAGGCCTAAGAGGAAACACTTTAAGCATCAAAACTATAAATAACAAAAGTGCTATGGATTCAAACATGAAATACATAAAAATATGTACATTTGTAATGGTGCTTAAGAAAATTCATGGTTGGGGCGCTTGGGTGGCTCAGTGGTTTATTTAAAGCCTCTGCCTTCAGCTTGGGTCATGACCCCAGGGTGCTGGAATGGAGCCCCATGTTGGGCTCTCTGCTCAGCAGGGAGCCTGCTTCCCTTCCTCTCTCTCTGCCTGCCTCTCTGCCTACTTGTGATCTCTCTCTCTCTGTCAAATAAATAAATAAAATCTTTAAAAAAAATTTTTTTTAAATTCATGGTCATCAGGGGAGGCTGCTAAAGGGACAATTCATGATTACTCTCAAATTATTTGAAAAATAAGGGAAAGAAATCGTTTTCTGCTTTTCCTATAATAATCAACAGGGTAACCAAATAGTTAATATGGTAGAATTCTTTCTGAGGAATTCCGTTTATAAGAAGGACGACAGAATAAGAAAAGTACCATTTTCCAAACCCTAATTTATAATTAACAAAAGGTACTAAAAACATTACATGATAGGTTGATAGGAAACATTCTAATGGAGAGATCAGGCTACTGTCATGTGAACCCAGAGCTCAGTCTGAGGATGGTTAAAAGTGAGACCTCTAGAAATTACACAACATGAGCCAAACAATGGGAAGTATACAGCATTGCCTCTGAAGTGTTCTTGCTTTAAATTTTTAATGTCATTATTTAGCCTCCAGATTAAGCTAAATGATACCACAAGAAAGCAATCAGATAAACGCAGACTATGGGACATTCTACTATTCAAAAGACTGAATGCCCAGGCTGTCTACCTAGAGGCCATTTTGGATCTCAACGATATGAAGAGGGAACCAAAAGAGCCCATCAACCGAAAGAATTCAGGGCTCAGGGAGTCTGAAGAGTCTAGAACTTCCGGGCAAAATTCCAAACAGGAAGGAAGCTACACAGAAAAAAAACTACAAAAATCTGCATTGTATTCCCTTGAATCTTTGCTAAGTACTGGGCAATACTTGCACAATGAATCAGGGTACTGTATGGATGGAAGTTTCTGTGATTTGTTCCGCGGAGCCCACCATCACGACCTGCACCTCTGCGGGCAGGCTGAAGAATGTTGTTCATGAGACTTGTGCTGCATTAAGTGACCTTGGGAGTCTGATTAATTGACATTAGCGGCCTCCTGGTCAGAACCAGCCTTTCTGGTCTGGACACCAAGAGCTATAAATTTTGCCTTGTGTCCCTCCAGCTCCAGGCTGGTCCCCGAGAATGAAATCCAGAAAGGGAGGCAAACACACCTAGCCCAACCTCCTTGAATACGTAAAGACATGATAACATAGAAATGCAGCTCGCTTCAAACTGCACATAGGCAAACAAATGCTTAACTTCAGACCCCATCATCTGCTCTATAAATATGGCCTTTCTGCGAATGCTCAGTTGGAAGTCTCACCTGCGGGGAGGACAATCCACTTGGGCGCGTCAATCGGGATTCCGGCCTGGCTGTCTCTATGGGGTTTCCCCGCTGATGAGGTTAGGTGTTTTAAATCTCCAATTTGAGGTAACTCTTATTCTCCTTTACTGCTTACTACTACTGTCCTCACCTATACACAGATTTCCCTTTTCTTCTTTCTGTTTCTGTTCGATTTTTAGAACCTCAATAACGTGGTGTCCTTACTGCCCTCACGCCCCACCCCAGCCTTTGAAACTGAGAGATGACTGCTGTGAATCTTGTTTTCAGAACAGTCAGGCCAAGAACGATGGGGAAGCTGTAAGCTGATCAGTCCTCACTGCTCATAAGCACAAAAACATTCGAGCTCTAGCAAGTCAGGGTTAACAAGTCCTTGGTGACCGCCTCAGATACCCAGCACAGACACTGTGGGGGTGTGACCCCTCAGGGGAGTGCTCAATGTCTTCCAGTAAAGACCACTCTAGATCTACCCTAGCAAAACCTAGAAACACCTCAAAGCCAAGAAACTGATCAGCAGGCGACCGAAATGTCTGAGAAAACACTTGTTAAAAATAGGCAACAAAACGCAGATACTCATCCAACACCCAACCGAAGAGTACTACATGTGCCAAAAGACAAAAACGAAAACAAAACCATACTAAAAGTTAGTCAACAGGACCAAACTTGGAAATGGCAGATGGGACTGAAAGATAAGGGTAAAACTTTGAAAATGTTATCTTTAAGAACTTAAAAAGAAACCTAACTGAAATAGAGAAAGAAATGGAAAATATTTAAAAGAAACTTCTAGGAAGGAAAAATACAATATATGAAACGAAAATATCACAGGGTGCCAGGATAGCTCAGTCAGTTAAACTGTGCCTTTGATTCAGGTCATGGGGCTCCCTGATCAGCAGAGAGCCTGCTTCTCTCTCTCTGCCTGCCGCTCTGCCTACTTGTGTTCTCTCTCCCTCTAATACATTGATAAAATCTTTAAAACATATATTTGTATAAAAAAAGAAAGTATCACTGCGTGCAACTAATGGAAGATTAGAGCGTGCAGAAGAAAAGTTTCAGTTGAAATATAAGACCCAGTAACACAAACTAACCAAAATGAAACACTCAGGGGAAAAGAGATAGAAAAAAATTAACAAAGCCTCATTAAGACAATATGAGACAGTCTAATACACACATAATTGGAATCCTAATGGAATAGAGGGGAGGGGCCAGATAATCAGATAAAGTTTTTAAAAAATAAAGGAGAGAATTTTTCCCAATTTCGTGAAAACTCTAAACCCAGAGACCCAAAAATCTGAACAAACCAAGCAGAAAAAACACACACACAGAGACAAAACCACACCAAAGCATATCATAATCAAATTGCTGAAAACCAGTAATAATGACTATCAGGAACTATGAATGCCGGAAGAAAAAGAAATGGCATCTTTAAAGCACTGAAAGAAAAAAAATCAACTTGGAATTCTATATGCATAAAAATATCCTTGAAAAGAAAAGTGCAGGGGGGCACCTGGCTGGCTCAGTTGGAAGAGCATGTAACTCTTCATCTCAAGGTCATGCGTATGAGGCCTACATGGAGCGCAGATTAAGTAAAATTAAAAAAAAAAAAACTGAAATAAAAATATTTTCAGACAGACAGGGTGGAAATAACAGAACACCAATACACCTGCATGACAAGAAATGTTAAAGGTAGGATGGTATCAGCTAAAAATTTGGATATACACAAGAAATGAAGAGCACAGGAAATCATATACAATTAAATATAAAAGACTTCCAGGGGCGCCTGGGTGGCTCAGTGGGTTAAAGCCTCTGCCTTCGGCTCAGGTCATGATCCCAGGAACCTAGGATTGAGCCCTGCATCGGGCTCTGTGCTCAGCGGGGAGCCTGCTTCCTCCTCTCTCTCTGCCTGCCTCTCTGCCTACTTGTGAACTCTGTCTGACAAATAAATAAATAACATCTTTAAAAAAATAAAAATAAAATAAAAGACTTCCATTTTATCACTTTTAAAATTTCCTTAAAAGGTAACTGTTTGGGTGCCTGGCTGGCACAGCTCATTAAGCATCCAACTCTTAAGTTTAGGCCCAGGTTGTGATCTCGTGAAATTGGTCCTGCATTGTGCTTCAGGGTTTGCTTGGGATTCTCCCTCCCTCTCCCTCTGCCCTTTCCGCTGGTGCTCTCTCAAGTAAATAAATAAATCCTTAAAAAAAAAAAAAAAAAGAAGAAGAAGAAGAAGTGTCTAAAGCAAAAATAAAGGGGACCCAGGTGGCTCAGTTGGTAAAGTATCTGCCTTTGGCTCAGGTCATGACCCCAGGGTCCTGGGATTAAGGCACACATTGGGCTTCTGGCTCAGCAGTGAGTCTATTTCTACCTCTCCCTCTACCCTTCTGCCTGCTCTAATAAATAAATAAAAATCTTTACAAAAATAAACAATAAAAATAAAGCAAAAATAATGTAGTTTAAGATTCACAACATAGGGGCGCCTGGGTGGCTCAGTGGATTAAAGCCTCTGTCTTTGGCTCAGTTCATGGTCTCAGGGTCCTGGAATGGAGCCCTGCATCAGGCTCTCTGCACAGCAGGGAGCCTGCTTCCTCCTCTCTCAGCCTGACTCTCTGCCTACTTGTGATCTCTGCCTGCCAAATAAATAAATAAAATCTTTAAAAAGAAAAAAAAATATTTACAACATAAATAGAAATAAAATGCATATTGTGGGAGTGCCTGGGTACCTCGGTTAGTTGAATGACTGACTCTTGATTTTGGCTTGGGTCAGGATCTCAGGGTTGTGAAATTGAGAAACCGAGTTCCATGCTCCACATAGAGTCTACTCACACCCCCCCACTCCCGGTCCCGGTTTCGGCTCCTATCACCCTCTTGTGCATACATGCACTCTCTCTCGCTAAAGAAATAAAATATTTTTGGGGGGTGCTTGGATGGCTCAGTCATTAAGCATCTGCCTTTGGCTCAGGGCATGATCCCAGGGTCCTGGGATTGAGCCCTCCATCAAGCTCCCTGCTCAGAAGAGATCCTGCTTCTCTCTCTCCCACTGCCTACTGCTCTGCCTACTTGTGCTCTCTCTCTCTCTGTCAAATAAATAAAGTCTTAAAAAAAAAAAAAAGAAATAAAATCTTTTTAAAACTTTATAATGTATGTTGTGGACTGTGATAAATTAGCAGTATATACTATGAATGCCAAAACCACACATGTACACATGTGAAGTGCAACCAATAAGCCAAAGGTGAAAATAAAATGGAATACTAAAAAATATTCAATTACTTAATCCAGAAGAAGGTAGGAAAAGATATAAGGAACAAAGCACAGGTGGTACAAAGAAAAAACAGAAAAATAGTAAATTAAAATCTGTATAAAAACATATTAAGTATATATGGTCTAAAGACCCCAATAAAAAAAACAGAGATTAGCACACTGAATAATAAACCAATACCTAACTATACACTGCCTACAAAAAATGTACTTTAAATATAAAGATGCAGAGAGGCTAAAAGTCACAGGTAAGACAAAAGGGAAACACCAAGCATTAGAAAGCTATGGTTTCTTGGATGCCTGGGCGGCTCAGGCAGTGATCCCAGGGTCCTGGGATTGAGTCCCAGCACAGGGCTCCTTGCTCCACAGGGAGCCTGCTTCTCCCTCTGCCGCCATTCCCCCTGCTTGTGCTCGCTCTCTCTCTTTGAAAAAATAAATTAAATCAAGAAAAGAAAAAAGAAAGCTACTGTGTCTATATTAATGACAGACATCGTAGGCTTCAAAACATATTAACAAGAAAAAAAGAAGGGCACTTCACAATGATATTTTATATGACAGGTAAATTCACTAAGAAGAAATAATCCTAGGGGCACGTGCACCCCAATGTTTACAGCAGCAATGTGCACAACAGCCAAACTACGGAAAGAGTCTAGATGTCCATCAACAGATGTATGGATAAAGAAGATGTTACACACACATACACACACACATATACACACAAACATATACATATATATAATGTTATTGTATGTTATATGTATACTAATAGCATAGTTATAATAACTATGTTATGTTATATATTATATACACATAAAATACAGAATAATATATATTCACACATACACACACACACACTATGGAATATTAAACAGCCATATTAACAAAAAAACATGAAACCTTGCCACTTGCAATGACATGGATGGAACTAGAGGGTATTAATGCTAAGCAAAATAAGTCAATTATCATATGATCTCACTGAAATGAGGAATTTGAGAAACAAGACAAAGGATCATAGGAGAAGGGAGGGAAAATTTTAACATGACAAAACCAGAGAGGGTGACAAACCAAAAGAGACTTTTAATCTCAGGAAACAGAACTGAGGGTTGCTGAAGGGGAGGGGGTGGAGGGGAGGCGGTGGCTGGGTGATGAACACTGGGGAGGGTGTGTGCTATGGTGAGTGCTGTGAATTACGTAAGGCTGATGAATCACAGACCTGTACCCCTGAAACAAATAATACATTATATGTTAATTATTTTAAAAAAAGAGAAAAATTATCAGGACAGAAACTAAGTATGATAATAAAACTAAGTGCTTATATTTATGTTTAAAAAAAAATCTTTAAAAATGTGTATACTGTCAATAAGCAGGAAAGAAAAAAGAAAACAAAAAACAAACCCAAGACCCGAAAATCAGTTAAAGATGAGTATGTATTTACTTGTCAAATGAGAAGATGTATAGAATTTGCTTCAAGGGGCTCCTGGGTGATTCAGTGGGTTAAAGCCTCTGCCTTCGGCTCAGGTCATGAAATCAGGGTCCTGGGATCGAGCCCCACATAGGGCTCTCTGTGTAATAGGGAGCCTGCTTCCTCCTCTCTCTCTGCCTGCCTCTCTACCTACTTGTGATCTCTGTCAAATAAATAAATAAATAAAATCTTTTATAAAAAAAATGTGAGTAATAATACCTATCTCATAAAAGCATTGTGAGGATTAAATGCTTTAATGCATGTTAAGTCTTTGAAAAGAATAAGGCATATACAGGAAATACATTTTTTTTGTACTTTGTTTCACATTTCTATTTGCAGAAGTATGGTTAAAGTACAACATTTAAACAATCAGTAGTTAAAGTAAATTTGTTTTACCATATATACTTAATTTTTTAAAAGATTTTATTTATTAAAAAAAAAAAAAAGATTTTATTTATTTATTTGGCAGAGAGACAAAGAGGGAGGGAGAGAGCATAAGCCAAGGGGAGAAGCAGAGGGAGAAGCTGACTCTCCACTGACCCGGGAATCCGACGCGGGGTTTGGACCAAGCCGAAGGCAGACTCTCAATTGACTGAGCTACCGAAGTGTCCCATATATACCAATTTACCAGAAGATGTGTTTCCTTTGAGGAAAGCTGTATATTCTACAGATTAGATGTATTTTGTATGTACAATGTATATTCTACATTAGATGAATCAATGTTCTTACTAAGCACAAAAATGTAAACATACTGGGCTTTATTTTAAACTGATATGGAAAATAGTGTGCCCTATATTATTACATAGGAAGGCAAAAATCATTCAAAGAAAAAGTTGCATTCTACATTCACTTACACCAAGAGTTCTAAGCCTAGCAAAAAAATTTCCACTGAAAGCAGTGCCACATATGAGGTCCAAAAGGAGATAAAACAGTCTGCCAGGACTGTCTGGTTTCGCTTGATTTTGGTTTCCAATGAGCATATAATGCTTTAGTCAGCTCCTCTGGAGATGTCTTGGGACACACAAGGCATACACAGAAAAATAATATACGTGTGTACATATTCCGTGACTTTTTTTTTTTTTTTTTAGAGGTTTGCATCTTTTTTTTTTTTTTAAATATTTTATTTATTTATTTGACAGAGAGAGATCACAAGTAGACAGAGAGAGAGAGAGAGAGGGAAGCAGGCTCCCTGCTGAGCAGAGAGCTTGATGTGGGACTCGATCCCAGGACCCTGAGATCATGACCTGAGCCGAAGGCAGCGGCTTAACCCACTGAGCCACCCAGGCGTCCCTATTCCGTGACTTTTTAATGCAATTAAAAACCTCATACTGGGGGCGCCTGGGTGGCTCAGTGGGTTAAGCCGCTGCCTTCGGCTCAGGTCATGCCTCTCTGCCTACTTGTGATCTCTGTCTGTCAAATAAATAAATAAAAAATCTTAAAAAAAAAAAAAAAAAAACACCTCATACTGTTTTCTTTTTCTTTTTTTTTTTTTTAAAGATTTTATTTATTATTTATTTGACAGAGAGAGAAATCACAAGTAGGCGGAGAGTCAGGCAGAGAGAGAGAGAGAAGCAGGCTCCCGCTGAGCAAAGAGCCCGATGCGGGGCTCGATCCCAGGACACTGAGATCATGACCTGAGCCGAAGGCAGCGGCTTAATCCACTGAGCCACCCAGGCGCCCCCCTCATACTGTTTTCTTTAAAATTTCCTGAAACTATTTTTTCCTCATGTAACACATATTGCTTGATTTCCAAATCATTTTAGAATTCCTAGTTTCACTTTCATAGAAGACTTCGTTATTGTCACTCTGTACAAATATTATCCCTACTTCTACCAGAGCAGAATATTTTATATATAAATAAAAATGTTCTTTTTTAAGGGCAACTAGGTGGCTCAGTGGGTTAAAGCCTCTGCCTTCAGCTCAGGTCATAATCTCAGGGTCCTGGGATCCAGCCCTGCATCGGGCTCTCTGCTCAACAGAGAGCCTGCTTCCCCCTCTCTCTCCCATCCTAGTACTAACCAGGCCCGCCCCTGCTTAGCTTCCAAGATCAGACAACATCCAGTGCGTTCAGGGTGGTATGGCCATAGACCCCTGCCTCCCTCTACCTGCCTCTCTGCCTACTTATGATCTCTGTCTGTCAAATAAATAAATAAAATCTTTTTTAAAATTTATTTTTTTTAAAGATTTTATTTATTTATTTGACAGAGGGAGAGAGATCACAAGTAGGCAGAGCAGCAGGCAGAGAGAGAGGGGGAAGCAGGCTCCCCGCTGAGCAGAGAGCCCCATGTGGGGCTTGATCCCTGGACCCTGAGATCATGACCCAGACTGAAGGCAGAGGCTCAACCCACTGAGCCACCCAGGCGCCCCGAAATCTTTTTTTTTTAAATCCTCTCTTTTAAATTTACAAAAGCAAAGAATTTTCTAATTGTAAGTCCTTTACAAATAATTAGTATGGAAACGATATTTATTGATAAAGTAAATCTAGGCAATTTATTTATACTAACGCTCATTTGCTTGTATTACACTCGGAGAAAAAATATATTGTTATTTTCCTCCAAAATGATCTGTAGTTGACTTCCTGACTAACGTATTCCAATTCAGGAAGCCCTAATACAACAAGAACCTTCTTTTAAAATCAGCTTAGCTACAAATTCTGTGAATAAAATGCAGCAATACTTGAGGGAAGCCTAGAGTTATAGTTCTAAGTGTTTATTTTAATGTTATAAAGAAAAGCTTGCTTAACTAAAACAGATTATTGCAATTATCTTCATTATTACTTCTTATTTACATTAGTGCTATGGCCAGAACCAGGAGCTATTTGCAAACTTAAGTGAAGGAAAAAAGTATTCTTCAGACTTTAAACAACACAGTTACACCAAATTCTACAGATGTTTGTTTCTCCCAAAATCAGGTTTAGAAAGAAATGCAAAATCACATACATGCATATGTCCATATAGTGAGAGAGACACACACACATATTTATGGGGAGTGGGGAAAAGCTTAAGATTTAGATGTTACAAAAGTTATTATTACTCACATTCACCTGCAGTGGTACTAATTTCAAATTTGTAATGATCAAAATGTTAGTCATTTACATGCAAAGCTGCAAAGAGTCACCAGGACTCTTCTATTTTAAATTTTCATGTTTTCTAGTCAGAATGGACACTGGCAGTTTTTCACATGGCTGAGCCCCCTCTGCTGGTTTAGCAGCAGTAGTTGTCCAAAACTTATTTGTGGCACAATTGAATACACTTTCATTAAATTAATGAAATAAGGGGCACTTGCGTGGCTCAGATGGTTGAGCATCCAACTCTTGATGTCAGCTCAGGTCATGATCTCAGGGTCCTGGGATCAAGCCCACATCCGGCTCCCTGCTCACCTGGGAGTCAGCCTGTCTCCACTGCCCTCTGTCCCTCCCCCCCTCAAATAAATAAATACATCTTTAAAAAAATTAATGAAATAAATTGCTATTTCATTATATACACATTTCATAGAATGCATATTTTCAGTTTAAAGCAAGCTGCATTAACTTTAGACCTAAAAAGTTGTTAGTAAAAAAAAAGTTATGTGTATTAGTAAAGAAAGACATGCTTCACCAACTCATTTTTTTTAAGTTATTTATTTTTAAGTAATCTCTAAACTCAACATGGGGCTTGAACTCAGACCAGAAGATCAACAACTACACACTCTACAACTGAGCCAGCCAGGCACCCCCCCTCACTAACTCATTTTTTACAGTCACAAAAATTACTTCATAAAACAAAATCTTATTTGTACAATATTGCCCATTTAAAAATAAAAACTGTCAGTTATATTAATATCTACATAATACTAACACCACATAGTGTTATAAATACATGAATATATGGTAAAATATGCAAACATGCCTGGGAATGATGAACAAAACTCATTGTGGTTATTTTAAAGAGTGATCAAGGCAACTGGAAGGGGAACACAGAAGGGTTTCAACTGGTACCTGTGTCTTTTATTTTCCTTTAAAAAAATTTGGGGGCGCCTGGGTGGTTTAGTGGATTAAAGCCTCTGCCTTGCTCGGGTCATGATCTTGGAGTCCTGGGATAGAGCCCCGTGTTGGGCTCTCTGCTTGGCGGGCAGCCTGCTTCTCCCTCTCTCTCTGCCTGCTGTCTGCCTACTTGTGATCTCTCTCTGTCAAATAAATTTTTTAAAAAAATCTGAAGCAAATATGGCAAAAGGACAAATCTCATAAAGCTAGTTGAAATGTTAAAAAAAATATTATTGCCTCTAAAAAGAATTTTCTGTAAATGTGGTATAAAACATTGCATTTCTCGGGGCACCTGGGTGGCTCAGTGGGTTAAGCCACTGCCTTCGGCTCAGGTCATGATCTCAGGGTCCTGGGATCGAGTCCCGCATTGGGCTCTCTGCTCAGCAGGGAGCCTGCTTCCCTCTCTCTCTCTCTGCCTGCCTCTCCGACTACTTGTGATTTCTCTCTGTCAAATAAATAAATAAAATCTTTAAAAAAAAAAAAATTGCATTTCTTGAAAAAAGAAAAAGCTAAGAAAATGAAGCATCACTCTTGAATCACTCTACTGGGCCCTTTGAATTAAGTGATTTAAATATTAGAGTGAAATTAAACTTCAAGGAGAATCTATTTTATGTGTGAGAAAGATGAAACATTGCTAGCAAAGAGGTGTTTTTTTTTTTTTAAAGCAGTAAGAATAAAGAAATATATTACTGGTTACATAAAAATGTGAATATACTTAATGTCACTGAACTATACACTAAAATGGTTAATTTTATGTTATGTATATTTTACCATGACAAAAAAGAAAAGTATCATGAGTCTGGCCAGTTTAAATTGAAAGAAGATTGGGGCGCCTGGGTGGCTCAGTGGGTTAAGCCGCTGCCTTCAGCTCGGGTCGTGATCTCAGGGTCCTGGGATCCAGCCCCGCATCAGGCTCTCTGCTCAGCGGGGAGCCTGCTTCCTCCTCTCTCTCTCTGCCTGCCTCTCTGCCTACTTGTGATCTCTGTCTGTCAAATAAATAAATAAAATCTTTTAAATAAATAAATAAGTAAATAAATTGAAAGAAGACAATATTTTATTTACAGATAAAAACTAAGGATCAGAAAGAAAAAGAAAAAGAAAAAGAAAAAGAAAAAAGAACTAAGGACAAAAATTCTACTTAACAGCAGAAATCCAAAACTGAAGGCACAGCTGACTGGCATGCTGGTGTAATTCAATCTCAGTCATGGATCAAAAAATATGAAAAATGGCACAAGAGAAAAAAGATTTTTTAAGATTATACTGTCATCATGCCTATGAACAAAGAGAAGTGAAATAGCAAATCTTAAACTTACTCTGAAGAACAAAATTTCTGAAAATTTCCAACTTCATCTGTTACCACTATTTTGATTCCATAAATTCAGATTAATTCTTGATGACTATATATTCCCATTGATCTCTACTACCCCTATGACCTCTCATTCTGAGATTCCATTCTCCTTTCATAACGTGGAGGTGGCCCCTAAAATTCCATTTTGCCTTCTCTTTCCTTGATATATTTTCTCATTTGGCAATCACATGGTTTCGAACATTGCTGCTAAGAGAATGATTCATTGCACCATGCGATCCTTGAGGTTACAGACTGCCGTGTTCACTTAATATGTCCAGTAAAGGCAGAGTTGATTCAACATTTATTCAGATGGACAGATGGACGGAGAAGCAAATCACTCCACAACTCATCTTTAGACCTGATTCCCCTAAATTATATCTCCCCATTTTCCTATTTCTCTTGCCTTCTGGAGAGGTGATGCCAAATTCATATTGAACATTCTTCCAGCCACCTACATATCTTCCTGTTTACCAGACTCAAAACCTAGCAGTCATCTTTCATTTTTCCTTTTCTCATTCTTCCCACATCTACTCAGTTGTCAAATATCCCATGCATCCGGGGCACCTGGGTGACTCAGTCGGTTAAGAATCTGAGTTTAGGGGGCGCCTGGGTGGCTCAGTGGGTTAAGCCTATGCCTTCAGCACAGGTCATGGTCTCAGGGTCCTGGGATCGAGCCCCACATCGGGCTCTCTGCTCAGCGGGGAGCCTGCTTCCTCCTCTCTCTCTGCCTGCCTATCTGCCTACTTGTGATCTCTGTCTGTCAAATAAATAAATAAAATCTTAAAAAAAAAAAAAAAAAGAAAAAGAAAAAAAGAATCTGATTCTAGGGTGCCTGGATGGCTCAGTGGGTTACAGCCTCTGCCTTCGGCTCAGGTCATGATCTCAGGGTCCTGGAATCGAATCCTGCATGGGGCTCTCTGCTCAGCAGGAAGCCTGTTTCCTTCTCTCTCTCTTCCTGCCTCTCTTGCGCTACTTATGATCTCTCTCTCTCTCTGTCAAATAAATAAATAAAATCTTTAAAAGAAAAAGAAGAAGAAGAAGAATCTGACTCTTGGTTAAGTGTCTGCCTTTGGCTCAGATCATGATCCCAGGGTCTTGGGACCACGCCTCACATCAGGCTCCCTGCTCAGCGGGAGGCCTGCTTCACCTTCTCCCACACCCCCTGCTTGTGTTCCCTCTCTCGGTGTGTCTCTCTCTATCAAATAAATAAAATCTTTAATCTTTTTTTTAAAAGATTTGATTTATTTATTTGACAGACAGAGATCACAAGTAGGCAGAGAGAGGAGGAAGCAGGCTCCCCGCTGAGCAGAGAGCCCGATGTGGGGCTCAATCCCAGGACCCTGGAATCATGACCTGAGCTGAAGGCAGAGGCTTTAACCCACAAAGCCACCCAGGTGCCCCAATAAATAAAATCTTTAAAAAGAAAAAAAAAAAAGGATCCGACTCTTGACTTTGGCTCAGGTAGTGATCTCAGGATCTTGGGATCAAAACCCGCATCAGGCTCTGTCTGCACTCAGCATGGAGTGAGCTTGAGATTCTCGCTCACACTCCCTCTCCCTCTGCCCCTTCCCTCTTTCTCTAAAATAAATAAATAAATCTTTAAAAAACAGAACAGATATACCCCACCTTCACCTTTGTTCCCACTTCTCTCCACTGCTGCCATAGAGGCCCAAATAATCTCTTAACTAATCTATTATAATAAAGAGGAAAAGCTGGTTTTTCCACTGCATACTCCTTTCTTCTCCAATTTCTCTCTCCTTCTTTTTCTTCTTCTTCTTTTTTTTTTTAAAGTAATCTCTACATCCAAAGTGGGGCTCAAACTCATGACCTTGAGATCAAGAGCCCCACACTCTACTGACTGAGCCAGACAGGCACCCCTCCACTCCTCCTCTTTTTTCTTTATTTTATTTAGGATTAATTTTCATTGTGCAAATCTGGATCAAGAACTTTCACCAAGTAGGGGATGGGAGAAATAAAGCAAATAAGGGATACAAAATTCCAAACATCACAGAGACAAAAAGTACAGCATAACGAATACAGCCAGCATGGCTACAGATGGTGGTGACTACACTTACTGTGGATGAGCACTGAGTAAAGCAAAGGATCACCAAATCAATACTGCACACCTGAAACTAATACAACACTGTATGTTAATTATACTTCAGGAAAAAAACTTTGATTAGTAAATGCCTCTTCTCTAATATTCAAGGTCTTCAGCACTGCATTTTTCTTATTTATTTCTATTTTTATTGTAAAATACATAAGACACAAAAAATAACATTTTAATCATTTTAAGTATATACTTCAATGGCATTATGTGCATTCACACTGTATAAACATCACTACTCTCCATCTCCAAAACTTCCTCATCATCCCAAACAGAAACTCCATACTCATTAAGCCAAATGCCCCATTTCTCCCCTCCCCTCAGCCCTCAGTAACCCCTACTCCCATCTCTATGAACTAGATTGCTCATATAGGTAGAATGACACAGTATTTGTCCTTCCGTGTTTGACTAATTTCAGTTAGTATAATGCTTTTAATCTTCATCCATGTTGTAGTATGCATCAGAATTTCGTTCCTTTCTAAGGCTGAATAATATATTCCATTGTACAGACTATTGTAATAGTGTATTTTTTGGTAAAGATTTTATTTATTTATTTGACAGACAGTGATCACAAGTAGGCAGAGAGGCAGGCAGAGAGAGAGGAGGAAGCAGACTCCCTGCGGAGCAGAGAGCCCGATGTGGGGCTCGATCCCAAGCCGAGCCGAAGGCAGAGGCTTTAACCCACTGAGCCAGCCAGGCGCCCCGTAATAGTGTATTTTAATACTCATCTCTCAATGGACCTTTGTGTTGTTTTCACCTTTTGGCTACCGTGAATATGCTACTAAGAATGTTGAGGCACAAATATCTGTCTGAATTCCTGCTTCAGTGCTCATGGATATATACCTAGAAGTGGAATTGTTAGATCATATGTTAATTCAGTATTTAATTTTTTGAGGAACTGGTTTCCACAGCTAACGTAACACTTCAAAGTCACCACAATCTGGGTCAACTCTCACTTTCTGTGTGTCTCTCCCACTCCAGCCTAGGCCTCTATCACTCCAACAAACTAAATTTCTGGAAAGCCAATGTTCCTCCTACCTGTGTCCTTTGTCCTTGATGCTCTCTGCACAATTTCATATGTGCAAACCTGCCTATCCATCAAGGCTGCCTCAAGCGCCCCCTACTCTAGAAACCATCCTTGATTTCTCCAACTAAAAGGAATCTCTTTTTCTGAATTCCCTTTAAATTTCCTTCTCACTTTCCACCATAAAGAATAATCTAAACTAAACAGGTACACACATTTCTCATTAAGTATGGGTTATATGTCTAATTATGCATGTACTGCCTTCAGTAACTAGCAGGGAGTAGACAATGAATAAATGAACAGAATGGATCATGACAAAAGAATAAAGATAAAACAGAACTCAAAATTCCCAATCAAGTTGAGGATTGTGAAGGAAAACTAAACCATACCTGTCAAAATCTTTTAAAAACTGTTATCTGTCAATATTTTAATGGACATGCCAGATGACCCAGATGTTCTTCTATTAGAAATACGTCTGAAGTAAATGTTGGCACAATTGCAAAATGGAAGGTCAACATAGTACTTTATTCAAAGAAAAAAAAGCAAATAAAGAAAGCAAACTAAATGTCCATTCACAGGGGAGTAGATAAATTATGATACAATTGTAATCCTAAGCAGCTGTTAAAAAGGAGGTGGAACTACATGTACTAACTTTATATTCTACAACATATTGTGAAATTCCAAAAGCCATTTCTGCCTAAAAGTGTGAGGATGAATTTTTTGTAGCCACAGAAAAAAAAATTCATTTCAAACTGTTAAAAGTAGTTATCTATGGCAGTTTGTAAAAAGGATTCGCTTATGTGAACTGGTTACAGCAAGCATCTGTTCTTTAATTTTTAAAAATGTCTTCCAAATTTTCAGTAAAACCAACTCAGTTCCAATTTTAAAATGTAAAAATGCATATTTAAAAGTATGATATTTTATAGTCTAGTTAAAAAAAAAAAAAGACACCCAGGAGATTTTATAATATTCCTGCCGAAAACAAATACAATAAAATTAGCAATTTTGTAATGTTCAGAATCAAAGTGCTGAGTGGTTTATATATTACAACTGTATACCTTTAAGTAGGGGGAAAAGCAAACTCTGCATTAATGGGTGTTCTCCAGAGACAACGAAACATCAAGGTTTAATGCTAAAATTATTCTAAAATTGTTCAAAACTTGCCAGACTTTTTTGGGCTTTGCTACTTTAAAATTGAGCAAAAGACGACAACAAAAGAATACATAAAGTACGGTTCCATTTACATAAAGTTAGAAACAGGCAAAACTAAACTACTGCAGAGATATACTTGCAGGTGATAACAGTATCAAGAAAAGCAAGAGAATTATCACAAAAGAGGAACAGTGGTTATTTCCAAAACAGAAATGGATGTCATCAAAGAGGGGTACATTGGAAGTGCTTCTGAGGCACTAGCAACATTCTATTTCTTGACTTGGTTGGTGGTCACACTGGTGTTTGCTTATAGTTATTCTCTGAACACATACATTTATGCATTCTTCTGAATGTCTCACAATAGTTAAAAATCCAGCTGAACCTAACCTTTAACGCTATTTAATAATAACATGTAAAGTTTCTATAGTTCAACTCTCACTCTAAACGTCCGCTCATGTTTCACCTAAAATAGTTGCAGGAGTGTCTGACTGGCTCAGACCCTTGATCTTGGGGTTGTGAGTTCAAGTTCCATGCTGGGTGTGGAGATTACTTAAAAAAAAAAAATCTTAGGGATGTCTGGGTGGCTCAGTCGGCTAAGCATCTGCCTTAGCTCAGGTCATGATCCTAAGGGTCCTGGAATCACGTCCCACCTTGGGCTCTTTGCTCAGTTGGGGCCTGCTTCTCTCTCTGCCTGCCACTTCCCCTGCTCGGGCAGGTACATACTGGCGAGCGCGCTCTCTTGCTCTCTCTCTCACACAAATAAATAAATAAAATCTTAAAAAAAAAAAAAGGAGTATCGATTTGGAATCAGATATTAATTTCCTTTCTAAATAAATAAATAGATAGATAGATAGATAGATGGATGAATAAAGTCTTAGGGCTGCCCGGGTGGCCCGGTTGGTTAAGCACCAACTCCTGATTTCAGCTCAGGTCATGTAGAGCCCTACGTTGGGCTTCAAGTTCCATGGTGTGTCTGCTTAAGGATTCTCTCTCCCTCTGCCTCCTCCCCCACTTTTTTTTTTTTTTTGTACTCCCTATCAAATAATCTTTTTAAAATAAAATCTTTAAAAATAAATAAAACAGCTTCGGCTAATAGTGCACAGTAAAACCAACCTGCCAAAGGTAAAAAGAACAACCCAGTCATTAGGAACTCAGGCAAAAAGGGGGAAATCTCTCACTGGAAATCTGTTAAGGTTCCAATTCTCAAGGTTTTTTGTTTGGTTTGGTTTGGTTTTAATTGTTGTTGTTGTTTTGGTTTGGTTTTTTGGGTTTTTTTTTTTTTTGCTTCTCAAGTTTTAATGTGGACCTCATTAAACTACAGGTTTGGATTCAGTAGGCCCGGAGTAGAACCTGACAGCCTGCATTCTAACCCAGGTGATGCCATGCTGCCAGTCCACGGACTCGCCCTATAAAGTTCTTAAATAGCCACTAAAATGTGGCTGGTGTCAAAATGACAAAAGAAAAAAAAATGACAAAAGAAAAGGAAATGAGAGAGGGAGAGAAACCGTAAGAGATCAACCACAGAAAACTGAGGCTTGCTGCAGGGGCAGTGGGTGGGGGGCAGGGGGTGATGGGCATTAAGGAGGGCACTTGATATAATGAGCACTGGGTGTTATATGCAACTAAGGAATCACTAAACTGCACCTCTGAAATTAATAATACACTATGTGTGGGACGCCTGGGTGGCTCAGTGGGTTAAAGCCTCTGCTTTCAGCTCAGGTCGTGATCCCAGGGTCCTGGGATCGGGTCCCGCATCGGGCTCTCTGCTTCGGCGGGAAGCCTGCTTCCTCCTCTCTCTCTCTGCCTGCATCTCTCCTACTTGTGATCTCTGTCTGTCAAATAAATAAATTAAAAAAAAAAATAATACACTATGTGTTAACTAACTGAATTTAAATTAAAAAAAAAAAAAAGGAATCAACAGGTAATGGAGAATCTGTGCCAGATGCCTTATTTCATTTAATCCTTACCTCAATGCTATGAGGGGCATATTATCACTCATGTTTCACAGATAAGGGTAACAGGGCTCAGACAAATTAATTTGCCCATGATTACACAGCTGTGTAAAAAGAGGAACCAGAATTTGAACTGAATTCTATGATTCCATTTTTTAAAAAAGAGACTACAAATCAGGGTTTGAAATTAATTTAAAATAATTCTCAAAAAAATAACTATAACATGTTCCAGTTCAGAGTCTCTTACATACAGACTTTCACCTTCCCCCATTAGTTCATTCTTCAAAATGGCCTTTCTTTCATTGTTACTCCCTCTGCTATGATGCTGGATATTTGTTATTCGCATTTACACCTCTACAGCTAATACTTACCTAACATCTAACTTCCCCAATTCCAGTCTCTGGCCCACCAATTTATTCTGAAGTCTCCAGGAAGGAATTCACTAAAGGTGAGCTAATGAGAAGGGTGGGGAAGTAGAATTCAAAGTACTCTACGATCTCAAGATACTCTCACCAAATCTCCCAGTTTGCATAGAGCCAGCTTCCTCACTGACACACAAACACATTCTAGAAAGAACAGGATACAGTTTGACAATATGCTGTAAGGGAATGGAGATTTTTATTTCTACCTGTATTTTTTTGGTGGTGGTGAGAGCAAAGGAATTCATGAAAGGTGAATAATCATGTTTATTCCCTATCCTCCAAAAACCTAAAGGTTTTTCTACACACAAAGCAAATCTTTTTTTTTTTTTTTAAGATTTTATTTATTTATTTGACAAAGAGAGAGACAGCAAAAGAGGGAACACAAGCAGGGGGACGAGGGAGAAGCAAGCTTCCCACCGAGCAGGGAGCCCCATGTGGGGCTCAATCCCAGGACCCTAGGATCATGACCTAATCTTAAGGCAGAAGCTTAACAACTGAGCCACGCAGGCACCCCTCACATAAAGTAAATCTTTGTTTCACAAGCTCACTTGACCATTAAAAAAAAAAATCCCCTAGTAAGCAATTTCTCAGAGACTATCAGAAAAGAAGGACGGGTCCAGGAATTTTTTTTTTAAACAAACACTGCAGCAGATCCAAGTTCAGAAAACCTTCAGTAGTACTTTTAAAACTTAATCTGATGTTCTCATTTATCGTTTTCCTATGTGTTGCGTACTTTACTGAGCAACAGGTTTAAAATACGGGTAATAAAATTTCCAGAAAAATATAAAATATTATAGCAGGAAAGCTTAGAGATTACTGGGCAACTGAACCCTTACTTTACCAATGAGGAGAAACTGAGGTCAGGAAACATGCAACCTCCTAAGATCGTGTAGGTAACCTGGTGGCTAAACAGAACCTGTGTCTTTTGTTTTTCTGCTCAGTGCTCCAACACACCATACCAAAATCTACTTTCAAAAGAGTGGCAGTAAAGCATTACTTATTGCTGTTTATTGAAGACTGACTAGATGGACAAACCCAGCACATCCACACAACAAAGCTGTGACAAAGATGAAGGATTACTTCTGTTCCAATATGGCATGATCTCCAAGATACAGTAAAAGAGAATAGTGCTGAACAGTGTTACAGAGACCAAACCGGAGTCTCTTACGTCAAGCAGGAGCCTGTGTCAAGCAATGACACAGGCAGTTAAGGTACAGCAGCTAGGAGATATCACCAGGACCAACATCAGCTGACACCCCAGAACCGAAAACGAGCAGAATCAGAGGAGATCTGCAGAGACCCAAAACTGATTAAATCCCTTTAAAAAGGGAAGGATTTTGGCAGGAAACTGTCAGACTCTTCAGACGTGGCCCCTTTATGTCTGACCACTTAAAAAAGTCAACTGCCGCCAATGGTCCGCCCAATGGATCTCTGAACAGAACTGAGACCCTTCCCTGCTTGAACAGAAGGAGCAGTAAATGCCGAGAGCTGACCCAGACCAGACCAAAGCCTTAGCTCAATGGCATGCTCAGAGACTACGTGTTGGGTTCGTTAACTTCCTGCACCTTCCTTTATCTTGTTTGTTGTATGGCTTGTCTTCTATCCTGCTCTGTGTGCTGTGTAAGAAGCCAAGTTTAATAACATGGTGAAGTGTCATTGAGTTTGGAATCCTAAACCTGCTTTATAATCGCGATTTAACTTTATGACTGAATAAGGCTGACTGTGGAAAGACAAACCTGTGCGTGCATCGTCATAGCGTGCTCGTGACAAGTGTACATACTATGGCAACCTTTTGTGTAAGAAGAGAGAAAAATGAATATATGCAGATATTCACTTACTCTTGCAAAAAGAAACATTGAAAGGATAAACCAAAAATTAATAAAAATTAGGAGAGTCCAAGTACCAGTCATGGGGCACCTCTTGGCAACCCCTCCTCATGGTCCCAGCTCTGAAAATGGCAGCCAGTGTTTGAGGTGGTCACCCTTCCTCCATATTTTTTTTTTTTTTTTGAGATTTGATTTATCTACTTGAGAGAGAGCAAGGTGAGAGATCATGAACAGGGTGAAGGGCAGAGGCAGAAGCTCCCTGCTGAGCAGGGAGCTCAATGTGGGGCTCAATCCCGTGACTCCAGGATCATTAAATGAGCGGAAGGCTGACGCCTATGCAGCTGAGCCACCCAGGCGCCCCCTCCTCCATATTCTTTAAAAGTTCTGGTAGTCCCATCTACCCTTTCGGTTCCCCCAACTCTTGAGACTATAGTTTCACCTGTAATTATGAATCTCTAAATTACACCCTACTCCTTTTTTTACTGTCTTGCAACACATACACTACCAATTCTCTACATTAAGTCCCCATTTGAATATCTAGTACATTTTTCATTCTACTGAATGGATCCTGACAGAATGTTAAGGGTAAAAAGAATCACAAAGGAATCTTAAATTTGCCTCAGTAATTTTGTCAGTAGTAACATGGATACAGTATTTTAAAAATCTCTAATGTCTACTGTAAAATAAAGTAAATAAATGTGAACAATACTTAAAAACCAAGACTTCCAGTTGAAGAGAGACAAATACAAAATCGCTTAAAGAGGGGGGAATAAACCCTGCAATATGTTCAAAATAAACTGGAAACAGCAATATGAAGTTTTTATTTCTAAAAAACCTATTTTCCAATTCTGCTCATTGAAAGACCTAGAAATAATGAAGATCCAGTAGCAATGTGCATTCCTGGCACTCAGATCTTGGGTTTCTAATGGCATTCCCTATAAAAGAAACTAGGTCGGGGCAACTGGGTGGCTTGGTAAAGTCTCTGCTCAGGTCATGATCTCGAGTTCTTGAGATTGAACCCCCCCCCACCCCCGCATCCAGCTCTCTGCTCAGCAGGGAGCCTGCATGCCCCTCTCCTTTTGCCTGCCTCTCTGCCTACTTGTGCTTTCTCTCTCTGTGTCAAGTAAATAAATAAAATCTTCAAAAAAATTAAAAAAAAAAAAAAAAGAAAGAAACTAGGTCTTCCTAGAAAAAAAATGACTGATTTCAGTCAAGGACAGGGAAAGTAAAATGTGAATCTGGAATACCTTGTTGTGATAGAAAACATCCCAAAGACCAATTGGGGGCATGTCAAAAGGACACAATACCAGCTTAAAGAGACTTACATTAGGGGCGCCTGAGTGGCTCAGTGGGTTAAAGCCTCTGCCTTCAGCTCAGGTCATGATCCCAGGGTCCTGGGATCGAGCCCCTCGGGCTCTCTGCTCAGCGGGGAGCCTGCTTCCTCCTCCCTCTCTCTCTGCCTGCCTCTCTGCCTACTTGTGATCTCTGTCTGTCAAATAAAATAAATCTTTAAAAAAAAAAAGAGAGACTTACATTAGCTGAAGGTTAACTTGTCAGAAAGACTAATGCTACAACTACGTGTAAAACAATAAATAAAAACCACATCACCTACAGTGATACAGAGAACAGCAAAGAAACTTACCACCACTGAGGTGACCAATTCTTGACTAAGAAAATTTACAATGAAAAGCAAAGAACTAAACATACTACCTTATTAGGAGAAATTTCTAGTAGCTCATTCTCAAGTTGATGGTATCTTGCCAGCTACTAAATGTGGAAGGAAGAGTAATAATCATCATCCTTCTGCAACCTCCAGTGAAATAACTGATTCTGACAGGGACCCTTAATAAGTGCTAAAACCAAGAAGGGAAAGACAGCTGAAAAATAGCATAATTGCGTTATGTTAAGTTGCTACCCCACAGATTGTCTGATCACTACAAAGGGAAAGCTTTACAACAGAAAGATCAAGACTTTCATATGAACCAAGAGATCAAATTTAGCATCATTATAATGATACAATATGAGTACACATATCACAAAGGATTGCAAATATGAATATAATCAAGACTTTAGAGTTGTCTAAAAAGAGGATAAAAGGGTTAAATGACACAAGGAAACATTGATACAAATCGTGAATGTGAAAAAGTCTACCAGAGAACCAGACTGGTACCCTCAAAAAGTCAATGTCATTTAGGGAAAAGAAAAAAAGGGGGATTGGGGAGGAGGGGGCTGTTTTAGATTAAGAAGAAGAAGCTAATTAAAACCAAATGCAATTTAGGAATCCTGACTGGATCCTGGTTTCTACTTCAGTCCTTTGCACTTGTTCTCTCTGTCCCCAGAACTTAACGTTGAACATTCTGCCTTGTGTCTCAGCCTGAACATGAACTTCTCACAGAGGCCTCCTCTAAACCGTCCAATCTCAGCCTTTCCCTTCCGCTCCATGTCCTTATCACATCACCGTTTTATTTTCTTCCTAGTACTTACTACTACCAGAAATTTTATTCATTCATTAATTGCTTTCTCCAATCTCAAAATATAAGATCCAGGAAACCAGACACCTTGACTATTTTGTCCACTGTAACCCTCATACCATGAGCCATGCCTAACACATAATAGCATTCAATAAATACTTGAGGTTTGGGGTTTGTTTGTTTGTTTGTTTTTAAGGTTTTATTTATTTATTTATTTGAGAGAGACAGAGAGCAAGCCCGCAAGCAAGCAAGAGAGGGAACACAAGGGGCACCTGGGTGGCTCAGTGGGTTGGGCTTCTGCCTTTGGCTCCGGTCATGATCTCAGGGTCCTGGGATCGAGTTCCACATCAGGCTCTCTGCTCGGTGGGGAGCCTGCTTCTCCCTCCCTCTCTGTCTGCCTCTCTGCCTGCTTGTGATCTCTGTCAAATAAATAGACAAAATCTTTAAAAAAAAAAAAAAGTTTTAAGAGAGAGAACACAAGCAGGAGGAGTGGGAAAATGAGAAGCAGGCTTCCCACTGAGTAGGGAGCCTGATGTCGGGCTCAATCCCAGAACCCTGGGATCACGACCTGGGCCAAAAACGACTGGGCCACCCAGGCACCCATTCTTTTTTTTTTTTTTTTTTTTTTTAAGATTTTATTCATTTATTTGACAGAGAGCAGGAGAGAGACAGAGAGAAAGCACAAGCAGGGGAAGCAGCAGAGAGAGAGAAGCAGGTTCCCCATTGAGCAGGGAGCCCAATATGGGGCTAGATCCCAGAATCCTGGGTGCCCCTTGGGGGGCTTTTTAAAAAAGATTTCATTTGGGGCGCCTGGGTGGCTCAGTGGGTTAAAGCCTCCGCCTCTGGCTCAGGTCATGATCCCAGGGTCCTGGGATCGAGCCCTGCATCCGGCTCTCTGCTCAGCGGGGAGCCTGCTTCTTGCCTCTCTCTCTGCCTGCCTCTGTGCCTACTTGTGATCTCTGTCTGTCAAATAAATAAAATCTTTAAAAAAAAAAAAAAAGGGGCACCTGGGTGGCTCAGTGGGTTAAGCTGCTGCCTTCGGCTCGGGTCATGATCTCGGAGTCCTGGGATCGAGCCCCGCATCCGGCTCTCTGCTTAGCGGGGAGCCTGCTTCCTCCTCTCTCTCTGCCTGCCTCTCTGCCTACTTGTGATCTCTGTCTGTCAAATAAATAAATAAAATCTTTAAAAAAAAAAAAAAAAAAAAGATTTTATTTGACACAGAGAGCACAAGCAGGGGGAGCAGCAGGCAGAGGAAGAGGGAGCAGCAGTCTCCTCTCTGAGCAGAGAGCCCAATGTGGGCTCAATCCCAGAACCCTGGGATCATGACCCAAGCTGAAGGCAGATGCTTAACTGACTGAGCCACCCAAGAGCCCCTCAATATTTGTTAAATAAATGGACCAACAAACAAAAACGCAACAAAGATTCAATAGACACTTGAGATCATACAATGTCTCAGAAAGCTCATGAGGAACAGCAATCTGTAAGAACTGAAAGTGTATACTACATGAATATCTGAGTGCCTAACACATAAGCACTAAAATGTGTCTACAAGGCACTAAAAGTATTATATATAAATTACACCACATGATATATCCCTTTTAAGCTGCTTGGCAGAAAGTAATTAGCGCAATAATTTTCTTTTTGAATACTGACTTTAACCTAAATGTGCAAGGACGAGTGGCTCAGTGGTAGAGCATACAGGAAATAATATACAGAGCTTCAGAAACTAATTAAATGGAAGAAGAAGGAAAAAAAAAAAAAAGACCCAGGCCACCTGGGTGACTCAGTCAGTTCAGCGTCTGCCTTTGGCTCAGGACATGATCCCAGGGTCTTGGCTTCGGGATTGCTGCTCAGCAGGGAGTTTCCTTCTCCTTCTGCCTCCCTAGCCCCCATGCTCTCCCTCAAGCATGCATGTGTTCTCCCTCGAGTGTGCGTAAACTCTAATAAAAATAAATAAAACCTTGGGATGCCTGGATGGCTCAATCGGTTAAGCATCTGCCTTTGGCTCAGGTCATGAACCCAGGGTCCTGGGATCGAGTCCCACGTCGGGCTCCTTGCTCAGCGGGGAGCCTGCTTCTGCCTCTGCCTGTTCTCCCTGCTTGTGCTTGCTCTCTTGCTCTCTCTGACAAATAAATAAAATCTTCAAAAGAAAAAAGACCCCCTTCCTAGGAAGATGAATGTTCAGTTGTACACATGAGCATAATATGCAAGAGAGGCAAGCCAAGATACAATGAAGGTCATACAGAGAGTTCAAAAGATAAGCAGGGGACACAGGCACTTAGAGAAGTTATCATGGGTTCTTGATCAGAGTAGAAACATTCAAATAATATCCCTTAAGACTGATCTGTCAAAACACTGTCACCTCAATCTTAACCATTTCCAAAGATTACTGAGAAGAAAATCTCAAATAACAGCAGCTTCTGTTTATTGAGTGTTTACCATGTGTTAGGCATTTAGTTAAATATTTTACACATATGTCATGAGACAGGAATTGTAATTGCCATTTGAAGATGAGGGAGACTGAGATCACAAAACTAGCAAATGGCAGAGCCCTGGCAACGAGAGCAGCTAAGAACTCTAACACTACCCCAGTCTGCTTTCAGCTCATGAAAGCCTGGTCTACAGTGACAGTCAAGTCAGGCAAATCTAAGGGATCTTGAGTAAGAGAATACAGAACTACATGGCCAGATACAAGTGATGAAAGATTTAAAGAAGAAAAAAAAAAAAAAAAAGATTCCTGGTTTTATGGTCTATCAGACCAGAATAAAATTATTCTACCTATAGATATGGGAATATTGAGAAAGGAACTTGTTTAGTAAGGTTTTTGCCTTAATAGAAGAGAGAGGTGAGATAATGGACTCAGTTGTGAACACCTGCACGGCTGAGTTAGAGGATATGCTCTATGAAACCCCTGGAGAACCAAGAAGCATAAAAGAAAGATCACATCTAGAGGGATTTAAGACACATCAGGGCAGTGGTGTCAAATGGAGCCATGAACAAGGCCAGTTCTCCAATCAAGGATAGAAAGAGAAGCACAGGAGAAAAACTAAAACATGAGCGGCGCCTGGGTGGCTCAGTGGGTTAAGCCTCTGCCTTCGGCTCAGGTCATGATCCCAGGGATCAAGCCCTGCATCCGGCTCTCTGCTTGAAGGAGAGCCTGCTTCCTGCTCTCTCTCTGCCTGCTGCTCTGCCTACTTGTGATTTCTCTCTCTGTCAAATAAACAAATAAAATCTTTTAAAAAATAAAAATAAATTAAAAAATGAGGGCGCCTGGGTGGCGCAGTGGGTTAGGCTGCTGCCTTCGGCTCAGGTCATGATCTCAGGGTCCTGGGATCGAGTCCCGCGTCGGGCTCTCTGCTCAGCAGGGAGCCTGCTTCCTCCTCTCTCTCTCTCTGCCTGCCTCTCTGCCTACTTGTGACTCTCTCTGTCAAATAAATAAAATTTAAAAAAAAAAAAAAATAAAATAAAATAAAATAAAAAAATAAAAAATGAAACATGCATTCCTGTGAAAGGACAGGTATGCCACTGGCTATACTATATACAATTTAGGAGATTAAGTTCCCTCTGTCCCAGTTTTATTTTCTTATTCCTTAAGTTTATTCTTATTATTATCTTATTTCTTAAGTTTACTTATCTATTTATTTCTGTAACCTGTACACCCAACGTGAGGCTCAAACTCACATTTGAACCCACTGATTAAGAGCTGCATGACTGAGGGGCGCCTGGGTGGCTCAGTTGATTAAAGCCTCTGCTTCGGCTCAGGTCATGATCCCAGGGTCCTGGGATGGAGCTCTCTGCTCAGCAGGGAGCCTGCTTCCTCCTCTCTCTCTGCCTGCCTCTCTGCCTACTTGTAATCTCGGCCTGTCAAATAAAATAAATAAAATCTTTTAAAAAGAGGGGGGGGGG